>NW_026067945.1:2739489-2867151 GCF_014885135.2 Alexandromys fortis | reverse complement strand
GTGGGTGGAAATCTTTTTTTTTTCAATAAAAATTATATTTTAATAAATAAATAAAAAAAAGAAATACAGGTATGGCGGAGGCATGCTTCTATTGTTTCCAGAGCAGGGAGGAGGACACGAGAGAATCCCAGTAAGTCCAGCATAGACAGTCTACCCAAATCAGCAAGCTCTGGACTCAGAGAGACCCTGCCTCAGAAAATAAAATGGAGGGAAAACATCTAATGCTTGCCTGTAGCCTCTGCTGGCACACACACACACACACATACACACGCACACAAACATGTATACATGCATACAATGCATACACTTATATACACACACACTATCCATATCACACACAGACCTACATACCATACACATACACACCACATACACACACTACATGGAGACAGAAACAGACAGACATACATATACCCCCTAGAGTCCAATGCTCTACCCTGAACCTCTAACCCCCGCTGGTCTGGCTGGCAGTGTTAGTACAGTGGAAGTCTTGTCATGGCTGTGGTGCCTAGGTGTGTGTGTGTGTGTGTGTGTGTGTGTGTGTGTGTGTGTGTGTGTGTGGTTACAAAGCCCAGGTGTGACAAGTCAGGAGAAAGGGCTCAGCTTGAATTATTTTCTTACCACATGTAAGACACTGTTCTATCCTACCAAGGCAGCCCCTGAGGAGATCTCAAACGTGGCTCCTTCTCCCCATGTCCACAGCCATGTCACCTGAGGTACAGCAACTCAGAGTCCATCTCTTTACACTTCAGGCTAGCCCTGGAAACAGCTCTGTCATGCCATTTCCTTACTCTAAAACCTCCAGCGGCAACCTGTGTCTGCTGACTTTCACATCCCGGGCCTGACTTCCAAGACACAGTTCGAGGATGCTTTCGTTCATTCATCCCAGACTCCATCTCATTTCAGGGAGGATCATAGACATTTCCAGGAAGACGTGCAAACAAAATGCTTTTTAGACTAAGGAAATAAGAATGAGGAAAGTTAGCTGGGCGGTGGTGGCACACACCTTTAATCCCAGCTCTCGGGAGGTAGCTCTTTGTGAGTTCGAGGCCAGCTTGGCCTACAAGAGCTAGTTCCAGGACAGACTCCAAAGCTACAGAGAAACCCTGTCTCAAAAAAACCAAAATAAATGAATAAATAAATAAAATGAGGAAAGTTTAAGGTAAAGGTGATGGCCTCATTACCCCTGCTTTGGTTGGCCATGTATGCTTGGGTGCTCCTTGATCCAGAGATGTTGGTATGACTCCTCAGCTGGCCATCGTAGGTGTTCCTATAAGGATCTCCACAGTCCTATACCTCTCTGACCTCTGCTTGCACTTCCAAGACTCCCTACATGATTGGAATCATTTGGTTCCTGCAAAAACACCCTAGGCTTGATATAGCCTTGAGACTCCTAAGGGTAAAGAGGCCTGGGTATAGTTTGGGCACCAGAAATATATTTTTGACTTTGGCTAGCCAGCTGCTGCTGGGTTCAGAGTTTCGACTTGTGAAATGGGTACTTATGCTATGCACTGATCATATATGGTCAACTATGTATTCCCATCTGGACTAACTAAAGACTCCAATAGGCATACTGAAGAATAATAGGCTGGGTGGTGGTGGTGCACGCCTTTAATTCCAGCAAAAGAAGGCAGATCTCAGTGAGTTCAAGGTCAGCCTGGTCTACAGAGTGAGTTCCAGAACAGCCAGAGCTACACAGAGAAATCCTCTCTCAAAAACCCAAACAAGAATGTGAAAGCCAGCATCCTTCCATCCTTGTGCCCTCGTCCCCACTCCTCAGGCACCAGCCACTTCTCCCCCTCCTCTGCAGTAAGACTTTAAGACTCACAAACCAAAGCTTGACTTCAGCACACGGGGAAGATTGTGTATTAATACTTCTGCCTAGTAAAGCAAGCAGCAGTTTCCTATAAAAAGTTACAGTGGGATAAATCTGTGATAAAATATTCATGCCCTTTGTCTCACTTCACAGAAAGCTTCAAACATCCTAATCGGATGGAGTCACAGCAGCTGCTGGGCAGATGTCCCTAGGCAGGCAACGGAGACAATAATTAGTCCCAATTAAGTTTGCAGTAAACTATGTAGGGGAGGCTCCTAGCCATTCAGCCCCGTGCGACTCCTGTGCCAAAGGGAGTGAACCCGGTCCAGAATGATTTAGAAACTCCAGACTGCTAGGGATAATTCATGTTCTCAGTGAACTGCAGCATCTTGGCATGAGAGGGAATAATGAAGCCCATAACCACTTTCAACTGAAAATAATAATTTGTTAATAACTTTAATAGCTAGTGAGCCACAGGAACCATGCTCGTGAGTCCTCCCAGCAGAGAAGAGACATTCGTTAGATTTCTGGGCTTATTAAGTGGGTGGCATTGAATCATTCGGGGTGCTTCTGAGATTTTGTTTGGCAAGTATCCTGATGGACTATTTTCACCAGAATCCAGCTTCTCCTCCATATTTGTCTGTTTCCCAAGTCTCTGCTCAGGGAAAGTCTTACACCTAACTGGGTACTGGGCTTTCTAACCAAGATCCTCAGAGCAGACGCTACACATTGTCTTCTTACATGGAGTTTGTGGCGTGGTTTCCCTCCAAGAAGTGCATGTTGGCAATTTTAATGGTTAGGAATTTGCTTGTGTGTCACATGCATGCCTGTGTGTGTGTGTCCACATACGTACACATGCATGCTTGTATGTGCATGCTTGTGTGCATGCATGTGTATTTGTGTGTGCACGTGTGTGCGTGTGTTTGTGTGCATGTACATATAGAGACCAGAAGTCAATGTCAAGTGCTTTATTATTCTCCCTAGCTTTTTTTGAGACAGGGTTTCTCCCTGAACCTGGGGCTTGCTGTTTTGGCTGGATTGGCTGGCTAATACGGTCCCCTTTCCCAGATGCACCCCTCTGCGCACAGCTCTTACATGGGGGCTAGGGACCCAAACTCAGGGGTCTGTTCTTGCACAGCAAGGATTTCCCACAATGACCATCTCCCAACCTCTGACTAGGAAATGTTTTAACCAGATAATTGCACAGAATGGTCTAGTCTGTGGTGCAGAGTTCAGGCACTGCGTCCGCAAAGGCCTGCTCATGTCCAGCTGTGTTGCCCATGTCTTATCCCTGGTTCTTCTGAAAGACAGCTTTTAGCACAGAGTCTTGGGCTGGTCTAGGAGCCTAAAATGTTTTTTTTTCATATCGTCTGGAACTCTGTATCAACAAGGAAAAATGACAACCAACCGAAGCTCCCTAAAATGATCTTTTTGCTCAACTCTATAGGACTATAGACTATAATTCACCTATTTTTAGGAATTTCTCCAACTGCAGTTTACGTTTCGTTAGCAAAAGTAATAATTATAACTTATGCATATGGCAGAAAATCTGTAAGCCCCCCAAAATATAAAGGGAAGGAACAAAGAACACACACGATCTTACTCTTTATCACGCTCATTTCCCTTCAAACCAATGTCACGCATGCTATAAACAAACCGTTGCATACTAGGTTCCACTACTGATAGTAGAAGCAATTCCTAGGCAACTTTTATTATTTTTCCCTAAATATTGACTTCTTAAGGCTCATGTAACACTCTTGTATGCAGGTAGAGCTATAAATTACCTAACCGATATATATGGGTTGACTATTTGCAGAGCTTCCATTGTATCCCCCCCGCCCCGCCATATTATGTATGGGTGATTTCCCAAAGTTGTAGCTAGAAGTCCCCAATCCAGAGTGATAAGCAGAGTAACCAGAAGACTGGGCTCGCATCTCCAGACCTGGATCTCTGCATGACACAGGGCTCGCTGTACTCCGAGCCTGGAGGGCCCTCAGAGGAGGCACGCTCATTCTCTGCTGTCTCTTCCTGGATTTCCTTTTGCAATGCTCACAGTCTGTTAGCTGTTCTTCAGGAGGCCGCTTGGCTTCCACCCGCCTCTTTTGTTTTGGACACACCCTGCTGGCCAATGTCTCCTTAGCATGTGGCTTCAACAAACCCACGTCTAGATGTAGCCTGTCTAGCTTCAAGTAAATAAGCAATCAGAACCACACTAGCTGGACCTTTTCATGCGCCAGATGGCATGTGCTCTAGTCTTTACTGGATTCCCAGGGACATGAAAAAGTAGCAACTCCCACGAAGTAAGCTGTGAATGAGAGGCAAGGTGGGCACCTCCTTTCTGGGATGACGGAACCCTGTGTGATTGACACAGTTACTGCTTAGGTACCTCCAACACCTCAGGATAAAACCCAGGAGGGCATGGCCTATGCCCCTAGGTCTGGAGTTGTCTTCTCTCCTTGTTCATCTTTTCCCCCAAGAAAAGCTCCATAAGGCGGAGAGGAGGCTCTTTTAGGCTAGTATCAGACAGGACATAGCATCTGGCACCTTGTAAGCACCCAGCGAATCGCTGGGTAAGAGTAAAAAATTCCATGGCACCTTAAGTGCTCAGACTAAGGTCAGTGTATACCTAAGGTCTCTTTTCTAAGAGCTAGTGTCGAATATCAAAAATAGGGATGCCATATCCCACATCTATAACTGTGTATATAACATGATAAAAAATATAAAATCAGAGATGTATATTTTAAAAAAAAAAACAACTCCTAATCCTCTGGTTTCTGCCTCCCAAGTACTGGGTAGCAGCTGTATGCTATCATCCAGCTTTGTGATGTATTTATTTCTAAGTGGAGAGAATTTTGTACTTTTTAAAAATTGTATTATTAATTTCTAGCTTTATTGGTTTAAGACTAGTATTTTCTTACAATATTTATACTTGGTGGAACCTACTGCTTTCTTCATGACCAAATACATACTTAGAGTCTGTGACTCAAACAGTGGAAAATAAAGCCTGCATCATTCACATTCTAGGCACAGTGTCTGACACATGTAATGTGCCTTTTGGCTATGTTGTTAGGCCGTTTGTATCTCCTTTATCTGTGTTCTTCACTGTAAGCGAGAGGGCCGGGTCGATGTCTCCTGCAAAGAATAAGATCCCATTTCCTTGCATCCCTGTGGTTTATGTTTACCAGTGTCTTAGGGCTTCCATTACTGTGAAAAGACACCATGACCACAGCAACTCTTAGAAGGAAAACATCTAATTGAGGGGGTTCACTTACATTTTTAGAGATTTGGTCCATTATCATCATGATGCTGGCTACATCTTGGCTGGTAGGCAACCGGAAGTTGACTGAATCACTGGGTGGTATCTTGAGCATAAGGAATCTCAAAGCATGCCCCCACAGAGATACACTTCCCCTAACAAAGCCACACCCACTCCAACAAAGTTACACCTCCTAACAGGGCCACACTCCCTATGAAACCATGGAGGCCAATAACATTAAAACTACCACACATAGGTTGTCACTGTATTCTCTGGACCATAAGTATTCAGAACTACTATATTAATACTGATCGTAAACCAAGACTTCTCTCGGTTCAATTCCTTCTTTGGCACATTTAATGTTTTTTGGCTCGAAGTTTACTTTGTCTGAAGTTTGTGTTATGACTGCTGCTTGCTGTTTTGCTTACTGATAGAAACTGCTGTTTACAATATTCTACTTTATGACTTTAAATACCATATCTATTTATCTTTTTCTATTTTCCCATCATGCCTTTGTCCGTCCTTCAGCTTCAGACTTTCTGGACCAGTTTCTTTTAGCTGTGCTTTCTGTATACACCATCTCGACAAGTCTTAGCTTGTCAGCTGATTTGAAATTATTTTTCTTTTAATAGATGAGCTAAACCCATTCTAACATATGTGTCCTTAGCCATTAAACAGTATTTTACCAGTTTCTGCACATATTTTTTATTATATTCTTGTTTCCATGATTCTATTTCCTTGAAATCGTTTCTGTGTGTAAGAGTGTTTTATTTTCCTTTGTAGCTAGAACACTCACTGAAGCTATACACATAGGAAAGCACCCACATTGCAAGAGTAAAGCTTGATGAATTTTCAGAAATCAAGACACGTAGCTATAACTCAGCTCAAGAAGAAAAGTCTCCAGGACCTCAGGTGTCCTTAGCTTCCCAATTGCAAGTCTTACCAACAATTCTTACTCCTATTGCCAGAAATAGCTTGCCTGAGCATTGAACTTTATTTAAACACAGACAGAGTACGCATCCCTGTCCACAACTTCTTCCATTCAACAATGCATTTGGGAGAAGAGCCCATGCAAAGCCCGTTCTCATCACTGTGTTGCAATATCCTGTGTAACTAGATAACGCCCATCACACTGCGGATGGACACTTGGCTTGTTTCAGGGCTGGGGCTCGTATGAGGAGCCCTGCCCTGAACATTCCTGTGCATGTGCTATAGAATCTGCAGCTGTAGGCACGGGGTTGCATGCTTGGGATCATCAGCACTTGTTTGTTTAGCCACGCAGATTTCCAGATTTGCATCATGTCTTTGCGGAAGCTTAGAGTTTGTCTTTTCCATCCTAACTAAGCTGCTGGCGGGAGGCTGTAGCATGCTGTCGTTTTAATCATACATGTGAAAACTGCAGGCGAAGGCTTAGGAAGAAGGGGAATAGATGACTGGCAGTCGTGGACATCCCTAGCCCCCCTCTTTTTAGTTCAATGTGAGAGATGTACGCAGCTTTGTAAAATGACATTTGTCTCTCTCTTCCTCTTCAATCCTTTCATTCTTTTCTCTTTCCTCCCATCTTTTGGTTGTATCATTTTAATTATATTAGAAGATAAACCATTTATATATTATTGTTTGTCTCATCTCCACTTTTGCTCTAACCTGGGAACAAGATGTCCCACCATCTGCCCACACTAAGCATCTTAAAGTACAAAGCAAGCTAGCATCCAAGGACAAATCTCAACTGATTTCATAGATAAAACTTGGTTGGACTACAGTCTTGGATAGTTATACAACTGTCCATGCTATCTGCAGGACTTGATTCCAGGAACAACCCTCCTCCCAGATATCAAAGCAACTGAATGCTCAAGTCCCTTAAATAAAACGGAGATACTATCTGTGTAAGATCTATGTGTGTTTGCCTGTGTGCTTTAATCTCCTGATTACTTTTATCTACTTCAGTGTAAACAGTTGTTAGACTGTGCTGTTCAGGGAATAAAGGCAAGAACTAAAAACTCTATACATGTTCACTATAGATACAGCTACTGTACGCCTAACACACTGCACATGAATAAGATGCTCAGCAAATGCTGGTGATAACCCATGGGTCCGAATGGCACAAGGCTCCACGGTATTTCATTAATATAGAACAAGGATAATTCTTGGCACACAGCAAATTCATGTTTCTCAGTTTGGAACTTTGTAGTTTTTAAAGAACATTTTTATCTACAGTTGGCTGAATTAGAAGAGACAGAACCTGTGACCAGAGCAGAATAACTGTACAGTCTATAGCTGTTCCTGGGCTACAATGATAGTTGAGCAACTTTAACAGAGACTGAAGATCCTTTAGAGTCTAAAATACTTGACATCTGTCCTTTATGGATTCTTGCTCTAGTAGATACTATAAGAGGGGCTGCTGGGTATGATGTCCAGGGCTCTCTCATACTGAAAACTTGTTCCAAAGCCTTGACACTTTAGCTAGGTATAAAATTCTCTTCTGTGTTTTATTCCCTGTTCTGCTATTCTGTAAGGATACCACTCAGACCCATACAGCCCCAAAGAAGAATGGGCATCTGTATTCCTCTCATTGGAAACACAGGATAGATGGGCAGTCAGGAAGGCTCCCATTCTGTAAGGAGCTTTACTTTACAGCCCCATATTCTTTTTTTTCTTTTTAATTTTTTTATTTTACTTTATATTGAGGTCTATATTTTTCTATGCTCCCCTCCATGCCTCTCCCCTCCCCTTCAACCCTCTCTCAAGATCCCCATGCATCTAATTAATTCAGGAGTTCTTGTCTTTTTCTACTTCCCCTGTAGATTAGATCTATGTAAATCTTTCTTAGGGTCCTCATTTTTGCCTAGGTTCTCTGGGATTGTGATTTGTGGGCTAGTTTTCTTTGCTTTATGTCTAAAAACCAATTATGAAGTCAGTGCATGAGATATTCATTCATGTTTCTGGGTCAGGGTTACCTCACTTAAAATGATATTTTCTAGCTCCATCCATTTTCCTGCAAAATTCAAGATGTCGTTATTTTTTCTGCTGTGTAGTACTCCATTGTGTAAATAAATATACCACATTTTCCTTATCCATTCTTCAGTTGAGGGGCATTTAGGCTGTTGTTTCAAGATTTTGACTATGACAAACAATGCTGCTATAAACATAGTTGAGCACATGTTCTTGTGGCACAATTGAGCATCCTTTGGATATATACCCAAAAGTGGTATTACTGAGTCTTGAGGAAAGTTGTTTCTTAATTTTCTGAGACATCACCACACTGACATCCAAAAGGGCTGTGCCAATTTGCACTCCCACCAGCAATTCAGAACTGCTCCCTTTACCCCATAACTTCTCCAGCATAAGTTGTCATTAATGTTTATGAACTTGGCCATTCTTACAGGTGTAAGATGGAATCTCAGAGTTGTTTTGATTTGCATTTCTCTGGTGACTAAGGATGTTGAACATTTCCTTAAGTGTCTTTCAGCCATTTTAGATTCCTCTATTCTTTTAGCATGTCCTGACACAATGGGGGTCTCTCCATGGAGCCCTACTCCAAGATATTGTATGATTGGAGGCTACTGATAAGCTACAAAGACAGAGTGCTGAAAGGAGCCTCTAGGGGCGTCTTGGACATGGAGCAAGGGGACCAGGTTCTAGCCCCAGGGTGATGGGCTATTAGGCGGTTTCCCTGCTTCTTCTATAGTCACATTGTGGGAAATCCACTGAGTGCTCTACAGACCTTCCAATCAGCAACAGTGCTGGGCTTAAGTGGTCTTGCTGAACACCCCCACACTCCAGCATCCTTCCTCTCCAGATTCCACGAGAGCCACCCCCTTCTCTCATCATGTCAGGGGTTGACAACATGTAGAAGATACAGTCCTGGGACCTGTGAACTGCTCCTTCTGAGAAACTGAAGCACACGCCTTAGGTTCCTGGCTTCTCTTCAGCTGCTGTGATTCTCAGAACTGACCAGCAGAGCCTCAGATGTGGCTTCTAAAGTACCTTGAGCTAGACTTCATCCTGGGATAGGGTTTTGGACACTTGTAAAAAAATAAACCACGATGATAACAGGAACCATAAAATCACCAAATTTAGCAATTACTGCATGTCTGGAAATGGCCTGAGTAATTTGTTTCTATTAATTCACACTTACAACAATCCCAGGAGGTAGACATGATGCTCAGCCTGCATCTGACAGGGCTGGGGTGGTGACCTGCCCTAGGTCCCAAACAGCAGCTGTGGAGCTGGCATGGGAACCTCGGTGCCTGGATCCAGGCTCTCTAACCACAAGACTAGCTGCTTCTGCCTCCTGGGCTGTGTTGTGTCATCTTCTCCCCCTCGGGACTATGCTTCCTGCTTTCTTCTCCCTTCCTTGTTTCCACCCTCATTGTCAATTCTGAAAGCAGCAGTGGTTTGCAGCTGCATTTCCCCTGCTGTTATTTGTGTGAGTGTGTATGTGTGTGTATGTGGTATGTGTGTGTGCATGGCATGTACTCATGGCTGTGTGTGTATGGTTGTGTGTGTTTTGGTCTGTGTGTGTATGGTGTGTATGTATGTCTCTGTGTGTATTTGTGTGTAAGGTATGTATGTGTTGTGTATGTATGTCTCTGTGTATGTGTGTGTGCATGCGAGTGTATGTGTGGTATGTGTGTTTGGTGTGTATGTATGTTTGTGTGTGTATGGTATGTATGTGGTGTGTGTGTGTGGTGTCAGTGTATGTGTGATATGTATGTGTGTGTGTGGTGTGTATATATGTGTGTGTGCAGCTATGTGTCTGTCTGTCTATATTAAAGAGCTTATTTATTCTTCTTTGTTTCTCTTACATTAAAAACACCACCAATAAACTATCTTTGTTAAATTCTTCTAGGCAGAGCTCTTCTTGTGAGCTTCTATTGGATTGACTCGTGATTTGCTGGCGGGGGAGGACTGTTTTCTACAGCCATGGCACATGTACCTCTCTTACCAGACTCTTGGATTCACCCACAACCACCATGGGAGCCCCTGGCCTTGTGTGTCTCCAATCCTGGTGATGGAATCAGAAAGGAATCTTTTAGACTTTTCCTTAAAATTCTAAGCAACGCCGATTGCTCTTTGTCTCTGCAGGGTCAGATGATCTCCGCTCTGGTTCCTCTTACTTTTCTCACAGAAAAGGGGCCTAGATTTAACCTTCCTCTAAGTATCCCTTTGACTGGCAAACTGAAGAACAACACGGCCAATCACTGCCTCCCAGCTGCCTGTCAACAATTCTCCTGGTGTGTCGGATTAGAGTTAGCGTGACAGGTTCTTTTGTGCCCTTGAATTACAAGAAGAGACTGCCTTGTCTAGAAGCTGCAACATCCAGCTGCTTGTCCCCCTGGTCCCTTGACCCATCTCCAGGCACAAGAACAGATGCTGAATGAGGCCCAGAGCTTCCTGTCGGCTCTGGCTTACATCCAAGACTTGTATAGGGTGCCTGGCCTATTGTCCTCACCTTCAGGTCCTCGGGCTCTGGGTCTCTCAGCCCTCAGGAGATGAGATAACCGACCAACTACTTCCACTTCACTCAACCACAGGCTTATTGCATTTGTCCTCTTGTTCAAGGTCAGTATCTAATTCACCAAACTTGGTTATTCTCACCACAGTTAAGATTTCCAAACACCTTTGCCACCATAAGTCAAATGAACTACTAGCAACAGTAGCTAGAATTGATACTAGAGAATTCTCAGCCAGGAGACACTGCATCAGGAAACTCAGAGTGGGGCCTGACAATGTGTCAGCAAAGAAGCTCCTCTTCTCTCTCCAGCAGGAGATTCTGAGGATGCAAAGAGCAGCTATCATGAAAACAATCACTGTGGCAATGTTGTACATATGATGAAACTAACCACTGCATCAACACTGTACATATAAAATAACCACCGCATCTACACTGTACATATAAAATAACCACTGCAGCGACACTGTTCATATACAATAACCACTGCAGTGATACTGCATATATCATGAAAACAATCCTAGTAGCAACATTGCAGCTGTCATGAAAAAAAACACGATAGCAACACTGTCCATATAAAATAACCACTGCAGCAACACTGCATGTATTATGAAAACAGCCACTGAAGTTTCATCAAGACAATCACCGCCACCAATGTTTTATCCAACCTACAGGGCAGGTGCAGCAGAAGTATCCTTCCTTCTTGAGGTCAAGATTCAGGGCAAGGCTCTGTCTGACGTTGATAGAAGAGGACGGGGTGTCCTCTTCCCAGGAAATGGATTAAGGATTAGGTAAGTATCCACGTGACCAAACCACCCACACAGTGTGGCCTGAGAACATTCATTACCACCACTGCAGTGTTAATTTCTTGTCTGACTGATGTGGGGACTAACACTTGGAAATCACCTACTTTTCTGTCCCCAGGCTGCTTTTGTCTGTGGTGTTGAAATCTAAATCCTAGTTAGTAGACAGCAGTGCTGGCAGGAGCTAGCACTTCCCATCCATCCATATCAAGTTCAGTCTCGTTACTGTCGAGGTTACCTCTGTCTTATTCCAGCCAGTAACAAGCTACCCAACACAGGGTGTCTGGAAAGCTACACTCCAAGCTCTGAGCTCATAACCCAATCTCCAGGTCTGAATGTCACCCAACCCCTTTCCTTTCCTAGCCTCACCTCATCTCGCTGATAACACTATCTGAAGCCTGGGAACACTCATAAGGTTGGCAATGAACCACTTGGGTTTTTCTGCTGTTTCCATTTACCCTGAAATACATATAATTTATATGGACTTGCTCTGACAAGAAGGGAAGTATTAGAAAACGCCAGGACTTCTCCCAATGTTTTATTACCTGGAAAATACTAGTATGGGCTATTTAAACTTTGCAGTTGTAACTGTATTAAAAATGTGTATGTGTATATGTGTGTGACTGTGTGTATTCATGTGTGTGTGTGCATGCGTGTGTGTTCATGCATGTGTGTGCAGTGTCTTAAGACATTCTGAATAGCCCATGAAATTCTGGGGTCCAACAGCTGGCTTATGTTTATCATTAATACAGTTTTGTAGTGGAGCAGCGGTGATGGGTTTGGCACGCGTTCATCGAGTGCTTATTTGGGATGAAGGAATTTATAGGCATTACTTCACCTAATCTTCTCAAGACTTCTATGAGAGAGGATCTGATTTCACAGTTTTACAGATGGAGAGATTTGGGAACATGCCCAGAGGTTTGTGTGTAGCTAGTGGCAAGGGGGGACCTAAGGCCATACTCTCTACAACCCAGAAGTGAGACTGCCCCTCTCTGGCTAGTTGGCCTACTGAGCTTAACCAGTAGAGTAACTTGGTGCCTCCCCATGACAGGAATTTACTGACTTTGTATTTGTTCTATAGTGGTATAAAGCAAAAGCCACAGCAATACATGGAATACATGGCCAGGTAAATAAGGGGTTTGAGGGATTTCTACAAAAAAGAGAAGGGCTAGTGGAAGGGGTCAGGATGGGGTCATGGTTCAGGTAGGCAATGACATTCACAAGAGGGATGAAGTCCATGACAAACTGCACCAAATGAACCTAAATGAGTTAACCAGGGGAAAATTGCACACGCACCAGGGTCCTCAACCAGCCTCTGAGTTCCACTTCTTTGTCTGTGGAGCATCTCCAGTTCAAATGCCCACCTCTTGGTATGTAAAGTCTCCTGTAACTGGAACGAAACCTCTTTTCCAACTCAGGGGAGGTAACCACTGACACATAGAATTCTGGGATCTGGGATGAGTGATGCACTTTCCTCTACCAATCTTTATCCATTCCTTCGTGAAAATGGCTTTCTGGGCTCTGGAGTTGTTGCCACCAAAAGGAAAGCACGGCCTAAGGATGCCCAATCGGTAGAGCCCTCAGTGTGTGCCCTCTTGTTTCCACAAAACGTGCCCTGCAAATACCAGCTGGAGAGAACAGAGCATCATACAGGCCCTGCCCCTTTTTGGGAAAGACAAAACCTGCATCAGTAAAGAGGAATACATGCTACCAGAGGTAGCATTAGGAGTGGCAAAGGTATCCTGTGTGGTTGACGCTTGGCCTGGGCGAGCTCATTATTTGGCCAGGGAAGATGTAGAGGAGATGTCAGAGGCTGTAGGCTTGTTCCTTGAGCGGGCAGGCATACTCAGAAAACATCAGACCTGGGCCATGGGCTGCGCCACTTCTTCAGTTCCTGGTAACTCTACACACTGCTCACATGGGATCTGAGACAGGGTGGGAGTCCCCCCAGCCTCTCCAGGCCCTGGGTCAGCAGCTAACTATGGGCAGAGAAAGCAATGTTTGTGGAGTCCAGAGCAGGGCTGCCCCTGTCTTCCCCAACAAGTGCCTGCGAAGCCAGAGTCTTATTGGAAAACTTTATCTTTGATATCTCAGGCTCTGAAATTGTTTCTGCTCTAAGACAATTCCACTGCGCGCGCGCGCACACACACACACACACACACACACACACACAGAGACACACACACACACACACACACACACACACACACACACAGAGAGAGAGAGAGAGAGAGAGAGAGAGAGAGAGAGAGAGAGAGCGCAAGCCAGAAAATGAATCAACTCTAATGTTCATTATGAACCTTTAGTGTTCTATTTATGTGTCAATCATCTTCCCACACTGCGATTGTTAAAACACCCGAAAAAAGTCAGCTTCTACAGAGAAATGGTGTGTGTGGCTCATGGTGTCAGTCAAGGTTTAGTCGGCTCCGCTGGCTTTGGGCCATTTGTGAGGCAGTACGTCGTGGCCGCACACAAGGCAGAGGAGCACACCCACCTGACGATGGCCAGGAAGCTAGAAGAACAGGCGGAAAGGGCAAATTCCCACTACCCACTTTCAGGGCCTAGCACCTAGAACCTAACTAACCCAGCCAGACTCTATCTCCTAGAAAACCCTGTCTCCTACAGCGCCGTGGCTAGGGACTGTGGCTGGGGACTAAGTCTTTGTTACATAGACCTTTGGGGGATGTTAAAGATTTAAACCAGAATGACTTAACTTTACAACTTCGAACCTACGTTTTAACTTTCAGAGAAGGAAGCCATCGCAGCAGCCTTCCCCCTTTCCCGCAGCAATTCTTAAACGAAGGGCTAAGAGAATGCCATTGCTGACTTCTCTTGACCTTTTGGGCACTGTTTTCTCCTTTTCTGAAAATGTAATGGGTTGGTAGGAGGTATGTAAGACACGCGGCAGGAGGACATGGCGTGCAGGAGAAGGTTACTCATTGCCTACGAATCTAGAAATCTTCACTGATAAAAGGTGGTGAAAGTGTATTCAACTTTCCAGAGGATTGGGGGCTGTGCCCATGTACTGGCCCCAGATGACTTATGGGGATTACCTAAATCATCCAGCGGGCCAGCACCCTTTCCCTTTTCTCCTTGCTGTCCACCTACAGGGGTAGACTGGTCATCCAGGGGCCTTTGAATATCTCCTACCTGCATTACTTTCACCTTATAAAAATAACCCATAACTTAAAAAAAAACTTTGTGTGAGTGCATGTGTGCCTGTGTGTGTGTGTGTGTGTGTGTGTGTGTGTGTGTGTGTGTGTAGCCCAGAGGTCAACCTCAGGCACCATCTACTTTGTTTGAGGCAGGGTGTCGCACTTGGCCTAGAATCTACCCATTTGCTAGGCTGGTTGGCCAGCAAGTCCCATGAATCCACCTGTCTCAGCTTTCCTACTACTGGGATTCCAAAGCACATGCTACCATGTCTACCATATCTAACTTTCTTCTTAAACTATGTATGTTGGGACTGGAACTTGGGTATCGTGTTTGTGAGGAGTTGGTGTATGAGCTATCTCCTTAGCCCAAGGAAAATCTGAGTTTTCAGACGTTCTACTTTTACAAAAAATTCATTTCCAAGGAGGTGGTTGAAAAAAATTTCCCTGGGACTTGTGGGAACTAACTTAGTCCTTGTTAGGGAAGCAGAGAATAGGGCTCAGCTAGCAGCTGATACAGCCACAGGACCCACTCCCTAGTCACACCTAGTCAAGTTACATCCAAGGATTCAGACCTCAGCCAGTGCAGTTTGGGAGCTGAAATAACCGTGGTGGAGAAGTCTGGGTTTGCTAACAGGTTGTACCACACCCAGTCACCAAGAGTTTGGAAAAGAAACCCTCATGCTCTGAAAATCATGCAGCTGCTGAGGCTGGAAGTTCCTATCCAAGAGTAACATTCCGGGCGGGCTGCCTTTCTTACCCATGCGCAGGAATTTTCCAGTACAGTAGCCCTCCTGCTAACAGACAGACCTGTGGGTTCTAAAGCTTGCTGGACAGGGGCAGCTAGACGGGCTGTGGCTCTGAGCACAGAACCATGTGGTGTGACCCTGACATTTGCATCCTTTACATGGTGCCTGGCTGGTCCTGTCTGCCCACGATCATCTTCCTTCTAGCGTGGACTCCTCAGGTTTCCCTTGGGATGCACGCGGGTTAGTAGGGGAGCATGTGAGCTGCACCAGGCCCATCAGACCTAGCAGGGACTTACAGTGGAGACCCGCAGAAGAGCACAGCAGGGACCAAGCAGGGTAGCTCTAGAGCAACTCACCCTGACATATCCTTTATGAAATCTGCTTTACATTTTTTGTTTGTTTTTCAACTTTGGGAGCGACTCCACATACTTTCTCTATGCTCCCTTAACAACTATTCATTTTCATTATTGTTTATTATATCTCTGGGTTTGCATGTCTCCGCATGTGTGGACATGTGAGTTAATGTACACAGAAGCCAGAGGTGTTGGTCTCCCAGAGCTGGAGCTGCAGCTGGTTGTGAGCCGTCCAGTATGGGTGCTGGGAACTGAACTTATAGTCTCTGCATGAGCAGCAAGCCCTTTTATCCCCTGAGTATCCCTGGACTCCCCGCCCCCCATCTCTATATTCTTTTTTCTGTACTTTCAGATCTGTTATCTTGGATCCAAGGCCTCCTAGTTCACTGATTTGCTGCCAGGCTGGTGATGGCCAGTTACCTGTTTGCACTGCCCCATTGTAGCCATGGCATTAGAGCTGTGGGTGGGGTCAGGAGTTGCCTAGGCAGGCATGTTAGCTTATTGAACAATCACCTTCCCTCCCATCGTAAAATAAACAATGTCAACTCAAGGAGAGAAGAAGCAGTTGGCACTGTTTGCTTTTCTCAAGGAGGCCACACTGAGCAGTGCCTCCTGCAGGCCAGCCGAGAGCATCCTTAACTGGAGAAGGTTAAGAAAGATAGCCTCCAAGATCAAAGCCTGGGGAAGCAGGGTGATTATGCATTCTGATAGCAGCTGACAGCGCGGAGTGGGACATCAAAAGGCTATCAGCATGAGATCACCCTAGTTATGCTCCGTGGCCGGCAGAGGGCCAGGCTTCCAGAGCCAAATTGTTTTCAGGTTCTGGATATTTTCATAGATAGGATGAGGTATTTGGGGGGATGGTGGCTATGACCAATCATCTCTCTCTCTCTCTCTCTCTCTCTCTCCTCTCTCTCTCTCTCTCTCTCTCTCTCTCTCTCTCTCTCTCTCTCTCTCTCTCTCTCTCCCTCTTTCTCTCTCTCTGCTATTTATGTCTCTGATAACCAATAACAGTAGCCTAATTTGTTGCCTTACTCCATTATTTTGGGCAGTATATATCATTATTCCCCCAAATATCATTTTGCACGCATTAAAAAAAATCACGCTGACCTATTTGAATACAAAAGTTCTTAAAGTTTCACCTTTTTAGTGTTACACTGAACAGCTGTGTTGAGGCACACACACTCCAAATCGGCGAGCTTAAGTATCAGAAACCTGTCTTGTCATTTTATAATCCACAAGTCCCCGAGGGGAAGGGATGTTCTTGAAGGCAGAAATGGAGTCGTCCATTTCCTGCCTTCTCTCTGAGTTTTGATCATCTGCTGACAGTCTCTGACACTACCTAATTTCACACGGTATTCTCCCTGAGCAGGGGCTGCATTTAGATTCCTGCCCTTTGAATGAACACTGGCCATATCACATTAGGGGCCCAGCATACTCCATTATCAGTAATCGCCTTCCTAATTAGGTCTGTAATGACTTTGTCCCCGAATGGTTTACATTACAGTTAGTATTTTAGAGTCTACATTTGGAGTGGGACAAAGTTCAACTCAAAGCCCTCAGGTGACTTAGTTTATGGAGTTAGACTAAGTCACTAACTGAGGAAATCAGGGGATTGTCAAAGATGCACTCTTATCACGGCTATGTTTGCTTGTCAGTTGGACTACATCGGAAATGAGCTACAATCCAGAAATGGGGAAAACGGATTTTTGCTTGATTGGAAGTGGGGGAATTCGCTTCTAGTCTGGACCTGTGAATTAGGAAGAGACATGGTCCCCATAGGCTCATATATTTGAATGTTTGGGCATTAGGGGGTGGCACTATTAGGAGGTACATCCTTGTTAGGGGGTAGGTGTAACCTTGTTGGAGGAAGTGTGCCACTGCGGGTAGGAATTGGTGTTTCAAACGCTCAAGCCAGACCCAGTGTCTCTTCTCCTGCTGCCTGCTGATCTAAATGCATAACTCCCANTATAAGCATGCACACCTGCACATCTTTATATCTGCACATATACACACGCACAGACAGACACTCACTAAAAAGCATTACAAATATGGCACCTGAGGTCCCGAGGAACTGAGTGATCAAATGTGCAGTAACTTGAGGACTGAAGAAATGGCTCAGCAGTTGGGAGGACTAAGTACTCTTCCAGAGGACCTGGGTTCAATTCCCAGCATCCACGGCTGCCTGTAACTCCAATTCCAGGGAGCCTAACACTAATGGCAAAACACCAATGCACATAAAAAAATTTAAGAAGTGCAGTAACTTTGCACAAAGAATAGGAATGCAGACCCACAGCATTCTTGGAGATGGTCAGAAATAGCCCAGTGCCCAGCTCTTAGTAGCATGCCTTTGAAGCATTATGGACCCAGCCTGGGTGGTGTCTTTCCAAAATGCTCTAGCATTTTCTTATGGAGCAATAGATATAAAATATAACTATGAGGGAAGTGCTTGGTTATTTTTTAAAAAAATATGAGTGTTGGAATATTTCCAGAGTACGTGCATTACTTAGAAAAGAATTGCCCTATTTTTGTCCATAGAGATCTTGGCCATAGCTCTGGTTAAGACTTGTTTTGATTGTCTCACTAGAGTGTAGCATTTTCCCATTCTTATCCCAATGTTCCTGTTTCAGGTTTAGGAGAAGAGATGCCAGGCATGAGAAGAAAAGGAGACAATGGTTCTTTTTTTAGGGTAGAAGATGAGTGACTGGGAAACCACACCCAGGAAGTGGGGCATGTCGAGGCTGGAGAGCCAGGTTCTGAGTGTGAAGCCTGTGTCAGAATAAACCCCTGTGGTGGTTCAGATGAGAAATGCCCCTGTAGTCTAGGGCACTTGAACACTTGTTCCTTTGCTGAAGGAAGCATGCCCCTGGGGGTAGGCTTTGAGAGCTTAATGCCTCAAGCCACTTCCAGTTGGCTCTCTCCACTTCGTGCATCACATTTGTCTCAGCCACTGTATCTGCCTGCTGCCACGGCCTCTGCATCAGCTCCTGCCTCCAGGATCCTGCTGTTTTCAGTTGCTGTCCAGGCTTTCTTTAGTGATGAACAGCGATATGGAGATGTAAGTCAATGAAACCCTTTCCTCCCCAACTTACTTTTTTGGTCATGTTGTTTCTCTGCAGCAATAGAAACCCTAACTAAGACAGGCAGTGTCAAACCCTTCAGGGACAGGGTTAACAGACCGTATATATGTTAAAAGGCAAAAATCAAGTAAACGAAGACGTGCTCACTAAGTGATGCTATTTTCAATATGTTGCATGGGTCAAAGTCTCTCGCTGATCCTGGAGCTGATCAATTTAGCCAGGGTGGATGTTCAAAGGGCTTCGGGGACCCACTGGTCTCTGTCCCCTAAAGATGTGCCTCTTGGCCGGGCTTTCACGTAGGTGTTAAGGATCAAACTCAGGGCTCCACAATTGTGCAGCAGGCACTTTACAGACCGAGCCATTTCCCCAGTCCCGGGGCAGCTTTGTGACGTAACACGAGGATGGCTGGCATCTGAGAACAGGTCCTATTTTCCTGGCAAGTGTCTGGGGGAATGAGAATCCCTGGGGCACACCCTGCAAGCAAGCTCTTCCTGAAGAAGGACATGGGAGAGGCAAGGAGATCCAGAGGCAACTGAACAAAAGGTGTAAGGTTTGAAATCTCCCCAACTATACATTTACAAGTGTAGGTTCTTGGGGTTCTGCTATGGTTGCTGACTTCGGAGGCTACAGACCAGTCACACTCCAGATTCTGGTATATCCTAGGTCTCAATGGGACATAGACTGGAATGGGTTAAATGCCCCCACACTGGTGGGTGAAGCTCATTTAAATTGCCACTCTTAGTATTCTTGAGCAATTTATCTGTGCACGCCTTTCTGTGGGTCATCTGTTAATTTGTTATTTGAGTAGTAGTATTTCCTTAGATCACAAATGTAAAATTCCCTCCCATTCCTTGGTTAACTTTTAACATTCCTGATGGGCACTTTTGAAGTAACAAAGCGAACAAAACCAAGCCTTAAAATTTTGATGACTTTTAACTTTGTTGCCGTTGCTCATACTTTCGGTATCTTAATAGCAAACTGATGGCAGGAAGATATTTGCCTATGGTATTTTCTTGACTTTATGCTTTTAGGCCTTTGGAGCTTGATGCCTTATGGGCAGGACTGTGTGCCCGGTGTCACTCTTGCACGTGGATCTCCAGTTGTACCAGAACGCTGGCTGAAAGGGCAAATGCCCCATCAGACATTCTTGGAACCCCTGCTGGAAACCAACCAAGAGTAAACCCAAGATGTGCTCTCTAGACTCTCAGCTCCCTCGGCCGCTCTTGGCGTGCACTGGAGTGACGGCGCCACACGGTGTTAGTTTCGTGCTAAGATTTGAAACTGGGAGGCACGAAACTTCTAGGTTCAGTATTCTCTTTAAGACTGTTGTGGCTGTACTGAGCCCTTTCCAATTGCACGCGAATTTTAGGATCAGTTTGCTCATTGGTGCCACAAAGGCAGATGGAATTTTTATGGAAATTGCACGGGGAAACAACTGTGGAGTATTGCTTCCTTGAGACATTCCAATTCATGAGAGCGAGATGTCTTTCCATGGGTTTTCAGGTTATGAGTTCTGGAATTATCGCTGAGTGTTTTATTCTCCTTGGTGTTTAGGAGTGTTAGTCACTCTTCTTGCCTCGGTGACATTTACAGAAGCAACTTAAGGGAGACATTTATTTGGGCTCATAGTTTGGAGGGCATAGTCCACTATGGTAGGAGTGCACGCAGCTGAGAGTGGTATGGCTTATTCATATCTGGTGGATCTGGCCACAGAAGTAGATGATGTCTTTAAGATCTGCTCCTGGCAGCTCACTTGTGCTTGCTAGGCCAGGTTTCAACATCTTCATCACCTCCCCCAAACAGTGTCACCAGCTGGGAACCAAGTGCTCAAATAAGCGTGCCCATGATGGACAAGTCACATTCAACCTGTAATACCTCATGGTTAAAACTGGTTTCTTAATTCCATTTTCAGCTTGTTCATTTGTAATACACAGAAATCTGACTTTGCTCAACGAGTCTCGCAACTCCCTGCAATTAATTCACTTTCCTTAGTAGATTCTTTAGGAATGTCTAATAAATACAAGATTATGTTGCTGGCACACATAGAGTTCTGCCCCTTTCCTCTCAGCATGACTCCCTTTATTTCATTTTCTTAGGTAGATGACTTGGCAAGAGTCTCAAGGACAACGTTACACAGAAATGGCCGGAGCAGATCCTGGGTCATGCTTTTATCTACTGTAGGAAAGCCTTCAGGCTTTTGCGGCTACTGTGATGACTGCTGGCGTGTTTGTGGTGCTTTTATGGCTTTTGTTTCTGGATGTGTGTTGTTCTGCTAGGGAGTCTGTTTCCTCCAAGAAGTATATGTATCTTATGGAAGGTCTCATACAACTTTTCACGGTATTCATCACTGTCCCTTTTGCTTCTGTAAGATCGAAAACAATGCCCCTTCTTCTGCAATTTTAGTAACTTGAGTCTTTTTTTCCCCTTGAACAATATAGCTAAACCTTTACCAGTTATGTTAATTTGCTCATATAACCAATTTTCGGTTTTGTTGTTTTTCTCCATTTCCCATTTCATTAATGTCTGCTCTCGTGATTTTAGTTCCCTCTTTCTGCTTGTTCAGATTTTGTTGCCTTTTCCAAGCTGTTAATTTGAAATCTTAAAAAAAAAATTTCATTTTTATCTTTAATTTTGCACACGTGAGTGCTTGTGGGTTTGTGCATGTGTGCGTGTAGTACCTCCAGAGGCTGGAAGAGGGCACTGAGTCCCTGAAGCTGGAGTTACGGTGGCGAGCCTCCGACATGGGTGCTGCGAACTCAACACCGGTTCTTTGAAAAAAACGTAATCGTTGTTGCTGAAGCATCTCTCCAGCCCCTTTCTAGGTTTTTAAAAAATGTAAACATGGGCTCTGTAGTTAAGAGCACTGGTTGTTCTTTCCAGAGGACCTGGGTATAATTCCCAGCACTCATAGGGTGGCTTGCAGCCATCTTTAACTACCAGGGGCTCCAACACAGTCTTTTTGCCTCCAAGGGTATCAGGCATACAAGTGGTTGCACTGATATTCATGCAGGCAAAATATCCATACACGTTAAATAGAATAAATGTAAACATAAATTTTTAAAATGTAAAATTCTTAAGCTAAGAATGTCTTTATGGACTGTTCTCACTACATTTTCTACGTTTTGGCATGCAGTGCTTTATTTTCATTTATCTCAGATCTAAGGTCTCTTTTATAATTTCCTTGTCCCATGGGTTATTTAGGAAGCCTACCATTTAATTTCTACATATTTGTGAATTCTTTCTCTTACTGATTTCTAATTTCATTCTACTGTGGTCCGAGAACACACCGAGCTCTCTGTTATGCCAACTGGATTCTTCTCAAGATGCCCAAGTCTTGTTGGTTTACAGGACTGTTCAAGTCTTCGGCTTCCTTTCTAATATTTACCTAGTTTTCCAAGCCCATTCCTGAAACTGGGTGTGATAAGACATTTTAATAGTATGAGATTCTGTTTCTCCTTTCATTTCTGTTACATTTTCTCTAGGGCTCTGGGGCCAAGCCCGTACATTTTGTAACTGTTGCATCTTCTTGACAGACATATTGTCATTACAATGTATTTCTACCTCTACTAATTTCTTTTTAACCTTGGGGAGTAAACTCAGGACTCTGCACATGCCAGGCAAGTGCTGTACGACTGGGCTGCATGTCCCAGCTTAACTTGCTTTTAGAAATCTGTAAGTTTGATTTCTATGCTTCTTGTGATAGTCAACTCAATCAAATTAGTGACAATTAAAGGTTATCTTCTGATATGTTGGTGAAGGGTTGTCTGGATTTTGTGAGCTAATGTGGAAAACCCATCTTAATTGTGACTGTTGCGACCGGCTGCTGCTACATCGACTTTCCCACCATGACAGACTGTATCTTTGAACTGTGAGCCAGAATAAAGCTTCTTCCTCTAAATTGCTTTTGTCTGAGTATTTTATCAAAGCAATAGGAAAAGAAGCCTGGACACTGCTACTGCATGGTACCTGGACTTCCACTTGCATGATACCTTTATTTTCATTGCATGTCTATAAAAATATGCATTTTAAGGGAAAGTGATTATTCCATATCTGTAGATTGTTGCTTTAGTACAGTTGACCAGTACTGAACTTAAGAAAACTCATTAGATCCTATGAGAAGCAGACTGTTCTAGGATCTGGTCACTATGCCCATCGTGGTTTTTTTTTTTTATTGTTGTTGTTAACTTCTCCAGCAATTCTGCCAGTTGGAGAACCTCCCATCATCGCCCTCAATCACAGAGCGTTCATTCTACAGCATCTGATGTCCTCCTGGAGTCTGGAGAACATACATTTCCCTTTCATTTCAGATGGGTCACTTTGTAACAAAGCAGTACTTCCCCAGGGTCTGCCAACTGGGGGAAACTGGGAACCCTCTTCCACATCTAGCTTCTTCAGGGCCTGCCAGGAGAACACCCTGAGAAGCTGTTCCCTCATTTCCATGGCTGGCATCCCCATGACCGAGAAACCTTGCTAGCTAGACTGGGCAGCTGTCCCCCCCCATATGGCTAAATGCCAGAGTAGATGCACCCCCCTTCCATGGCTGGATTCTGCAGGACTTCACAGGACTTGGAAAGCCAGGATGAGGAAGTTGAGAGCACCCCTATTTCAAGGATGACCTCCCAGGTCTGGATAGGACCTTGGCAGCCAGACCAGGGAAGCTGTGTACCCCTCTTCCACGACTGGCCTTTCTTAGGACAGACAGGCCCTGGGGAATCCATGTGAGGGAAGCTGCACCCCGTTTTTACATGGCTGATCTCTCTAGGACAGAACATGCTCTGGGGTGACAGAGCTGAGAAGCTGTGCCCCCATTTTATGGATGGCCATACCTGGGCTGGTCATACCCTGGGGTGCCAGCTGCTCTTCTTTGTATGTGGTAGCACCTTTAGAACTTGGGCTCTTGCTGAGGGCCAGGTCTCCCCATATGTCAGCAGATGAAGTAGCAACATAAGGCAGGGGTTAGCAAGCTACCGCTCTCAGCTGTCTGTCTTGAGAAATACCTATGACTGCATTCACATTGCCCAGCATTTTTCCTTTCCAGAAAACAGGACATAAACATTAAAATGAAATATCAAATGCTCGGTTTTATTATTGGGATAAGGCAGGGAGAGAGAAGGGCCTCTCTGATACGCTGCAGAGTTTGTATCACAGGCATTTCCCAACAGGAGGAATCGACTACCTAGGAAATGGGGGTCTGGGAATTCGCTTGTTGTCTGTAATAACGGAAGGGAGGGACACACAGCAATGAAAGCAGCTCTGCAGTTGACTATTCTTCCTCTGTCCTGTGCTTTCCCTAATTCCGACAAACAAGGAAAGGTTTCAAAATTTTACCGTTTAGTTGGAATGTAAGTGAGGCCCTGGGATCTGGATAGTGTCTGTGAAGTGTTCTGGCGTCCAGATAATATAGATTCATGGTCACCATTCACACACTACGGAGGCCCAGTGCAGACCACTGTTCCACAACTACACTTACTGCTTTCATTTCAGGAAAAAGCAGGAAGAGTCTTTGATGTTTCATAGTAGCAAGAAACGGATTAAATCACAGCATCATTGTCAAACTGCACCTGTGGCTTAACACGCACACATTTCAAGCTTCATTCTGAAGTCAGGGTCTTCCAACCCCCTCTCTGCATGCATGTACATGCACGCCGCAGAACACACTTTAAAAAGAAACTGTGGTATTCCATTCAGCTTTAACCAAAAACAAGGCTAGCCTGGCTGAAGGTAATTGAGGAAGGAACACAAATTTAAAAACCAAATACCCTTCTCTGCAGATGACTGTTCAATCCAATTGCAAGTAAATGTTCTTTTCTGAATCACTCTAATTCAATGTACAGTACACCATGTACTGCCTGGGAAGGGGTTCAAATCATAAATGCTATAGGGAAATATCTAATAACTTGGAATAGCTTTTCAAGTGGCTAATACGCTCTAAAAGGCTGCAAAAATGTTAAGCCTGGTAACACATGAGTTCTGGGCTCTGAGTGGAGCCCACTGCGCTGTCTGTGGCTGAGTCTCTAGGGCTGGCATACAGTACCACTCTTTTGGTGCCAAGGACAAGGCTCTCTTCCCGCAGACTGTGGTCAGCAAGGCGAAGGCTGCTGGCCACACTCGTAACAGCTGATCCAATCTGTGATTCCTGCCTCTCCTGCCAATGGTGGGGCCAGGTTTGCTGACACTTGTGTTGGTGTGCGAGATTCTGGAGAGGGGCCAGCAGCCCTTGTAGATTCTAGGTTCTACATGGCTGAGGCAGGGGAGGCAGGGGCGGGGAGAAACATCCACAGAGCCAGGCACCGACTCAGAATAAAGAGGCGCGCAAGGTGTGCACTTGGGAAAGGAAACTGTCGGGAACCCACTGGAAAAAGAAGGGCTAAGAAAATCAAGAGTGCGGCAGAAAAAGGAGAACGCAAGGGGAAAAAGACAAACAGCCACGATGTTTTAAAGGTCAAAGGAATAATAACAGAAAGGGTCTTCCATTGTGCCAGGCTCAGCAGCAGGCTCTTTTTAGCTTCGTTAATAAAGTTCACACCGTTGGTTCCTAGGGTGTCCTTCTGGATCACTGGTTCTAGCCTCCAGTTATGCCTACCCATTCTAACCAACATTTGTTCTCTAGGCCTGACATGGCTCCCAGTGCCACCTGCCATACACGAGACAGATTTTACTTGTGTATCTGATCTCTTTCTTTTTCTAGTCCTCAGTTTCTGAGACCAGACTCTCCACTTTTCATTCAAGTATTCCAAGTCCACAAACTACAGGATCTTATGAAAGATACATGACAACTAGACCATGCTCTGTAATAGTTCAGATGTTACTGTTCAAATGTGTATATTATGTGTCTAAAATAGATGTATGCTGTATACACATTTACATATAGTATGCATATACATGTGTACAAACACATATAGTTGTGTATACACTGGTATGCACATATATGCATATCTTATATATAGCATATATATGATATATATGTATCTTGCTAGGATTTGCAAGACTTGCAATTCTATTATCAGCCACATTTCTTGAGTTAAACGGTAGGTAACAACTGCGGACTTGTGGCAATTCATTTTCATGTGCCTATCTCAAACAACAGTAAAGGGTCAGCTGGTCCAAGAATAAACAAACTAACAAACAAAGCAAGCCAGCTTGGAACCGCAGCCAGCATTTCCTTTGCTAGCCCTACAGAAAATTCTAGGTGTTGGTTTATCTTTTCTCAATTTCATTTTCTCTACTGTTTGTGGAAATTCCACTCATTCTTTTATGCTGGCTTTATTTGGCTTTATAGTCAGAAAGAGATTGGAAGAGGCTGAGATTTAAAAAAAAAATGGATGGGAGTGAGAAAACGCCTGCCTATCTGTCAAGTTGCAGGCGTGCAAGACTTGTCTTTCCTCTCTAAATACCCAGCGCTGAGAAGATGCCTGGTAAACAGGAGGAGGCTGATGAGGAAGAGAGGATGTTGCAGAAGGCATAACATAGGATTATGGCTGCGCTCGATGCTCAGGGGATGAGCAAGCAGGCAAGACAAAGTCATCCAGTGTAACAATGTGCCCTGCGTTGTATCTCCATTCTGAGATGGGACCTTCAGCGTGTGGGCTCTTAGTGAAGGAGGTTCCAGTATCTCAGTGGGCAGAGTAGGCAGGATGGAAAGCAGGGCCATCAAATGATGAGAGAAAGTTCTGCTCAGCCACAAGGGGCATCTCCACTGCACTCTTTCCTCATCAAGGCTCAGGAACCATCACGTTAAAGGAGGTGGAAAGATGGTAAGAACCAGAGGTTGGGAGAACCAGATTGCAACAGACCTTCTGGTCATGGCTCCTAAACTCACAGCAGCTATGGCTGCCTGTGTAAGTAGATGGTCTAGCCTGGATCCAGGTGGGGCCCATGAGCCCCGCCTCCTACTGGAAGGGCTATGGTAGTTGATGGGCTCTGGGGCAGGACCGTTTCTCTGTATGACTACTAATTTCCAAACACAACCGGAACATTATCAATGCGACACTCATTGGTCCACACCAGTGCTGCCCCATACATATGAGCCGTACATGTTACTTGAATTTTCCAGCAGCCATGGGAACAGTGAAAAGAAACGGCTGGGGGCTGGAGAGATGGCACAGAGGTTAAGAGCACTGGCTGCTCTTCCAGAGGTCCTGAGTTCAATTCCCAGCAACCACACGGTGGCTCACAACCATCTGTAATGAGATCTGGTGCTCTCTTCTAGAAGGCCTCAGGTGTATGGCCAGGTAGACCACTGCATACATAATAAAAGTTAAAAAATAAACAATTGGATATTTCATTTTAATAATATATTCTAGGGCTGGAGCACTGAGCGGGTATATGCGAGACCCTAATCACCGACGTCAGTGAAAGGACCCAGCAGGTAAAAGTGTTTGCCATTCAAGCCTGAGAATCTAAGTTCCAGTCCTGCAGCCCCAGAGTGGAAGGAGAGAGGCAATTATCCAAAACTGTCTCCTCACCTCCACACATACATAGAGGCATATGTGCTGTCCCTAATAAGAAGTAAGTACTTAAAAAGTAATAGCAAAACACTTATACTTTCTCCCAACATATCTGAAATACAGTTACTCTAGATGATTATAGTCCATACAATCCTATTCATATTATTATCTTACAACCTTAGATCATTGATATTCATAATTTCGTTCCCTTTGAAATCTGGCATTTTTATTCACATATTTTATACATGCAGCGAATTTCACCTTGGATAATAAGTTACCGTTCATGTACTTACTATGCTACAATTACTATTGCAATCTAAGAATGCGCTCCTGTTAAAAGTATTGTTCACCGTAGAGAAGTCTGTGTTAAAGCAGCACCAGCCTACCCATTCTGTGTCTACCAACTATATCAATTTTATGTTTAAATTAAAGTTCTAAATTTTGTTTATATCCTAGGAACAATAAACTATAACACATCTACTCAGTTAGTCTACGTGTATAGCAAACATACTTCTTTGAACAAGCAAAAAAAAAAAATCACTGGCCACAACAGTAGGCTCTGTGGTGTTAACTGTGTATTACCATCCTCTCATCCAAACTGTTGCTATCCGATATGCTGGTGGTCCAAGCCACAGAATACAGGACTTACCGGGACTGGCATGGGAGAGAGTTGCACCTTCGGACCTGGGGCTCAGGGCGGCTTGCTTGGGGGCAGTCACTGTCATTCACCAGGGTTGTGGTCTTGTTAACAATCCGTGTGCATGATACGATGGTCCTGCGTTCTCCTGGAAGCCAGACCATGGGAGCTGAGGACTTATGGAGGCACATGCTCAGAAAGCCATTCGTTCAGGCTTATGGATGGAGTTTGCGGGGCAACTACTGATCAGTGAGTGAGTCATGTCCGTTGTCAAAGACGGGGAGCCGTTCTTGAGTAATATTAGTTCCCTTCTCAGGTCTTTGATGGGGTTGAAAACTAGACAGTCATAGTTACTTCCCTCTCATGACTTATCCAAGCCATTTTTAATATAAGACTTAGATTTCTTAGGATAGGATAACTATTGAAACATTGAGCATATGTTTCCTGTTTGATGTTGTTCATGCTGGCTATAATTTGAATTTTTATGTATGTTTTTACCTCTTCTTTTCCCTGGACAATACTTGATATTACTCTTATTGTAGATAGTTTTGTATTAGGCTTAGAACTCTCTTATTTAGACAAAAGAGGGAGGTGCTTGGGGACTCCTTCAGCCCAATAGCCTTTAAGATATCGGCCCACTTTGAGCATGGTCACATGTACTATAAATGCAGACAGGTCTCTTGGCTGCCGGATTCAGTTCCAGGTCCCAGCACGCACAGAGGACTGCGGATCGCTACTCTTTCTGTGAGTTTATCCCCAGATAAATAAACCTTTGTTATACTCTATTCTGGGCTATTGTGGATCTCTTTTGGGCACCAACACTCTTGCTTACTCTCTCCTGCTTTCCCACTTCCCTAGCCCTGGCCATGTCCAGTCTACTCCTCCCTCCCTCTGCTCTGGACTCTACCAGATGCCTCTGGATACCTTCTCTCTCTTATCTACAATAAAACCTTCTCATGCCATGGAGCAGCCATGCCAGCAGCTTCTTTACACCTTCTTCAGTGAAGTTTTCCTGCTGCTCCTTGGTAAAACTTTCATTTCTTTCTTTTGTGCATATATTGAATTTCGGTCATTTCCCATTACCTTCTCTCGCCCCCCACCCTTTGCTGAAGCCTTCTGGGTCCCAATAAGCCCTCTTCTAGTTTGATGTCTTTTTAGACACCCGCTGTGTTAAATGACATTTGCTGGCATGACTGGGGAGCTCTTTATTAGAACATGGGCAGCTTCCCAGTGCTCCTTCTTAATGCCCTACCAGTGGACACCCCACCCTTGCTACTGCAGGACTTCACAGTGTGACAGTCCCTTTGGCTCACATGCAGTCTCCACAGTGGAAAGTGTGGGGCAGTCATCACACTTTAGAGGTGACGATGTGCAGGTGTGGACAGAGGGGGCAGGTTGTCTCCTGAGACCGTGAGAGACGCGGAATCAGGACCCACTCAAGGTGCGCTCTGCCCAACCCAGAGGACCCTCTGCTTTGCACCTTGGAGAGGGTGACTGTGGCAAAGAGGACAGGGTACTTGGGTATCGGTGAGGTCTTCATCTGGTCCTATTCCACCAAGTTGCAGATCTACTTTAATATCCTCAGGGCCATTTTTATTCTCATACCTACCACCTACTCATGTGATTGGCAAATCTCTACTGCTAGGGTTAAAGCCCCAGGCCACGGAGCAGTGTGGGCCCTCTAACCTGCAGGAGCTGGGAAACCTTGGCTACATGCTCTATTGAGATTTTCAGGGCCTAAGTTCTTATGGAACCATACATTTTCTATTTCCACCCTGGGCAGACTGAAGCCGAGGGCCCCAAAGTCAGTGCTTCCTCAGTTGCACCCTCACCTCCCTCACCCCCACCTTACCTCCTCCGCACTGCACGCTGCACCCTTCCCAACCACTGTGCGTCCAGAGAAACAGAGCGTCCTGTGGCTTGGTGGGCTCACTCTGATTTTCAGTGCTCTGGTTTACAGGTATGGTGTATTCGTAATGAATTCCATAATTCTGGTCGTGAAAGAGCAGCACCTGGAGCCATGAGAAAAGGGAGGCCTTGTTGAGATGGAGTGAGCACCCACAGACTGTTGAAGGTGTAATCCGAGCTGACGTCACTCTTTCTCTGCTAGCCAGCTCTCTTCTGAAGAGCAAAGCAGGTTAAAAAGCTAGAGGTGCAGTCTCAGTTTCAGGTTCCTCAGGGACTTGGGTAGTGTGTGGGGTGAACACACCCATCATTGGTGAATCCTGGTCCTTTCTATTCTACAGACGACCTGTTTACAGGAGGAGTTTGGGGTAGTGAAATACAGGCTGTTTGTGGTATGTTTCGATATCATGCAGCAGGATCCACATTTCTATCAATTTGCCCACAAGGTTGTGTGAAAGACACAAACGCTGCTTTTCCCTAGAAAGGGATGAGACCAGTACTAACCATTTCTTTGAGTATAAGCTCGGTGCTGGCTAGTTTATGTCAACCTTGACCCAACCCAGAGCCATTTCAGAAGAGGAACGTCAACAGAGAAAATGTCCACATCAGAATGGCCCATCAGCAAGTGTGTGGCACCATTTTCTTGACTGTTGTGGGTGCTGCCAACTCTGGGTGCTATAAGAAGGTAGGCTGAGCAAACCAAGAGGAGCGAGCCAGTAAGAAGCATTCCTCCATGGCTTCCGCTTCATTTCCTCCCTCCTGGTGGTTCCTGCCTTGCTTGTCTGAGCTCCATGAGTGACAGACCTGGAAGTGCAAGATGAAACAGACCACTTCCTTCTTTAGATGCTTTTGGTCATAGTGCTTGTCATAGCAACATAAACACTAACAAAGGCAAGTGCTGCTCTCCAGATGGTGTCTTCCATTAGTCACTGCTACACTGCAGTGTGTGCTCCATCACAGTCACTGCTACACTGCAGTGTGTGTGCTCCATCACAGTCACTGCTACACTGCAGTAATAGACTCAGGGGTAAGTCAGGCTCAAGACCATGAATGCCTGAGGCAGAGGGACTTGGGGTATTGTCATGGAGCCTAGATGATGACTATGCCTGTTGCCTGGCTGAGGCCAGGCTCATGGCTGAACACTAAGGGTAGACGGAGGTGCAGAGAGGTATCTGCCTACGGGAACTGCAGTTTGGGGACCACACATCTGAAATCCTAGTGAGGGTTCAGAATGGAAGGGCCTACGCTTTGCCTGGGGGAAACAGACACGCCATGTCAGACCTCCAGGTGCCCGACTGGCTTTTGACATAGTGCAGATGTGTTATATATATATGCCATGCTGCAAAGCAGGCTTTCCTGTGGGAGAGGGACCTGGCTGTAGATCAGTGAGTGTCCCTGGAGGTAAGGGGCTAGCAAGTACATCTCTAGCCACAAAGATCTGGGAGAACTACAGGCAGGGTGCTCAGCCCACCTCTGATGGAAGTGTCAGGTGACTGGAGGGAACTGTCTCAGGCTGCCTGGGCCTGCAAGGCTAAGTTAAAGGACGGGGCAGGAGCTCCAGAAGTAGACGTGATACCTTTCTATTTCCCCATGCAGACCTGCACTCGTGCACTTGGAGAAGTGCTTCCTGCTGAAAACCAAAGCGAAACAAAACAACAACAATCACAACAACACTGCCCTCCAAAAAACCTAAACAAAGTTAAGCGAGTAGTCTTCCTCAGAGAGCTGTATTCCCCTCAGTGTGGGAATGAGGCTGGCAAGTTGAGCCTCCATATGAAACCAGTTTCTTAGCCTTGTAGGATTAGTGCATTTTTGTGTCTAGTTGGTTTCAAATGCTGGTCCCTAGGACTCCGTAGGTAGCCCTGATTGTGAAAGTAATGTACGCACCACAGTTCGGGGAACATGGCTTTCTATGCTGAGGCAAGGGAACCCTGACGTGAAGTGGAGTAAAGAGCACATTTCAAGGGAGGAAAAGTTAAATATTAAATAAGGGCTGAAAATCCAGCTGGTTGTGAGATGCCTTCTCTGACTTCAGTTATGGTCCGAACAGCCTGAGGCTGGTACAGGCTTCACTGGGCTGAAGACTCATCTGCTTATCAGAGCTTTTGGTGAAGAAAAGCCCTACGTACACTTCAGGGCTTGTTAGAGAGGGCAAAGGCCGGCTCTAACAGCTGATGCTTCTGCATGGGCCCCCCCTCTGTGCCCCTCTGAATACTTGCTTTGAACTCAGAATAGTTGTGGGCGGTTGTTTCAAAGGCTTTGACTGGGAAATGTCTCATCCTGGAGAAATGGCCCTGGGACAGGTCCCTGGGTCGCAGAGATCAACTTGCAGAAATGATCTCCAATGGAATCCCTGGCAGAGTCCCAGACAGTTTATGGCCCACATGGAAGCTGGCTGGCTTTCAGCTCCGCCGAAACTACAAGGGGTCAGCACCCTCATCAGGCCGCACTCAACACCCGCAGTAGGTGGTGGCCAGATAATCTGAGTGTTAGCTCATCTCCAGGGGCACAGATCAGTGGGGAGGAGAGAGGGTAGGACTTCTGAGACCGGCAGGCACTTCGGACAAGTTGTGCTTTCATGACACACGCACAAACTGCCGCAAACCCTGATCTTCAGGAAATCAGAATCAACCAGCATCACCTGGCACGCGCAAGGCCTGTGTTCAATCTCTAGCACCCTCACAAAATTATCCATAATGGGGTGTTGTCGTACATAGTCCGTGAGGTCGCTTAGACCCTGAGAAGGCAGCTGTGGCATGACGCCCTGGAGGCCTTTGATACCAAGCCCACTTTTAAGTGGCAATCACAGAGCTCCCAGGAAATAAGAGATAACACTGACATCCTGGCTAGCCCGAGTATACAGGTTTCCTAAGACCACACACGGGGAGTAAACAGAAGATGGAATCTGATTCTTTCCTAATTCCCCAGTGCTGGTCACAGTCTGCATGGTACCTACATTGCATCCACAGTTCACTTCCAGAAGGTGCTTCCCACTGTGGGGCAGCTCTATGTTTGCTGTCGTCGGCTGCAAAAACAGATTTTGAGCACAGCTGCGCTGGTTAGTCTTATGTCGACTTGAGAGGAGGGAACCTCTGTTGAGAAAATGTCTCCATAGATGGGGTTGTAAGCCATTTCTGTAATTAGTGACTGATGTAGAAGAACCTAATCAGTTGTGGGTGGGGCCACCACTGGGCAGGCCATCCTGGGTGCTGTAAAAAATCAGGCTCAGCAAGCCTCAGAGAGCAAGCCAGGAAGCAGCACCCCTCCATGGCCTCTGCTTCAGTTCCTGCCTCCCAGTTCCCACCTGGTTTGATTCCTGCCTTGGTTTCCTTTAGTGGGCTGTAACTCTGGATAGGTGGGTCAAACAGACGCTTTCCTCCCCAAGCTGCTTTTCTGTCATGGTGTTGTATCACCTCAATGGAAACCCTAAAGTAAGACAATGACCGTCTGCTTAATGGTACCAGCTATTCCTGGCTGTCACCCATGTGACTGCATGATCTCTTCCTGGAAGCATCTTCTTTTGAAAAAGCTAGGTGCTCTGCTAGTGAGCGACCAGAAAGAAATTCTGGGGAGGAACCCTGAGGTGGAAGGAATGGGACCAAGAGAGGGGAAGAGCTGGGGAGATGGCTCAGTCAGTATTGTGCATGCTCCAGTCAGTAACGTGCATGCTCCAGTTAGCAACATGCATGCTGCAGTGAGTAACGTACATGCTCCAGTCAGCAACATGTATACTCCAGTCAGTAACATGCATGTTCCAGTCAGTAACAGACATACTTCAGTCAGTAATGAGCATGCTCCCAGTCAGGAACGTGCATGCTTCAGTCAGTAACATGCACACTACAGACAGTTGCATGCATGCTCTAGTCATTAGTATGCATGCTCCAGTGATAAATGTGCATGCTCCAGTCAGAACATGCATGCTGCAGTCAGTAACGTGCATGCTACAGTCAGTAACATGCATGCTCCAGTCAGTAATACACACGCTACAGTCAGTAATGCACATGCCACAGAAGCACAAGGAGCTGAGTTTGGATCCTCGGCACCCATGAAGAAAGCCAGGCATGACATCAAGCACGTCTAATCTCAGAAATGCAGGTGTGGGTAGAGAGATAAGGGAATTGCTGACATTCACTGGACAGCCAGGCTAGCCAAATTGATGAGCTTCAGGTTGTGTGAGAGGCCCTGTCTCAAAGTGTAAAGGCAGACAGCAATCAAGAAAAGACATCGGCTGCTGACCTCCGGCATCTACACACATGCGCACAAATGTGTGCCGGAATGCACATGTACATGCCCTCAGGAACATGTTCCTTCAGCACATATACACACTGTATAAACACATCACACATATCCGTATACACAAATAAATGAACAAATGAAAATAACAGTAAAGACAAAAAGGCCTTGGTAGCAGGGAGCCTTGCAAACTCCTCAGAACCAGAGGCATCGCCTTCTACCCAGGTCCTGGGAACGAGACTAGTAAACCTACTACAATGCCAGCTTAAGCCAATGTCCAGGGCCAGCACTCACCATCAGATGCAGTGGCACCGTGGTGGGTCCCTTGGCTGAAAACTTCTCCCATAGGCCTCTTCTCACATAGCGAACGGTCGTACCTGCAATCTGGAACTCTCCCGGGAGCTCTATCTTCCAGTCGCTGTTGATGGATCTCTTACTGGAGTCTTTGAGAGCTGCAAAGGAAGTTGAGCATTGGAAAGTCAGTACCATTTAGCCTGTTCTCGGAGGGATTGTGGGGGTCCTGCCTGAGTCTGAGGCCGCCACGAGGGCAGGCAGGAGCCGGCAGTGAGAGAACTGTATTCTCTGGGCACCATAGATCGAAGGTTGGGTCACAGACAGCAAACTTCTCTGGTTCCCAGGAGAAAGAGCTGTGGGGGCTGACGGCACATCATCCAGCACAGATGCCTATCCCACTGCTCATTCCAGGGATGGGACTGGGGGAGAAGCTGGCGGCTGGAGATGCCAGGACCCAGTCCAAACCTATGGCAGGAGATGGCCTTCTGCCTGATGAAAGAGCTCTACGCTGGTATAGTCAAGGCCACAAAACACGTCTTGGAGCTTTGGCAAAACTTCACCCATTCATTTTATATTAAAAACCTATTAACAAGTATTAGTTGTACGATTTTGGGGTTCAGTAGGAGAGTTGATTATGTGTCTATTACACATATCAATAACCACTATTCCACATTCCACGTGTGAAAGAGAACACACAGGACTTGCTTTTCTCTGTCTGGTTTACTATACACCACACAGTCTCCTACAGTTCCACCCTCTGCACTGCCAAGGACAGGTTAAAAATGGCCAAGTGACCGACATCATCTCTAACCCAGTTCTGCTCAAACCCCTATGTAGCTGGGTGACCTTGAACTTCTGATCTTCCCAATTACACCTCCCAGTGCTGAGGTTACAGGTGCACGCCATCATGCCCCGTTTATACAGGGCCGGGGATTGAACCCAGGGCTTCCTGTGTTCCTGCATGAGTTCATGTGCACCGCGTGGAGGTAGAGCCCAAAGAGACCAAGAAGAGAGCACCGGATTGCCAGGAATGAAGTCATGGCCAGTTGCGAGGCACTGTGTGGGAAGCAGGAGTTGAACCAGGGTCTTCTCCAAGAAGGGTGAGAACTTTAACCCCCATGCTATCTCTCCAGCTGCCTCCCCCATTTGAAACAGGCTTTTACACCGTAGCCCAGGATGGCCTGGGATTCACTGCCTTTCTTGGCTTTAGGTGTCAACCATTCTGCTCGACTTGATCCTTCTTTAAGAATGAAATGTAAATACCTTACGAGTGTTAAAAAAAATAACCTCAAACCAAATCAAACCCAAACCCAAACAAAACAATCCCTCTAACCCAAACTCCTCACTCTCACTGGGGAGATGTAAAGCAGCTCACCCTTGTCAGCATGTGCCCAGGGACAGAACAAGAATTAGCAAACGGTGGCAAGGACAAGGGGTAAATCCCGCACGGTGTAGCTGGGAATGCACATGTCTCTGGCTACTATGGCAAATCCACAGGAGAGGCACGGAGGCAGCCCAGGATCTATCTGGCCTCCCCACTTGCGGTAAATATCCACAGGAAATGAAATCAGTACCATGCGGAGATGTGCTACACAGTACCCACAGCAGGCAGAGCACAGAATCCATCTAGATGCCAACTGATAGGTGAATAGATAAAGTAAACGTAGAATACGTGCACAACATGGAACATTATTTGGCCGTGAAAAAAAATGTAAACATCCGTCCATTTTACTGTTAGCTCCCTGGGCCTTGGGGACAGCAGTGTGACTCCAGCATCCTCCAAGGATCTGACATCCCCAAATTGGGAAAGCGATAACATTCTGTTACACACTTATACATGAACATCTGCCAGGAGGGGTGAGGGCTGCTGAGCTCTGGGCAATCAAGGCATGCAAAACTTAAAGGCATCCGTACACTGCCATACCCACAGTACAGAGTGGGGTCACGGGGTCTTTCTGCTTAAGAGAACCTCTGCGGTAGAGTTCTGATGCCTTTTGTAATTGTTGTTGCTATTTAGAGAAAAAAAAATCACTGTATGAAAAACAAACACCCAAAACAACAAACAGTCAGGATATACTCTAGTACTTAGTAGGTGACAATTAGTCTTAAGGCCATTCTGCAAAATGAAACTCTCATGCACTCTGGTCCACATCTGGATAGAGCCCTAATGCCCCTGACTTCTCCACGTCACTTTGGAGCCCCAGTTTACAGCCAATGACTTCAGAGACCCTTCCACGTCCCATTATCTGCCTGCTCAGACTAGCAACTAAATAACCCATTGAACACCAGCTTTGGATACGGAGACTCAAAGGGGTCCCTGGAAACAGAAGCTGTCAGCCATGCTGGCTCAGAAGCCTGAGGGTGAGGTCTGCTCAGACAGGTGGCTGCAGAATATGGGGCAAGTCCGGCCTTGGCCCCCTGGTCTTTGTGATGCTACAGTCCCAGAAAATGCAGCAGGGGAGCCAGCTTGGGGCATTTTAACTGTGCAGCAGCTAGTGCAGGCAGGGTACTGTCCAACGTGGTGACATATTGGTGAAAAGCATATCCCAGGGAGGCTGCATATAGGGACTCCCAGGAGGGGTCAGGGAAGAGAACACCTCGGAACAGATCTGCTGGAGACTTTCCGGCTACTAAAAATGAGGGGAGATCATAGGTCCCCCAGTTTTTCTCTTCCAACATCAGCTCTTGCAAACCACTATTTAAGAAGCACCCCTTCACGCACTCTTACTCATTAATCTTCCCAAGGACTCTTGGGATTATTCTCCTCACATGCCAGATGAAGAAAAACAAGCATGGGGAGGTTAAAGAACTTGCCCGAAGACACTCAGCTATGAATCTGTAGCAACAAGACCCAAGCCCAGCAGACCGAGCCTCATACAGTTGGCATAGTATCTCCAGGTGAAAGTGACAGGGACTTTTGTCATCTTTCAGTTCCACTGGAGGTTTGGGAAGTCGCCTCTTGCACATGCTCATATATGCTTGACTGGAGGAATCACTGTGGGCTGGTGGGAAGTTCCAGAACAGAAAGATGAGGGGAAAGAGTCCTTGAACAAAGAAGGAGATGAGGATGTCCATGGGACAGCAGGGGGCCCCTGTCATCTCCCCTTCTATTCAGACAGTTTTGTGGTAGGGGGCTTAGGACAGAGCACTGCTGTTCTCAGGGAACTCATAGTTTGGAGGACAGATAGGTAACAAAGAGATAGGACACAGCTTCTTCTGCTCCACGACAGAGGCATTTTCAGGCAAGGTGGCCATCTTGACTGTCTAATGTACTTGCTGTCTAACCTATTTTTGCTTCTCCATCTTTAAGGAATCCCCCCCAACAACCCCAGTCAGCTTCTCTTGAAGATATTTTCCCTCTACTCATGTGGGACTATGTCCAGTTCTGGGCTTTGGCTATTTTTCTTCTTAGGCACTGTCCAAAGACATCAGCCCGATCTGTCGCCACATGGGAAACCCTGGAAAGAGGACAGGAGTGTTGTAAAGGCCTGCACCGTTTCCTGTCACACCACCTGAACTCCTAGATTCAGCAGCACCTGGAGCTGAAGCCCAGAAGCTCAGTGACTGGGGCCTGGATTTGTTTGTCACATGTGTCTTTAGGAGGCCAACCTGTAAAATTACTAGCCAAGGCAAAGGCAATACAGCCAGAGGAAGGAAAATATTGTTATGGGTTCTTCAGAGCTATCTCAGGTCTTTACAAACACAAACTCCACAGTCCAGAGATGCGGCAGGCCAAGCACTCGCTCATGGGCCACTGTTCCCATCCAGCAGTAACCTCCTGCATAGGTGACTCTTTCCTACCAGCTTTGAACCCAACATCTCCTGGCCCATGTCCAAAGTCCAACATCTGGAAGGGAAGGGTTGGGGGACTGACACTATAGTTAGCTGTTGAGTCCCAGGGGAACCACAGTAGAAGCAGCTACTGATGGGGAAGGCGGAGGTGGAGCCAATAGAGGCCCTGGCTGCAGAGCCCTCTGCTCATCTGAACAGGATGCTCAGAATAGGGGTGTTCATATTTCCTGCTGTGACTTCTTAGTACAGGCAGAACTTGAAACAAGAGCTTCTGGGGGCATGGGGACAGTTTTTAACCTTTTTTGACTTGGGTGGGAGTCACCAAGCAAGACACAAGATTTCTAAGATCCCATGTTTCATGCAGAAAATAAAAACCAGAATTTAGCACTTGACATGCCTTTCAAAAGGTGAAACTTCAGTCTTGGGGTGTTTTGGGACATCAAGGCCATTGTTGAGAGTGCATAGGTGGCTTCCATGTGGAGTCTAGTGATTCTGTGACCTCTTGTGAGTGGACCTGAGCAGGGTTTGTGGAAAAGCTCTACTCAGGAGCTTGTCCTGAGGCCAGTATATACAGTAAGTCCATTTTCTTAATAAAGCTGCAATCCCCTCAGCTCCCAGGCATCAAACCCTCTTTGTCTGTAAGCATGTCAAGACCAAATCAGTCTGCAGTAAACACAAGAATCTGGGGACTCAGAGAAGACTCAACAAGGTGATCCAAACGATCACACATGCTCAGACTTACAACCGAGGGAGTAGGATTCCTCCAGTGATCTGATTGGACCTTTCCCATGAGAAAGGTCTGAGGTTCTGGTTTGCTGAGGACATTCCTTTACCTGCTTCTGCCTGGGCCATAGGCGGAATGCTTTAAGCCACAATTCAAAAACAAGGGTCCACACTTTGTGGGCGTTGCTTCTATACTTTCAATTGTTGGACAGACTTTTTGCAGGGTACCACAGGGACAGATGTACCTTTTTATTTGGTCACTATGGCCGAACAAGATCTCTGTGTGGTCCAGAATATAATAAGGTCACATGCTGAACATCCAACCATTTTCAGCATAGACCCTTCTCCAGGTAGATATTCTTCTACCATCTTGGATTTCTAGGCACCATGAAAGATGACAGCAAGGGTTCCACGGAGCAAGGAGAGTCATTCCTTGTCAGGGCTGGCTCAGGGGGTGCAGAGGGCCAATGGGTTCTTTGCAGCTCTCTCCCTGCGCAGTCAACTGGAAGACCTGACCCACAGTCAACCCACTTCTATTCCTGGCGCTGTGTCAGTTTTTCTTTTTTCTTTTCCTTCTTTTTTTTTTTTTAATTTCCACTAGGAGTCCAGCCAGCTCTGTTCTTAGCCATGGATACAAACTGTGGAGGCATTTCCTGTTCCAGGTGGTTTTGAGCAGAAAGCCAGCCAGCCAGCGTGGGCTGAAGGTGGGCGGAGGGGGGTGAAATTCTTCAGGAACTGCTCCCAGCAAATGTGAGAGTAATTCAGAATTACACTGGGTTGACTTGCAAAGCTCCCAGCCCTGAGTGGAAACACGGCCCGCTGGAGCTGACTCTAGAAACATAACAAGCGAGCGTGGACCACCTTCAGGCTCGCTCCCGTCCATGTTCCAGCGCTTGGAATACTGGGATTATGAATTTGGGGTAAGATAAGGGGACCAAGGCTGGCTCCAAGCCCCCGTGGAGGCACAACACTGCTTCTGGGAGCCAAGTCATACAGACAATTAAATCAATCTTCTTGGGATACAGATTAGCTTCTCTGCAGTGCACACAGTGAAATATCCCCATCAGTCAGTTTCTGGTCCCAATGGGCTCCGCAGGCAGTTCTGAGAGGCTGCAGACTGGTATATTCAGATGGAGTGAGGAGCTGGGCACACAAGTGGGGGGCTTTTGCTTGCTATCTATGAATCTAGCACCGCGATACTCTATGGTATTTTGGGGTGTGGAGGTCAGGTCTCTAAAGAACGATGCCTAGGAACCACAAACATGGATGTTACTACTCTCCTTTACATATGTGGTCTTTAGGTTTCCACAGGAGAGCTGACAGGACCAACAGTGACAGCAAGCCCCCTGCCCCAGCAGCAGCCGCCAGTTGTTTTTTTTTTTTTTTCCTTGACCTCAATGTGGGTTCTAGGAAAGAGTTCCTTTATATTAAAGGGCTTAGATATTGAAGATTTATTGATTCTGGTATGTCCTCTGCCATGTTTATACTCCACATAAAAGCAGAAATGGAGGGAACCTTATCATTTCATCCAGGCACATGGGGATGGGCCACAGGGCGGGTGCTGGGGCATCTTGGGAGCCCAGGGACCACCTGCTGAGCACCTGTGTTTTTCTTTTTCTTTATGGAAGAATTGACTGTTGTGGGTGCTCAGAGCTGGGCCAGCTCTTAGACCACTGGGTTTATACTTTTGTAAGATGTAGAAACATGGTTGCCAAAATGGTACCTTCCTACCAAGAGCGCTATCTGGGAAAGGTAAATTTGAGGGTAACACTAAGTTACAAAACTTCTGATGCCGATACTGTGGAAGCTGACCCAATTTCCCCAAGTGAACAGAGAGGGGTGGAATCTCTGGGAAAGTAGAAAAGACTGCCGCTCTAGAAATGGCCATGCTATGAATGTTTTATTATCATTGGTTAATAAAGAAGCTGCTTTGGCCTATAGCATGGCAGAATGTAGCCATGCTGGAAGAGATATATAGAGAGAGTAGGCAGAGCCAAGAGATGCCACGTAGCTGCCTAAGGAGAAAGACGCCAGAACAGAACCTTACCAGGTAAGTCACACCCTCGTGACGATGCACAGATGAATAGAAATGGGTTAATTTAAGATGCAAGAGTTAGTTAATAAGAAGCCTGAGCTAATAGGCCAAACAGTGCTGTGAGTCATATAGTTTCTGTGTGATTATTCAGGTCTGGGTGACAGGAAACGAAAGAGCAGCCTCCGCTTACAAGGCAGTTCCCCTACTCAGCACGTACAGCACTGTCACCGAAGGCTCTATAATAGCACCACTGTCTACATGACACCAAGCTCTACATGACAGAACCATGGTCTTGATTAACATGCACCTGCTAGAGATTTATTTTGTGACGGTCTCTTTAGAGTTAAGTCAAGTTGTGACCATTTCTAAGAAAGGCGCGGATACTTCTGTATTGATCTAAAAAGTCAGGAATGTGGTCTAAGACACAGCTTCTTTTTCTGTGTTAAAAGTGCAGACTAAAAGGTTTCATGGGCAATTTTGAGTTACCCCAAATACTGAGAAATTATATACCCCTCACCAATATCTTACAACAATGGGTTGAGAGAAGGAACCCTGAATAGGAGATCAGTCATGTCTAGTTTGAAATTTAACCCGAACAAGGATCTTGGGGCTTAGACTGACCAAAGGATATGGGTGTCCGCATTTCTATGCTGGTTGGACCAAGAGCTGAGGAGCCCCGGAAACCCTAAGGAACATTTGCTTTCTTCCTGAGGCCCCTGGAATCAATACTCGTGAGTGTTAACACAGTGCTCTGACTCCCTGAGGACCAGGCTGCTCTTCACGAAGGGTTATTGGCAAGACTGGAATCATTCAGAGGGCCTCCTTTAGTTGGGGGTGGGGGAGGAGGTGTTCCACTGACTCAGTCCCTCGGCAGCAGCAACGAGCACCAGTCAGGATGGAATCCAAACCTATAGAGATACGTAGGTGTAGGTGCTCAAAGTCAGCAGAGTCAGTCACTGTGAGGTTAGGTACCCAGAGCTCAGGAAGGCCAGTACTGCTCTGTGTTGACATTCAGCCTAGAGCCATCGCTCTTTACTCAGTAAGAGGCATCTACAGAGAGCCTGCAGGGGCTTGCTGAGGGATAGGCCGTGGGCCTACGCTGCCTGGGCTAACTGCACCTGACTCTTCAGGAGTCGTTTTGGGAAACATGGCTCCCCAACACCTCATGGATTCCTCCACATTTTCATTCTCCATCCTGTCCAGAAGTGATGGTTCTAATTGACTCTACCCTCCTCACCTGCACCAAACATACCTTGGATCTGGCTGTCTGGTCCATTTTGAGTCCTTACGGTATTACAATGAAAGCGTAGGTGTAATGCCAGGGGTTAACCAGGGAGAAGGTAAATAGGGAATGCATGGCTATCCAACACTGGGAGAAGATTGTGGAGCCAGAGCTACCAGAATCTAGTCATAAGGATCAATTCTTAGAGGAGCAACTTTGAGTGAATGAGTTCTGTATTACCCAGGAAACTGTGAGCAGGTTTGTCTTCTACCACGCGGATCCTCCGAGCTCCGGCCGGAATGACAGCAGCTTCGATATAACCTGCGGTGACAGATGACATGCAACTGAAGCACACCTCAGTCCTGGATCAGAGGCCCCTACACAATCCCCCGTCGAAACTGCCCAACCACGCCCCCTGTGGTGAGTTCAGAGACTGCAGGCTGACCCTGCCTGAGAGACCAATCACCAACTCACATGGAGTTCTTTCTTCTAAGCTAACTATTTCTTGGCCATTCAGTTTCTAGAATGTTCCATTGTTGAGTTGCAATTCCCTCTCTTGAACACGTATTTTGAAACCCCAGAACCCAGTTGCTCTACAGAGGGCAATGAACACAAGACAGGATGGAATCCAACCCTGTAGAAATATGTAGGTATTTGTGTATGTTCCAGTGTGCTGTCATTTGGAAACAGGAGGGTTGCATATGTATTTAGCTAATACAATGTCATATTGGAGTCAGGAGGCCCTTCATTCAATATGACAGGACACCTTTTTATTAAAATTAGATTTACTTGTTTGTTTATTGTATGTGTGGGGGAGGGGTACCCGTGCCACACCGCATATGTCGATGTCAGGGGTGAACTTAGAAATGTCAGTTCTTTCTTTCCACCATGTGGGGTCTAGGGATCAAACACAGGCCTTCAAGCTTGGTGGCGAGCACCCTTATCTGCTGAGCCATCTCACCAGCCTGAAATACCAGCCTGAAGAAGAAGGGCTTTGCATACAGGGACGGCACAGGAGAACATGAAGGTAGAGATGTCAGTGAAGCTTCTACACACCAAACAGCACTGGAATGTCCACCACCAAAAGCCAGAGGAGACCAGACCAACCCTGTCCACACCTTCATCTCAGACTTCCTGCCTCCGGGCGAAGAACCACAATTCTATGGTTTCTGCCACCTAGGCAGCGGCACTTGTTAGGGCTGCCTGGAATCAACATGGCACACACATAAGGACTGCTCTGGCCCCACGCATCTGTCGGGGGTTCCTTCATGCTCTGTCACAGTTTGACTTTCCTCTGAACATTCCCAGGATCACAACAAAAAGCCAAGCCACTCTTCCTACAACGGAGCCATCACCTTCCCTTGCCGTGCACTGCCTCCTGCCTCCGCTGCCCTGGAGATGATTTCTGTGACTGTTATGGCACACACTGCTTCCTTGATTATTTCTCTGCAGAGTGGGACTCTGCACACTGTGGCCGCTCATGGTGCTCGGATGGAAATGCCTGGCAGCTGACAGGGAACGAGTCAGGGAATGCCAGCTTTACTGAGAAAACTGAGCCAGTAAGTGGCCCAATGTGGTTTTGGGACTCTAGAGAACAGGCTGGTAATCATTTAACCTATGTTTAGGTTTGTCACCGGGGTCTGCATTTACATGACCCTCATGTGGGAACATGGAAGCAGTAGAGGGACTTACATGTAAAAACACACTTAGAGATTTCTAGGCCCAGCTACATGAAGGCTTGCCCTTTCATTATAAAATAGTGTTAAATAACTGAAGCAGCCCAATCAACCTAAAAACTAAAATTGACTTATACCACATCACACTATAAAAATATTTCAATGCTTTTCAGGCTTTTCAACTTGTCTTAGTGCATTTAAAGGCACACACACACACTTCTGTTACACTGATGCTATACATTATTGCAAGGTACAAGGATAATTTAAAATGCATGCACTGCACAAACGTTCATGTAGAGTTAAACAAGCTTCATGCACATGAAGTGATAGGAACATCAATTTGCATGGTACAAACCCATACTTTATCTAAAGCAGTGGTTCTCAACCTGTAAGTTGTGACCCCTTTGGCAAACCTCTAAGTCCAAAAATATTTACATTAGGATTTATAAAGGTAGCAAAATTACAGTTATAAAGCAGCAATAAAAATAATTTTCTGGTTGGGGTCACCACACCATGAAGAGCTGTATTAAAGGGTCTCAGCATCAGGAAGGTTGAGACCATTGCTCTAAACCATAGAAAATTTAAATACTGTTTGATTGCTCCGAGGTCTTGTGTTGTTGGGGAGAAAAACACCACCACAATCTCAATAGATACATAAAAACAATGGATTGATGTCACTGTCTCTTCATAACACAAGATGTTCAATCTCTAGGATAAAAAAAAGAACTCCCCTGCCTCACAAATGACAGCACTTTTTTCTCAAGGCATTTGAAATAACTTTTCAAATGGAAAAGAGTCACCTGAATGCTAAATGTGATCTGTCTTTATTTAGTTATTTGTTGATTGCAACAGGAATAGGTACACTGTTCTGCATTATAGTATGTGAAGGTAAGGTTATTTACGTGGAATTAAACAAAGGAAACAAAGTATTTTATATATAACATATATTTCATGTAATATAACCACAGCAGGTCAGGGAAAAGATATAGCTCCAGACTGGACATGGTAGCACACACCTTTAATGCCACACTCAGGAGGCAGAGGTAGGCAGATCTCTGTGAGTTCAAGGATAGGATGGTCTACATAGCCAGGCCAACCAAGGCTACACAGTGTGACCTTGTTCCTCAAACCAACAAAACAAAAAAGATTCAGCCACAGGGACACACTCAGGCCCGTCTTTCTTTTAACACCTCCAATTAGGGCCACCATATTATGAATCCTCCAGTTAGTATCACTATGTTATAAATCCACGAAGCAACAGATTCAGACGTCAGGGAGGAGCACCCCCCAGTCCCTACCCTGTGATTACTCCAAGTTGTGTTCTACTGTTTTCTTAAGCAGTTCTTGATCCAAGCAAGTGGACAGTGAAGACTAAACATTGCACTAACACAGGGCCCATGATGCTTCTCTGGAAAGTTACTGGGAGATTATATATGACACAGTTCTAATTGCACTAGCTACTTGTGTAGACAGGTCTGTGAGGCTGTGAGGGGCAGTGAGGCAGGGAACAGGAAGTTTCCCTGGCTTATAGTGTAATTTGTTAGAACATAGGTTTACACATACCAGTGAAGTCATCTTTATGATTAAACAAAAATGCATAAGACTGCAGGATTTTTATGAAAAGTTGAATCTTAAGTATACTTTATCCCATTTATCTTTCTTATTGGGAACACCTTTATCAGTTTGATATATGGTCACTTACATATGTTATTGCACATATATCTGCATAAATATAAATATGTATAATATTTATATTTGTCTACATTGTACATGAATGTTAGGAATAGCTTTATAATTCAATATCATATTATACTACAACATAAATATTTGCTATTTTAAAAACGTGGTCTTTCTTAAAAATCATATCCATTATTGTATACAGTTTTGCTTCATGTTTTGTTTAAATTGCTAAATAGTTGATGGAACTATTTCCTTGGTTATAGAGATTTACACTGGTATAAAATAGCATTAGAGACAGTGTTATGTCATGTATAAATATATGCATAAAACTTCAACAAGATATCAGCAAACTCAGTTGAGCAACATCTAAAAAGAATTGTACACTATCATGAAATATGGCTTACCTCAGGAATGCAAGATAATCACCCATATTAAAAAAAGATAAAATCTACATAATATCTCAATAGAAACAAAGAGAATAGTTGGCAAATTCAACTAGGAGTAGAAAGGGAATATCCTCAGCATAACAAAAAAACCCTCACAGCATAACTAATTTCAAAATACTGAATGACTTTTTCCGCCTTTAGAATCAGGGATTTTAAAAAGCGTATCTTACTTGCCTTTTCTATTCAACAGTGTATTGTAGGATCTTAGGCAATTAGGCAAAAATAAACAAGTAAATAGATAAATAAATGAAAGACAAAGATAAGAGCAAAGAAGGTAAGATTGTGTCCATTTGCAGATGCTAACATCGTATGCACAACAAATCCCAAGAATAAACTAAAGTGTAACTACTGGAAGAGGCTCAGTGGGTTGGAAGATGTGGGACTAACTATAAAAATCAGCCACACTAGGAAAGAACAGCTGAGAAATCGCTTAAGCCTCATTCAAAAACAATAAAACATTTCAGAATATAAGATAGGATCTGTAAGTCTTCTACACTGAAGGCTAAAACACATTGTTAAGACGTATTAGGGAAGATCTAAGTAATTAAAAGATATCCTATGTTCATGGATGAGAGGATTTCTTTTGGAGAGTGGAGTGGAGCTTGGACTTGATCTAGGACTTTGCGTACTCTAGGCAAGTAGGCCACCAGTGAGTTCCATCCACAGCAACACAAGACTTAACAGGAAGGGAAGATACTAAATGATCTGTAGATTTAAAGTAATAACTCTCAAAATCCCCCAAAGATTTGATTTTGCCAAGCACGACAAATTGATTTTAGGATTCATATGGAAACGCAAGGGATTCACAATAGTCCAAACAATGTTTCAAACGAAATTGGGAAACTCACACTTTCTGATTCCCAAGCATTTCGACTAACTACATTAAGCAAAAGAATGTGGTACTGGCATGAGGACAGATAATTCTATCAATGGAATATGGCTGGGAGTCCAAAAATAAATTATTTGCTGCTTATTTAAAGCAAAGATGCCAAGAAATTTCAATGGAGGGAAGAATAGTCTTCAACAAACAGTGCTGGATAATTGCCCATCCTGTCTCAGATCATACCTTCCTCACAAAATTCAACTAACTAAAAAGAGATCACAGACCTAAATGTAAGAGGTAAAACTATAAAATTCTGAAGACAAAGAGAAGTTAAACAAATCTTGGGGTCTATCAAAGTTTAAAAGCTTATCATTGTCCATCATGGGCAGTGATGAGGCAGTTCATAATGCCTGGGTAAATAGTTGTCAGTCATTTATCTCATCAAGAATCGGCATTCAGAATAAACAACACAACTGAATAAAAAAACAAACATCCCTGCTTTAAATGGGTAAAGATTTCAACAGGCCTTTCTTGAAAAATGATACAGACATGGCCAGTATAGATGCTCATGAAAATCTGCCCCGTGTCATGAGTCACTAAGGCAGCGCAGATCCAGAGGACGATGGGGTGCCACATCACAGACACTATGACTGCTGCATTACAGGACAACACAGGGAACACTGATGGGCAAACAGAGAGAGCAGAGCCCAAAGTCTCTGCTCAGCAGAATGCAAGGCATCTCAGCCACTTTGGGAAAGTTTGGTAGTTTCTCAAAGAGTGAATCACCCAGAATTTTCCTGTGACCCAATTCTGTCCCTAGGAACATATCACTCACAAAGAAAATTAAAACATGTGTTTGGGTAAAACGTGTATACAAAGTCTGATACCAGTGTTATTTGTGGTAGCAGAAACAAAACCAACAATACAAAATAAAACAAAATCCCAAACCTGATGAATGGATTGCTGATGTGGGATTTCCCTTTGTACGCTGTGAATACAACTGGTTAATTAATAAAGAAAACTGGCTTGGCCTGATAGGGCAAAGGAATAAAGGTAGGCAGGGAAAACTAAAATGAATGCTGGGAGAAAGAAGGGCAGAGTCTGAGAGAAGCCACGACAGACGGACCTTTAGCTGGTAAGCTACTGCCATGTGCTGATACACAGATTAATAGAAAATGGGTTTAATTAATATGTAAGAGTTAGCCAATAAGAAGCTAGAGCTAATGGGCCAAGCAATGATTTAATTAATACAGTTTCTGTGTGATTATTTTGGGAGGGGGCGGCTAAGCGGTCAGGAGCCAACAAGTGGTCTCTTCTTTGCAAAAGATTGCAAATGTGGTCTAGTAAAAAAAAATGCAGCGGTATTTGACCATAAAAGAAGAAATGTCACTGTGTGTTACAACAAAGATGAACTTTGAAAACAGAATGCTAAGTAAAAGGCCACACCCCCTGTTCATGACTGTAGTTAAGAAATGTTATAGGCAAATATATTAATACAGAATTAGAGAATTAGATCAGGAGTAGCCTAGGGTTGGAGTAGGAGGGAAATCTAGAAGCGTGGCTAATTGGTTTCCTCTAAGAATGCTTCCTTTCTTAAAAAAAATAAAAGGCTACAATTAACCACTACCACTGCCACCACCACCAAACCACCCCCTCCCCCACTATACCCCTTGGAAATTGCACTAGATTTTATGCCCCAGATATTTCTTTGTTCCTTCTGGGGAATTTGAAGAATTACTGGATTCTGGGCATACATAATAGTGAAGTGTCAAAGACAAAACTATTCAGGGTCAAAGTGATTAAAATGTTTTGCAGAATTTCCATTTAAACCAGAAGCTGCACACTTGGCAACATGATGAGCTTGTGCAACTGAGCTGTGTTCCAGGGGTGGGGGGAGGAGGGAGCAGTTGCCAAGGGGTGGGGTCGTGTGTGTGTGTGTGTGTGTGTGTGTGTGACTAACAGCTTGATATCAGCATGCTGAGCCTGCAGCATCTGGGGCAATGTGTGGAGCTGCCTAGGTCTTGATTAGTTGATGCCCTGAATTCCAGAGCGAGAAACATTTGCAGCCAGGCATGGTCACCATGCTATTTTTAAACCTAATTTTGGCAAAAGTTCTAACATTGAAAGGGCATCTGCTTTCTGTCTCTTCCTGTGCCTCTCCTGGGAAGAGATGCTCGTCCACAGTGGCAAGCTCAGGGCAGATGTGCAAACTGAGCCAAGGAAGTGGTACGTGGGCTCTGCTAGCCTTCCTTTCTATTACTATTTTCTCTGTTCTTTCATCTATCTATCATCTATCTATCATCTATCTATCTATCTATCTATCTATCTATCTATCTATCTATCTATCTATCTATCTATCTATCTATCTATCTATCTATCTATCCATCCATCCACCTGGCCTTGAACTCATAGAAATCATAGTGATCCGCCTGCTTCTGCCTCCTGAGTGCTAGGACTAAAGGTATGAACCACATGCCCGCTCAGTTTCCCTGATTTTGACACAGAAGGAACCAATAAAGAGAAAGACCTTGAAGTGAAAGGCAGGCCTTGGCCTCTCACTGTTCTTCGGCAGCTCTGACCCAGAGCTCAAAGCCTGCACTAGGTGGTAGGAATCGTGACCAGAAAGGGAAAGAATGCCAACACCAAGTCCCAAAGCATCTTGTCCCTCAGGTCAGATGTCCCAAGACTTAGTCACAGATTATCACAGGGAATGTAATTACTCTGAGTGTGCAGAAGATTGATTCACATTTTAGGCCAAGGAGCAAGGCTTCGCCTTAAGAGTAATTTCCATTTCAGTCTCAGTCACCAAGCAAGAGGAATTGGTTAGAGGGAAACAGTTTGGTTTCGTGAAGAAGCCATGGGGGAAGCAAGGCTTTGCCATTATTCTAGGACACACACCATTTTTGCCTCAAGCAACAGTCCTAGGAATGGGGACCTCAGGTCTGTCTTGACTCTTATAAGTTAATATCGTCAGGCTATGGGCTCGTTCTCTGGCAGTTACGTTTACCTGAACTTTCCAAATACCTTTCCTTCTAGAAGATTTGGGTTTATAATTTTGTGGTTAAACAGTATCGACAGGGAAAACATTACTAAGATGTTAGAACAGAGGTTAATCCTTTTCTATCAAATCAATGGGAAAACAAAGAGATTTTAGTTTGTTAAACAAATTATAAGATGTCCAGAAAGGATTTTGCTAAGTTTCTGCTTTTCTCTATTGACAAAAATTTTTTATGAGAATTCAGACTAATTTCATCTTATAATGGGCCACATCCTGAAACATCCATTGTAAGGGGAGAATATCTTAAGCCACAAGTGCATGCCCAACACCTAGTCTAGAGATGGTCCCAGCTCAGTAGAATGAGGTCCACAATCCCTCAGTACCATGAAGCTGAAAACTGTGGTTGAAATATTGTGAGCTGGGCCCATCTGTGTTGCTGTTTGTTGGTGAAGGTGGTTCTTGACTATGGCTGAAAAGATCTCTTTGCACTGAAAAAGCCCAGGAGTCTAATCCACGCTTTACCTGACCCTTGGAATGTGTGGTCAGTACAGCCAGGTTAGATCAAGGCCACTGCCTTTATCTCCATCAGGAAGGCATCAAGATCCCCTCTGCCAACAGGAAAATCCAGTGATAGGGAGATATGAGCATTTCCTTATGAGGGAGGCACCAATCAAGACTTCCCTGTCTTAGCATTTCTTGATAAGGTAACAAATGTGGTTTGATAAGAATACAAAGCTACCCATGGCACTCTAATGTTTTTGTCTAGCCTCTCAATCCATGGTTCTTTTGTCTTTAATATTGGTTTTATTTTAGTTTTTTTACTGTTGGTATGTGTCATATATATATAGTCATTGGCCTTTGTTTTACCCATGGCTTCATTCATGGCTCATTTTCTCTAACTCTATTCAGAAAATATTCAGGCATGTAAGCGAGAGCCCCACACCAAGCATGTCACCTTCAGGACCATGCGATATAGTCCAACATCTTACATGAGAAACACTTGGGAATCGCCTTTGCCATCACACATGTGGACACCTTCATACAAAGATTGTTCTTGACTAAGAAAGAGAAAAAGGTTGCAGTTGGTTTGTGCACGTTTAGTGAGTGGTTCTGTTCTTCTCAATCACAGTGGAACTAAGCCTTAGTGTCATCAGACAGCCATGAACTTTCCCATGGAACAGCCATTCCCCAGCCGTGGAGATGGAGCATAGTGTTCAGGATGTGGCAGTGGCTCAAATGCTAATTGTTGAGGTCACACCGTGATGTCTATCTATCCATATTCAAAAAGGAAGACCCTGTCAGTCCCTCTGCTAGGAACCTACTGTCCCTTTTAGAACAAAGTGCAAAGGGATTCACAACCCATCAGTCATCCTGGTCGGGCCTCAGGGGGAACCTTGAGCTAGCTGCATACTGGATGTCCATGGGAACCAGCCCCTTTTCCAGTTCCAAAGAGCAGGATGGAATAAAGACAACAACTATTAAAAGGCAAGCTAATGCAAGAAGGAAGAGCCTCGTAGCAGAAAAGTTCAACCCACTAAACTCAAATACCCCAGCCACTTCATTCCAGCTGAAGTCTTGAGAATTTTGAAGCCCATCCATTAGAAAGTCGGTTTGAGTTGATTTTTTTTCTTTTTTTTTACCTATGAATAGCTAAAAGGCCTTGTCTGTTCATGACTGGGAGGGGACGGGTTGGGGCAGCAAGCATTCTACACTTAGGAAACCAGTTCCCCAGGCGATGCATCGAGTTCTTCCATCATAGGCTTCCGGCTTATCAAGGGCACTGTGTACACCTACTCTGGATTCTCAGCTCAGGGGCTTTTGTAAGCAGACACGGGAGAGTTCAGGCTGGGGTCAGGCCTTCGTGCAGGACCTGGCAAAATTCCTGGGTTTGATGTTGGTTTATCACTCCGTATGGCGTTTCTCTTTGATATTCACCCTGAAGGATGATAAGGCATTCCTCCCATCGTCTTTCCTCAGAGCTGGGCACAGATGAAAGTTACCTTCCTATCTGCACCAACAAGATTAGCAAATCCACTCGACTGGGGTCACCGAGATGTCACATGACCTGGGACTTTCATAGCAGTTCTCTGCTGAGTCTCATTCAAATATATGGCGTCACCTTCAACTGGAAGGTTCTTTTCCATACTCTGGTTGTCAATTACTTTCTATATCAGCTTATATAGCTGATCTATATGAGGGCCCTGACAAGGTGCCCCACCTCAATTGTGACCAACATGACCATGGTTAACTGTGATGTCCAAATGTTTAATATTGAAATGTATACATACCAAATAAATGTTCCCTGGGTTGGGGGCAATGTGCAGCTGACCCATTGTCAGCATTCTGTGTTTATGCAATCTAGAACATCAAATCCTATGCAGCCAATAATGACATGTGACTGAACATTGCACAGATTTTCAGTAAACCAACCCACGCTGATGTGATCTTACGCTCACAGACTCCAGTGGTGAAGAGTCAAAAAAATCAAAACAAAGCAAACACCCTGCCTTGTGCTTTAAAATTAAAGTACGACATCTGGCAGCTGCTCAGACAAGCTCACAGGTAGATAAAGCTAGTGTTTGCTTGCCTAACTCTGAAGGTTTGTCAGGGGGTCAGCATGCCGGCAGTTAGAAGCTCAAAGTCCTGGTGAGACAGCTACCCCAAAGAAGCTCCCCATGTGATTTTCCTTCCATGGGAGACTTACTTCCACAGCCACAGAAACTCAGCCACCTCGGGGGGACCACACAGATGGAGCCCAGCACTAGGTAGGTAGAGAAGGGAGGGTGGGGGAAGGGACTGCCGTGGAAACTGTGGAAGAGGGTGGAGCATCTCCCTAGGCTAAGATGAATGCTTTTGTCCTAGCTCGGGCTGTCTGACATGTGAGCTGCTACGTCCCACATGGTAGAGAACTTCAAAAGCTGTGCTTCTTTAGTGTTCTGCTGAAGTGACCAACAGGGAGGGGTGGGTGTGGCTGGGCTTAACCCATCGAACAACGCAGAATAACACACCTTCACTCAGGTCTGCTTACTGAAGGATAGCAGAACCTTCCATTTAAATGAGGCTTCTATTTATTACTGTTGTTGTTATTGTATGTATGTGTGTGTGTGTGTGTGTATGCATGAGCACATGCTTGCTATAGTGGACATGTGGAGGTCAGTAGTCAATTCTGTCCCCTATGTGGGACTGAACTCTGTCATCAGGCTTGGCAGCAAGTGCTTTTACCTGCTCAGCCATCTTGATGACCCCAAATAAGGTTGCTAATGCTCATATTTATCACTGGAAATCAATACTAAATAGCAACTTCTTGCCTACTGTGGAGGTTTTGTTCCCAACTGCAATGACTACAAGAAGCAAATCCAAGATGGCCAGAGATGAAATTATATTAGACACACCGAAGCAAACAGCAGAAATCAGCTGGGTCACCCACAGACACTCATAACAAGGTTGTTCTCTGAGAACCGCCAGCCCTGCTGGCAACGGGAAACCTGAAGTGTGGCAATGTTCTTTCAGTTAGTTTAATGTCAATTGTGATTTAAATATGGGCAGGCTTGGGTGTCTAGTGTATTTTGTACAAGACAATGTAGTTCCAGAGGGCACAGCCTCCCGAAATGAACTCACTCTAGAGGTAGCTCCTTCCATTTCTTTCTGGAATAACATGATGCATGTTGATTCTAAGCAAACTTTTAAAACATTCATTGTATGTGTGTGTGTGTGTTGTACACTTGTATGTGCATGTGTTCTGGTGTGCAGATTATGGCAGTTGGTTCTCTATTTCCACCATGTGGGTTTTGGGGATTGAACCCAGGTCATTTTCAAGCATTGCAGTAAGCACCTTTACCACCCGAGCCGTCTCTCTGGCCCTGAAATTCTGTTTTTTAATTTAATTTTGCATTTGAAATCAATCTGGGTTTGCTTTCACAAGGTCCCAAACAGTGTGTCCTTATCATGCTTTCTAAATGGCATGCTCCTGTAGACCAAGCTGTCTATCCACCCAGGAAGGCACACACAGACTTCTGCCTTGTCCTATGGGCTGTTCTATGAGACTGGGACTCACGGCCATGGTTCAAACTGAGTTGACATGTTTCTATGCAAAGCAACTTGTAGGAATTCAAATATATGTTTTCCAGCTCAGATTTACTCAGTCCACGTTCCCCGAATAGCATCACTTTTGGTGCTGATAGCATCACTTTTGGTTTGGCTCTCATCAAGGCTTTGAGTGGTCACTCTGGAGGTAATTTGCCTGCCTATTCTTCCTCATTCTCTCCCATCACACACAGTATCCCACTGACAGTCACAAGCTGATGCCCTCTGTGACAGAGACCATCAAACAACTCCTGTTTCTGGACACAGCAGCCTATGGTTGGAAAGCTCAAAAAGACTCAACAGTTTAGTGTGACATACAAAATGTCATGCACCCATTAGCACTGGAGCAACAAAGAAAATGTACAGCATGTGTCAGTGATCCCGTAACCATCATAGCCCTGGGCCCGGTGCTCACCTGTCCCCCGGGAGTGGCTGAAGTCACCCTTCACCACACGACAGGTCTTGCCATCTCCGCTGCAGACACCACACCTGTCTTCTTTGGCTGCAGACCCAATGATGCCATCACAGCCGATTTTCTAGAAAAACCAAAGAGCTGGGTTCGCCTGTGTTGTACGATTCAGTGATATTTTCAAGAGGATGCCCTGCAGGACCTGTGGGACAGATTTCACTAAGAGCCATGGTGCCTGGGGGTTCTGACACATTTTAATTGTCATTAAATTCAGAAGAGAAAACAACAACCAGAATTTAGATCAGATATTTGTCTCTATCTTTTTATGAGTTTATCAAATGTGTTTAAAACCATGTGTTATGGAATAAAGGAGTCTTGCTACCCTAAAGCACATATAGAAATACCATCTACATGTCTCCATGAAGCAGGTATTATTCCCCTCTGCCTTGTCACAGCAGAAATGTCAGGGACAAATGCAGGTAGCCACGTGCGTGCATGCGTGTGTGTGTGTGTGTGTGTGTGTGTGCGCGTGTGTGTGGTCACACCATGCTGTTGCTTTCTAACTTTGTGAAGCTACTCAGTGGAAACCGACAAGGGCCGAGAGATGGAGCATCCCAGATCATGGAGTTTGCTCAGAACAGGAGGCTCAGCCAGTTTCCCATTGCTAAAATTGTCTGTGACGTTCTGCACCCCACCTCTGAGTCTCAGTTACTATATCCAGGCTGTTGGTGGCACAGCCACAGGCCAGAACTGGCCCCTCACCCCAGCCTTTGTACCACCTGGACCTGCTTCCTTTGGCTTCCCCATTTCTGTCACATGCTCCTGGCTCTAGATCTCTCTCTCTCTCTCTCTCTCTCTCTCTCTCTCTCTCTCTCTCTCTCTCTCTCTCTCTCTCTCTCTCACTGGGTTCCTATGATTTCTAGGCCATTCCCATGCTTTCAGAGCAAGTCTCTGGTTTCACCGCTGGCTGCTTGCCTTGCAGTTCAGTTAGGGTTTCTTGATTAAGCAGCCCTGGGTGTTCTATGTAAACACCCCCTGTGGTTGCCATAGCTTCTCCCAGTGGCAGTGAAGGGAGGTTTGCACACTGCTGGTGAACAGATGCAAGTCAGACGGCCCCTTAGGTGATCTGTGAATCTCTCAGGCTGGGGCAGGCTTCTACCTTCTGCCCATGCTGACCGGGCTATGTTTACCACATCTTGACTTTGGAAGTCAGGCTTGCAAGGATATCCAATGTCAGAACAGCAGCAAATTTGAGGCCTGAAGGGCAACAGTCAAAGCACTGACTACCAGGGCACATTCTGCCTTTGCTCAAGACAGTGGAAGGAGGTCTATAATATGTCCAACAGGGATGGACATATTTCTTTTGAAATGGAAGATACCACAAAGCACAGTGGAAGTCATGGCTTCTGAGTTCTTAGGAAACACAATGACTGAACCAGAGGAAACTCCTAAGAGTAAGCACTCCAAAGCCTTCCTGCAGCATCTGATGATCCCAGGTTACTCTTTCCATTTTCAGCCATGACTTTGCCCTTACTCATCTTCAGGACACCCACTTCTGAGCCCTCCAATTCCTGGCCAACGTGTACTGGTCAGGGTGCTGTTCTGCTGGAGAAGTTAGGGCACGTGACACCTAAGGTTAGGAGTGCATCGTGGCACGGAACTGGCAAGCTAGGCATGGATTCTCTTTGGTCAAGGCAGCTCCTGTGCCTCATGCAGATGGAAGTCAGAAGAGACCTGACTAGTTCAGAGCCATGTGCTGGAGTGGGCCATGGTCATGTGCAGAAGCCATATTTTGCCCAGGAATGATAAGTATCGGTCTCTATTGATTCAAATCCTGGCTTCTATGCCTAGAATTTCTGTCCTATTGCCCTCAGCGAAAAGCCTCCGGTCATGGCGCCTAGTGGCCAAGGACTTCTTCTTCGACCTCCTCTGTGGTACTTGTCACGGTGTAGCACCCACACTATCTTTAGTTCGTGTGTACGTGTCTTTCTGCATTCACTGGGGATTGCCTCTAGGACCCTTCCTTCAGACATGGGAAGACCCAGGGACGCTCAAGTCCCTTACAGAAAATGGTGTAGCATTTACACAGAACCTACACACATTCTCTCATATGCTTTCAATTGTCTCTGGGGTATAAATGATAATTAATATAATGGAAGTGCTATGTAAACAATTTTTATGTTTTTTGATAATTTGATAATAGTAAGTTGATATTTATTAATGATGACAAGGAAAAAGCTTGCATATGTTGAGGAAAATGCAATTTTTTTCAGAAATACTTTGCATCTAGAGTTAGTCAAATCTATAGACAGAATGATTGTTTTATTCATACTCCCCCTCATTTCCCCCAGGTTCACCCTTATATCCTTACTCCTGCCAACTTCTCATCTTTTTTCTTTTCCTTAAAAAAGTATCCCACATAGTCAAATTTTTGCTGTCTAAATACTCATGGGTGCAGTGCCATCCATCGGAGCTGGGCCACATCTTTAGAGAAAAGTGATTCTCCATCCCTCAGACCATTGACGGTCAATAGCTCCTCAGTTAGGCATGGGAGCCTCATGAATCCCTCCTACCTCCATGCTATAATATTCACTGGCTTGATCTAATGAAGGTCTTGTATGGATAAGCACAGATGCTTGAGTTTGAGTGTAGTGGTCTGTCTTTTCCAGAAGATACTTTTTTGCAACATCCTCCCCAATATTTGACTCTTATAATCTTTCTGCAATAGTTCCTGGACCTTTAGGGGCATTATAGAGACATCCCATTTGTGGCTTAGAACTCTACAGAATTCTTATTCTCTTCCCTTTAATCAGATGTGAGTTTCTGCATTAATTACATCCTATTGTGCAAAGAACAGTCTCTGACGAGAACCAAGCACCAAGCTAATCTATGGATGTAGGGACATGAATTCAGAAGAGAGTTTGTTCATTATTCTGTTCATTTCACAAAATAATAGTAGCAGGTCCACTTCTGAGGCCTGTGAGTTTCCCAGCCACAGGTTTTGGGCCAGATTTGTAATAACAGGTATGTGTTTTCTCCTGTGGAGTAGTTCTTAAATCCAACCAGAAAGCGGCTAGTTCCTCCCATAATACTCATGCCACTGTTGTACCTATGGGCCCACCTTTCCATGCTGGTCATTATTGTAGTATACAGGATTCACATCTGAGCAAGAATCTGAGAGATTCATTGTCACAGTGCATGGAACATTCTCAGGTTGAAAAGCCTGAGATTAAACCCAATTTCATGGATTTGCCCATTGGCAAAGACCACGAGGAGCTGAAGTTATATTCAGCCTGAACATGGGCCTCATTGGCTGAAGAATCTCAGCATTCTTACAAGAACATTCTTGCTGGCAAGAACACCATAGCAGATGCCTGCAAGAGGCTGGGGTGGCTCAGCTGGCACTGCCCTAAAGGGTACAAGAGCTTTGACTCGCAAAGCTGCTAGGAAAAGAATTACATCATTGGTTTGCAATGTGCCAACTTGCAGGATGATCCAGGCAAGCATGTAATTTAGGAAGGAAACAAACCCTGCATTTGGCTTGCTAAAGCAAGCTTCCTGAGAACTGTCAGCAATGGCTTGTTTCAGTAATAACGATAAGGGCTTTCTTCATACTGTCCAAGAACAAGGCCTGGAACATTCTTTGCTACATGAAAGTATCCCCAAAGGTCCTGCTCAAGCACTCCTTGGTGCCCTTTTCCCTGGGAGGTGTCCTTGCCAAAACACATGGGCACTCAACATATTTCTGTTTGATAACGAAGCCAGGCACTACCAGAGGAGCTGGGGTCTTGTTAAATGTTTCCTTGGAAAAGTTAACCAGTCTGTGACTGACTTGGGATATGCAGGGAGAAAACACACTTAGGTTGAAATTGTTTGCTGCAGTCTGAGGCGTTGACTGGGAGTTTGTATCTTTCTCAACAGTTCTTGATGGGCTCACTATATGGAGATACAGTGAAGGTGCAGGGTGACTGGCTGAGGAAGGAGGCTCCCTGGAAACAGTGGACTGAAAACTTGAATTCTCCCAATTCCTATCACCTCCAAGGTGATAGTTTTAGAAAATAGACCTTCTCCCAAAGGGAAAATGTGACTAGGTCCAGAGGGCAGAATCCTCATAGATGAAATTAGTATCTTCCTAAGAGACGTCTCAGAGAGTAGCTTCACCCCCTCCGTTGTGTGAGGATGGAACAAGAAGAAACCATTCCTGAGAAGTACGCCGTTACCAGAAGCCAAATCTTTCCCAATATGTGACCCTGGAGTTCTATGCCCCCAGAACGGTGGGAAGTATTTCCATTGTTTATAAACCAGCATATGCTTTTCACCACAGCAGCTCGAGGAGAGCTAGTCACCAGGATTCTTGCACATGCTCAGGTTGAGCTGAGTCATCAGGAGATGACCACTAGAGGCAGAGGTTTCTTCACCTGAGCTGCATCCCACCCACCCACTGAAAAAGCACAGCATCTCCATCCTTCCTTTCTAGATCACACACCAGGGACTGCCCCTTCAGATGGGTAGAGATTGGCAACAAAATGCTTCTTTCTCCCTGCCGCCTTGTTTTGTCTATTTGCCAATCTCCTAATAAACCATGAGTTGGCGATCTATGTCGCAGAGGGTAGAGGGCTCCGCCGAGGTCAGACCATCCACCTCCCTGGACACCGTCGGCATAGGGGCTTGCTTAGTTCCACCAAGCGTTAGTAAGTAATGAGAACAAGATGTCGACTCATCTTCCATCCAGTCTCATACTCCCCGGCTCTTTGTATGAATCATAACATCTAGAGGAATTGTCAAATTGTTTCAGGAGGCTGCTGGTTAAGCCTGCCACATTCATGATGCTCAGTCACTGCCAAGGTCAGGGCATGCACTGGTGGCCATTGGCCACAGGGGCAGCATGAACCTCTTTGGGAAAACCCACTCCCCCTGACCCTCAGAGGCCTCAACTCCACCATGGGCCCACTCTGGAGGAAAAAGGACCCTTTCTTCACAGCCCCGCCAAGGACAGTAGGAAACGCAAGTCACCTGGCATCTGCCGTACACGCAGAGGTCAGTCTCGTAGGGCCCACAGGGCGTGCCATCCAGGACCCTGTCAGCCACCAGCAGTGGGGACTCCTTCCCGAGAGGCGAGCAGTAGAGTTCACACGGCTTATCTGAGGAGGGAAAAGGTGGTGGCTGTTGATTGGGAAGTGGCGCACAGGTGATGTGGTGAACATGCACATGGGAGCAATGACCCCCAAGGGCAGAGCCATTAGTGCAGGTAAAGGTCTCAGTAACTTGGCCTGTTCTTAGGTACAACCACCTGCCCCAGGGACATTTAAAACAGCACCCAGAACAAGATCCCCAGCCTCAGTAAACAGCAGCTCTGCAGGTTTCCTCTGCCTGGCTCTCCTTGTTTGCAGAGATAACACATTTCCTTTTCATTCAGGTGTTAGGTACAGTTGTGAGCTAGCCTGCCTCTGCGTAAGTGGCTGTGTGTTAAATCTGAGGCTGGGGGTGATGGGAAATTAGGGAGGGTGAACAAGAATGCCCTGGGCAGGGGAGACAGGCACTGAGGGTCTCTGGGACAGCAGTTTCCCTAAGATTGTTAGTGTATTTCCTAAGATTGTTAGTGTGCTCCCTAAGATGGTTAGTGTGTTCCCTAAGATGGTTAGTGTGTTCCCTAAGATGGTTAGTGTGTTTCCACTAAAAAAGATCTAGTGCTCCCTGCTTGCCCAGCTGTGTGACACAAGGCCTGAAGGTCCTGGAAGAAACTGAACAAAGGTCTAGAAAGGGGACACAGAGACTGTGACAACTCACAAGAGCCATGTCAGCAGCCGGATGAAAGTCCCTGTTCCCTCTGCTTCTGGAACAGTGTGAGTTTACAGACCAAACCAAGCTTTTCTGCCTTGGTCTATGCTGTTCCTTCTTCCTGTGTATCTCTCTTTCTACTCAGCTCTTTAGGAAACTGCTAGCAACGTAGAAGCTTCCAACCCAGAGCTCTCTCTTCTACACCGACACAGGACAGGACAGGCATGTACACTTGGCACACACATCCACTCAAGCCCAGGTTATTGACCTGGTGCCCTAAAATTGTTTAAGCAAATCCTAGTTGTAAAGGGATTTCTTACAGGCAGGTTCCATTAATAATGAAACACTAAAGGCTGCAAAGTCCAAAAAACTTCAAATTCCAAAACCTTCTGAACTTTTATATGACACTACAAACGGAAAATTCTGCATCTGCCCTCATGTGATAGAAGTAGTCAAAATACAAGCACACTAAATAAAAAAATGTAAGATTATGTTTACACTGTATGTATGACATGTATATAAGCCATAAATAAAATTCATGTTTCAATTTGTGTGTCATCACAAAAATAGCTCATTGTCTACATGCAAATACTGCCAAATCCAACACCCCCCCCCCCCAGCTCATCGTGTGCATGCAAATGCTGCCAAATCAGAAACAGCCCAGGTTGAAAGACTTTCAGTTGCAAATATTTTGGAGGAAGGGCTTTCCACCTGTACCTTCACACTGAAGTACAGGAACCCGTAGGGGACAGGGGACATGCTTTCACCTTCTGTCTCCAGACCAGAATGATAACTTAAGGTTCATGTTCGCAAGATTTAGTAAATACATTTGAACAACTGAATGGATCTCATCTCTGTAAGTGGTTGAGTAAGAGTCACGTGCCTTCTTGCCTCCTCTACCACCTAATCCTAACTCATTTGTAGAATTATTTTGAAAGGAAACCTTAACAGAGCCACAGAGAACTTATGCTACCTTGTTGGGCTCTTGGTCTCCACCAGCAGCCTTCCCCACTAAGTCTTTTTTGGTGGTTTCTGTCAAGCAAGGGAGGGGCTCAGAAGTGTTTGCCATCGGAGGGTCTTGGCATCCATTGGAAAAGACTTGTCAGAGCAGACATGCTGTCTTAGCCAGTCTCAAGGGTTTTTATGATTGCATGACAGCCCATGATCAACCAGCTCTATGGGAGGGTACCCGAGCGTATGAGGAAGAAGCTCCTGGGATTCAGGTTCAGCTCAATTCTGTCTAGTCAGAGTGAAACAACTGATTTTGAAGAGCAGACGGAGGGCTACTCTTTCCCAGGCAAGCTGCTTATTCATCAAGCATGGCTGGAGCACTGAGCCTCAAGCGCTCTACAGGCAGTGCGAGAACAGGGCAAAGCGTTGACACACGCTTCTCGGGGGCCCTCGTGGTCTGATGGATGGGGGTGGAGTAACCCTTGCACGAGACAGGTCACATGACACACGTCTCAAGTCAGCACACGGAGAGCAGTGCCTGCTCTGGAGGGAATGCCTCGGTTCCAGGTGGGCCGTGGGAAGCGGCTGTCCCTTCGTTTAGAGGAAGTGCGCCAAGAAAGCAGCCAGTGATAGAAGGGCTATGAAAGACAGGGATGGAGACCGAGGTCAACTTCTAGGAAGCTTAGCGGATGCGATTAAGGACAGATTGTCCAGGGGCTTAAGGTTCCCTGTGGGTGCCTTGGGGGTACAGCACAGCACTGTAGTCTGAATGAATAGGGGTCTACTGCGCCAGTGGTACCTCCTATGCCACCTCTAAGGTCTTACTGTGAAGAAGCAGCTGGAAACTATGGGTCTTAATCCCTTTTGGACTAACGTGTTGATTCACCACTGGGGGTAACGAGGCTTAAGGTGATTCATTTGATAGCAGTGATGATAATGATGCGATAAAGAAGAAATCATAGGCATTTATGATCTTCTCCATGCCAGACAAGATGCTAAGGAGTGTCGACAGTCCTGAGTGTAGTGCAGGTTGCCGCTGTTCCATTGCACAGATGAGCACGGGGCTCACAGAACACCTACATTCCCTCCAGCAGGAATAGACATGCGCTTCTCTGTTCCATCTTGGTGTTCCTTTGACCATCACTGCTTACTTTGAATGAGGAACCCTTGGGGGCCCCCCCGAATATCAAGGGATAAAGCGGTACTGCCGAAAACAAACCACACTGTTCATAAATATTTATGGTTTCGGTTTCTAAGTGTACGCTCTGACTAGAACAGAAATGGAAACGGGATTTGGGCAGAATGGCAGAAGCTGTTCGGAGGGAAGTTGGAGTCTGTGGAAAGTTCCAGCACGGAAAGGGACAAAAGTTGTTTGTTTTGGTTCTTTGGTGCAAATTTCAGAGAAGAAGAGACTCTGGATTGGGAGAAGTAACTTGGATGGACGGATGCTGGCTGTGATCTAAGGCAAGGCATTCTACTGAGCTCGGTCTGCCCTTGACGCTGCCAGGCGCAGATGCTGCCAGCCAGGCTCAGGCAGCCAAGGGCCCCAGGGCTCCAGAACAGAGGTCGGAGGTGGAGAGTCCTTCACTGACCAGAACTACCTTCATTTGTCCATCTTTTCCCCCCTCTAAGGATGACACTCAGAATGTAGGGCGCCCCTACCTCTAGCAAGGAATAGTTCTTCCTCCCAAAGGGACCGAGGATAGTCTTCTTTAAATCATGAGAAAGAAGCTCAGAATTCCTCAAAACTCTCTAAAAGGGCTCCTAGGAGTGGGAAGTGAAATCTCCAAGATAAAAGATCCCATTAAAAAATGCGAGGTGGTGGGTTTAAGCTCTGAGCACAATGCAAGAGCTTTTATTTTATTGTTTATTGTTTGTTTGTTTGGCTCTCCTGGAACTACGTAGACCTGGCTGGCCTCGACCTGCCTCTGTCTCCTGAGTGCTGGGAATAAAGGCGTGCACCACCATCCCCAAGGAGCATAGAAGGGGATGGAAAGCTTAAAAGTTACATAGTCACACACAGCAAGGAAAGATGCCTGGAACACGTCCCTGCATGGGTGGTGTGTCCTCAGATGAATTCTGGCTGACGAGGGCGTGTAGTTAGACGAATTCTGGCTGAGGCTTCTGTCTGGCTTCTCAGAGGCCTGCCTGTTAGGAAGGGCTTCTGACTGAACAGAGGATGCCACAGCCAGGACAAGATAGGCTCTGGGGCTCGAGAGCTGACAATTCTATGAGCCTACAGAGATCTGGAATTCCTCCTGAGCTCCACTGAAAACATGACCCACCGTGTTCTTACTGTTCTCTCTTGGACTCAGTAATGAAATCTTACTGAGGCAGAGTCTACCTAATGTTGAGGCTGGAAGGAGTGCTCATCTGGGCTCTATCTTGTCTTCTGTCTTGGCCACTCAATCTTCTCTCCCACAAGCTAACCACCAGGACTTCATAACCAGGCCCCAGGTTCCCGCTCTAGCTGACTGGGTCAGTTAGAGTCCACCTGACTATATACAGACCAATCAGAGTCTTCCCTCACCATGACAGTGAGGCCAGACCCTCCAGACAGGTCTTAGTTAACAGGAACAGCACTCAACACGTGACCACAGCCAGATTGGCCAGTCTTTTTCCTGATAACTCAGCATTGGCGCTCTATGATACAGAGGGACCAGTTCTCATGGCTGGTAGACCCAGAGAAGGTTAGGTTACCTTATTTACTATAATTCAGAAATGTGAGAAGCTCTGGCAATGAGTGTTTTCTTATATATGTGGCAAACTATTTGGCTATAAATCCAGCCTTCCCAGATAGGAGTGAGTGTCCCTTCCTCTCCTTAGGGGTCCCTGGCCGGCTGTCATGTGCTCCCTTGGGTCCCAGTGGAGATGTTACTATGTGGCTGTTGAACCCTCACAGCCGTTCAAACTCTACCAAGCTCTGAATCCCGAGCCATAACTGGCCTCAAAGAATTCAGGTCAAATGGATTCAGACAGGATATAGATTTACTTAAGAGGAGTTGTTGGCTTCCCTGGTTGGCTGGACGTACAGAAGTTTCGAGAAAGGGCAGCCTGCAGCAGGGGCAAGGTCCCCACTGGTAAGTCCTGAAAGTCATGGAAGGCCTTAATATCTTTAGAAATCTTGGTGCCAGCCCCTCATTGGGTCATTTGAGAACACCCTGTACCTTTGTCACAATGAGCCTCCATTTTTGGGTTGCTCAGTGGAGCAGGACTCACAGCTCCGACCCTCACATCCCTTATTCCCTCAGACTGGGGGTGGGGTGGGTGGGTCTGCCGCCCGATACAAGGGAGCTGGGAAAGGCTACTTTGTCCAGACACGGCTTTCTAACACTTGGGTGGGCATGGAGCCTGCTGTTGGCCCGGTCACACGGGTCTGAGCCCTTGAACGTTTCTAATGTGTCAAGATCCCACAGGAAAAGCAGAAACCGTCTGATTTGGCAGGCAGCCACCTCAGAGGGTTTCTGTCTGAAGGCTTTTCCTCTTTGGCATCTTTGCTGAGGAGAGGCTTTGTCTTCCTTTGGAGGTGGGATGGACTTGTGGTCCAGAGTCCTCCTTCGGAAAAATCTACCTCTGCAAGAATTCTTTTTAAAAGAGGGGAGAGAGGGGAGAGAGAAAATGCTGCCCCCCCCCTTTACTGAACTGTGCGTCACTCGCCAAAGAATTCCGCACTGATAGCAGCACTGTGAATAGGGCACTTACAATGGACCACGCGAGGAGCCAGAGCCCAACCACAGGGCTCGCTGCTCTCACGGCTCAGCTAGAATTATTGTGCCTTTTAGAAAGCAGGGCTTCAGAGGAACCCTTATCATCAGCCATCTGAATCAGCCATTTATTATTTCACTGTTGCCCTTCTGAAATGCTTTAAAAAAAATGCTGGCTTCTGTTTATACCGAGGGAAATGGAACCACAGACGTAATCAGTCTTGGCAATTTCACCCCAGAGGACGATGGGTCAAACTCCCCTCGCAAAACCCTGAACCTGAGGCCTCTCTTTCAAAGGCTAAATGCCACAAGCCTGTAAACTATCCTTATCAAACATGGCTGGGCTTTTCAGGTCAAAGGGAGCACCCATCAGATCTAATTATTTGTTAAGTGGGCAGACTGGAACAGGAGGCAAATGGGTGCTGAAATGCATTCTAGACCCATCAGAGTCCTCAAGGAGCCTCCCCACGAGGGAGGGCTGGGCAGACAGCAGTCTTGGATGCTACAAGGGAACCAAAGTACTGAGCTGTTCAAAAGCTGTTAGCCGTAAGTAGAAGTTTAAGACGGGATTGTCCAAGTGGGACCTCTCCCCTAAATACACGAAGCAAACAGGTTTAAAACCAAAGCAAGACAGCAACCAATATCCCCACAGAGAGCTGAGCAGAAATGGAAGAGGTGCGGGTGTATAGGATTATTTTAGCTATCCTGGGTTTTTTGTTTTTCCATATAAAGTTGATTATTGTCTTCTCCAGGTCTGTGAAGAATTTTGATGGGAACCCGGACTGCTCTTCGGGCTGATGAGAGAGGGGGACTTGATTGGGGGGGGGGGGGAAATGGGAGGCGGTGGAGGGGAGGAGGCAGAAATCTTTAATAAATAAATAAATTAATTAATTAAAAAAAAAGAAAAGGTGCGGGTGTGTCTCATCACCAAAGCCTCCTGGCTCTAGGAAAGGATGAGAGGACCAGAGAAAAGTCAAACCATTTCTACCTGGCTTCCTGGAGAGCACGGAGGCTTGGTAACAAGGTGGATCCCATCAGAGCGAGCTGCTGCACTGGACTGTGGCAGCTCTCTCCTCTGACGCCTCGGACCCAGTCAGGGATCTGAATGAGCCTGAGGTAGGTGGAAGCCTGTCGGTTGTTCATGTACCACATTAATGGCCAGTCATGGAGAAGTAAGGGTACGGCCAACAGTACCCTCTTATTTGGGAGAGGGAAGTCTGTCTCCTTTCTCTTCAGGGAAAAGCTGGAGACGAGAAAGCCAAGCTCCTCCCGAATTCTGCAGGCTAAGTGGCAGTACAGTCATAACTGCCCAGCCTCCAAAGGTGGTGATACATGGAAAATGTCTAGGGAATGAACTTTCTATTACCTTTAAAGTCCCAGCTAAGCAGGTACCACTGAAAACACCATGTGCTGTTTTCCAAGACAGCTCAAAACTGAGGAGTCAGATTGTTGGGCTAAAAAAAATGCAGATTTGAGCTGGGCAGTGGTGACACATACCTTTAATCTTAGCACTTGGGAGGCAGAAGTAGGTAGATCAAGGCCAGCCTGGTCTACAAAGGGAATTCCAGGATAGCCATGGCTACACAGAAAAACCCTGTCTTGAAAAGCGAGCAAACAAATAAGAATTAATCAATTAAAATAAAGAAGGAGAGAAAGGAAGGAGGAAAGAAAGAAAGAGGGAAGAAAAGAAAGGAAGGAAGAAAAAAGGAAGGAAGGAAAGAAAGAGGGAAGGAAGGGAGGAAGGAAGGAAGGAAAGATGGAAGGAAGGAAGGAAGAAAGGAAAGAAGGAAGAAGCCGCAGACCTGAAACTGCTGTTGCCAGGAATATCTGTGTTTCTCCAAAATCAGCTAAGAACATTCAAACTTGTAATTGCAGGTGCCAGAATGGGTATTTCACAGGGAAGAAAAACAAGATGGTACCAGAATTCGCTCTTCTGTAAACCATTTGGAGGTTACAGAAATCAGACCCAGCTGCGTTAGTTCTAAGCGTCCCCTCGTTGTGTCTGAATTCATGCTTTCTGGCAGAGTATCTAAGCACTCAGAGTCAGTGGGTTATTCTCTGGGTCAGCTGCAGGAGTGTAGATGTCACATAACCTCTCATCCTCTGTAGCTTCTTTTACATACTCAAAGAGACCTTGAATGTAGAGCTAACTTGTGCCTGGCTTGAGGTGTGATTGATAAATGGAACCATATTGTTAGCATTACCATACACAGTCACAGTTCTCACAGGGAAAGAGCCTTAGGCAAAAGAAAACCAATATCTGGACTAGGCCTCGGGGTGTCCACAGCTACAATGGCTGGACATCACAGACTCTAGGGAGACACTCAACACCTTGACTTGCTCTTGGTGCTGGAAATATGGTGGCAGGTTATGGCAGACAATCGCCTGATGGGAAAGAGAGGTTCTTGGAAAGTGATTGTGTTGACTGCCTGCTTTCATAGACTATTCACAATTCTCATAAGTCTTTTGGTACTCCAGGCAAAGAAGAAAGCCAATCCTAAGTGAAACCAGGAAAGCAAAATGGCGCACACTCAAACACACCGTTCTACTCTTGGTGTCCCAGGACACAGCACACTGGAAAACAGGCGCCAGTGCATTTGCTCTGCAGAAAATGAATCTAGTTTATCCGCCTTCGTGGTCTGTGTCGGGAGATCTCAGGCTGTGAGTATTCAGGTCCACTACTGCAGGAGTAGGGCCATGGCTGGCTTGGACCAAGAGGACAGGAGTGTTCTCGGAAGAACTAGAATGGGAGTTGAGGGTTATGAGCATCCCTAAGTGGGTTATATAGTTCTTGGGGTGTGGGGGGAGAGGCTACAATGAAAGGAAGGGCCTTTACCATCGACCACCACTGCTGTCAGCAGGCCCCTCTTCTTGCTGCTCAGTCGGTCATGGGCTTGGCACTGCTGGTCCCGGAAGCTGGGCACACCCTTGGGGCAGGGCAGGTTCTCACAGGCGGCATGTTCTACGCTGGCACCCTGGCAGTGTGTGCCTCCAGGCCCAGGGCTAGAAGGAAGAAGATCTGTGTTAGCCAGCTGGCTGGTGGAAACAGCAGGGGTAGTGAACTGTCACCAGGAGATGGTGAGCAAGGTTCCCAGAGCAACTGGGTCTCTCCTCTAGACCACATCTGGGGAACCCCAGTCCTACAACGGAGGTACGATCAAGTGAGTCAGCAGAAAAAGTGCACCAAAGGACTGGAAGTAAAGATCATCTGAAAACAGGATACAGTGAGCATAAGCTTAGTGAGACTGATAAGCTTTATCTTCCATCTGAATTGAAGATTTGGGCATGTCTAACCTTGAATATCCCCCCCAAAATTTGGTACTTAAAAAGATTAATTAAAATGAAGATATTTAAAAAAAACTCTTTGATATGTTCTAGAAGTTATAATAACTGGGGTGATTAATTTGCTCACTCACAATCAGTCTCTGAACACTGGTCACTTAAGTCCCAGCTCTGCCACCTTGATCAGGGCGAGTATGGGGTCAATACTGTGACCTGGATTCCTGGGTGTCATGTCTAGACTGACTGGCTGGTGAGCAGTTCTAGTGAACGGGCTGTGCTCACTGGCAGAGTCCATATATCTAAGGTGCATCAGGGCAGAGTGACAGGATGCTGGCCGGGCTGGCCACAAGGATGCTTTGCTTAGCTTCTTCGAGAGGCCCCAAGGTGTCCTTGAGAGACTCTGACCTAGATAGGCTCAAGACTTCCACACATCTCCATGGTAACAAGCTCAAGGTTTCCATCATCTCCTTGGTACCAAGGTCGTGGTGATACAATGCAATGACTTGCTTTTCATTGAAATTCAACATAAAAGACAAAACTGCGCACTGTGGGCATTGACACACTCACATGCCTGTTGCCTGCATTTTGTACTCTCTAAGCAAGTATGGGAAAGCTTGTTTCCCTCCCCCGTCATTCATTATGTTCACAGGCAACCCTCTGATCATGCCTTTAGAGGAAGAACCGAGGGTGGCATAGGTCTTTATAAAAGTCGACCCTGGAGATCAATGACCCTTTTCAGTTAATAACCATAGCATAAGTAGTTTTGAGCCACACAGTTCACCGCGGCAACTGCTGTTGGTACAGAAGCAGCCGCGGGTCACAACAAAGCTATAAAAACAAGTGGCGAAGCAGATGAGGCCACTGCGACTGGTCTGCAAGGTTCCTTGGGAACAGCATGCCAGGCAGAAGGAAAGGCCCCTTACGGGTCCCGGTCAGCCTCATAGACACTGAATAGTTCCTTACCCTAGAGAGAGAAGGTTGGGAAAATTACACAAACTGAAGGCCTTTCAAGGGGTCATGAGGCAGGCTCAAGTGAAGAGATGGCCATTTCTTTAAAGGGCCGATGGTACCTGACAGGTGCACCTTGGGTCCTGTTTTCTTCCTAGAATGCCAGGCAGGTACCCCTCGGAGGAGTGATGAGATGTGAAGTTAGACATAAACTCACACCATGTCCCCAAGGATGCTGGGATCAGGTAACAAGCACACACAGGATGGATTTCTGTATCACAAAGAAAGTATAGAAGGAACAGAGAGGGACTGGGCCCCAGAGACACACTTTCAAGGTAATAGGCAAGGTCCTATGACTGGGGACCAAGAAGGGATGCATGCTATAACATGCATCTTCTGGCAAGCTGTTCCAAGCTAAACCATGTCCCTGCTCCTTAAATTGTATGTTAAAATCTTACCCTGGCCCAGTGCCCCAGAATGGTAGAGTCATTGAGAAATGGACTCATTGCAGATGCAGTTAACCGAGATGGGGTTACGGGGGAGTACAGCAAAGGCTATTGCTGCTAAGCCTGATGGCCTACATTTGATCCTTGGAACCCGCATGTTAGGAGCAAGAGAACTGGTTCCTGCAAGTTATCCTATGACCTCTGCACTGGCACCCTCACACGTGCACATGGGCACACACTAAATACATATGAAACATTAAAAAGGTTTTTTTTTAAAATATAGACAGTAGCATACAAAAAACTCTCTGAGAGGAGAAAAGCAGAGATCTTGGTCAAGCTTCTATGCCCCAAGGGACACCAGATAGTGCCATCAAGTTACTAGAAGCTAGGAGAGAGGGACCAACCATGCTGACCCCTTGACCTTAGACTTCTAGCTTTGCAAACTATGAGAAATAAAAATTCTGTTGTTTAAGATCTATGCGAGTGTGTTACGGTACCCCTAGCAGGCTTTCATAGAGGCATCCCGAGCACCAGATGATGTAAGAGACCTCCTAGATGCTGAACGCCGAAAGCACCAGCCCATTGCAGCATATGAGTGCTTCAAATGCCTGTCTCATGTGTATCTTCTCCCAGAACAGAATTCCTTTCCTCCTCCCATCCAGCTCCCTGCCTCCAGCCCTCTTATTCCCTATCGTCACTGAGGCCACTTCCATCCGACCTTCCTTTCCATCTGAAATTCTCAACCTCTTGTTCGGGCCTCTGCTATGCTGTGTAATATTAATCAGGCTTGAGGAATGGTGAGCCGAGCCCCTTCTTCAGGCTCTTCTCTACCGGCCTCTGACAGAGCCTGGGGTGAACCTCAATAAGCAGCAGATTGAACTGAGCTAAGTACATGACGAAGGTAAGGAGCAGGGAAATCAATCTTGGAAAATCCCTGGAGGCCATGTTACCCATTGGGGTCTTCAGTAATGTCAGTTTGTGTCTGTACCTCAGACTAAACTAAGTACATTATGAGTGATCACCTTAAGATGACAGGCATGAGGGTGGGGGAAGGAGAAGAGGGGGGGAAACAAGAGGTGGAGAGCGAGAGAGGTCAGTGTAGGAAGTGCCAGGAATCTTCCTACATCCACGGCGCAGGAACCTGTCTCTATCTAGACAGCTAAAACTGTCATCAATAGCCATATTGAAATGTGGGGGTGTATGTCAAAGCTTGTAGGTTCCTGGCTGGTAAACTGTAGCTCACTGTGGTCCACTTCATCCTTTAGTGTGATGGAAGCTAATATTCATCTTCCATGGGTCCCTCTGGGTCTTGACTATCTCTCCCAGGGAGAAAGAAAAGCCTTGATTAAAAATAATTAGAACTGTTATTTTGACCAACATGGGAAAAGAAGATGACTGACCAGCTAGTTACATGGTCCACTACCCAGGTAATCCCTCCACCACGTGTGGCAGGACCACATAGCCCCCCACTCTTCCTGTTCAGCTCCTCAATACAGTGGATTCTCAACTCACAGCTTTGCTTCCTGTTGTTTCACTTACGGACAATCAAACATGGTCTAAAAATATAAAACGGGAAATGCCAGAAATAAATTAATCATAAGTTTTTAATGCCTTTATTATGGCAAATAGTTGTGATTATTTTGTTTATCATGTTTATTAACCTCTTCCTGTGCCTAAATTTAAAGTTAAACTTCTCATGAGCCTATATGTATAGGAAGAAGCATAGCATGTATAGATTGTGATATTACTCGTGGTTTCAGTATCCCAGTAGATAAGAGGGGTGGCAACCACAAAGACTATCTAGACCTAATCAGGACACTGAAGGGACCCTCCTGCATGTATAGTGATTCTTTAACCATTAGAAAAGCATATCCTTCACGCATGGCATAGAAGGACAGAGAGTGGTTATGGGAGGGTGAGGCTGGGCGGAGTCTATAAACAGCTTCCTGACAGGAGTTCTGTGGAGCATGAAACAGGTGGGACTGGGTTTACTGAGCATCCCATGCTGGGGTGCCTGGATGAAACCCGAGTCATAGATATAGGGGCTTGGACTTTGGGAGCTGTTTTGCTGGGTCAGCGAGGGCAGGGAGGAGAGGCTGGATCCACATGCGGTGGGTGTGAAGCAGAGGGCTGGGACTCTTGTTCACCCTGGAGGTCCTCTGAAGCTAATTCAGGGTGGATAAAACCAAAACACATCCAGGAAGATTAAAACAACAAGAACCCAGCGTGACACGGCAACAATGCGGAGAGTAAAAATAACAGAGGTCATAATAGGATAGGCATTCCCTTGAGAGCTGATAGTGGGTCCATGTCCTTTAACTAGGCTTCCTTCAGAGAAGTAGAAGACCCAGGCCTACAGGCTGTACGGCATAGGCTCAATGGCTATGTGGCAGGGAGGTTCCAGCAAGTTTAAATCTTACCCTAAAGTAAGGACCTGAGGATACACAGAAAACAGTCAGAGCAGAAATCAGAAATTCTTAACCATGTTCTTCAGATGCAGAAACCAAAGATCTAGTCGGAGAGGGATAACTACTTAGCAGTGTGAGTTACGGATGGTAACTCCGTATGGTATCTAACAGTGAGAAGCAACACAGAACTGCCTACCAGGTATCAAAAGATAGCCTGACACAGAGACTGTTGTGGCATGAGGGGCTGTGTAGATGATTTATGGCCATAAGGATAAGGACCAGAATTTGGATCACCTGCACCTACACGGATGCTAGGTAGCCATGGAAACCCATTTGTCATCCCAGCACTTGGGAGGCAGAGATGTGAGTCCCAAAGCAAGAAAGCTAATGAAGTAAGTTGAACTGTTGAGTTCCAGATTGAATTGAGAGACCCTACCTAAAACATAAGGCGGCGAGCAATCAAGGAAGATTCTGGATGTCAACCTCTGCTCTTCACAGGCATGTTCATAGACACACATCTACACAACTCAAATACACATGCACCTGCATACATATGACTGCACATAAACATGTAAAAAGATACATACCTAATGTGAATCTTTCAACGACTAAATAGTCATCTTTCAAGACCTTCTAAAAATTGATACAGTTGACAATTAGATAGAGATAAACTCAAATGGCTTCATCAGGCGCTGTGCAAGAAAAGGTCATCCCAGGGAGATGCACAGAGATGCTCAGCTTCACCACTGGTGAGTGGAGCCCACACTCTAAGAGACATGGCCACCAGAATGTCCACGGTGGAAAAGACTAACAACAGCTGTATCAGCAAGGGGGTGGAACAAAGAAAAACCCACCAGCTCAGGGCAGCACAGATGGGCAGCCACAATGCAAAGCTAGCCAGTTGTTGTGTGGTCACACATGCAAGCACTGGAAGTCTGCACCTTCATCTGCAGGGTGCTGGCACACGCACGTACGGGTACTGCAATGTGTGTGAGCCTGACGGTAATGAGCAATACTCAGTAGGGAGCTTTAATTTCCGGTAGGTTTGACTTTTATAAAATGTTTAAAGACAAAAAATGAGACCGAGGAAGTGGGGTTTTGAGGAGGAACAGGTGTGAACAAAAAGGCAAATTTCATTCACCTCTGATGCTCCCCAGGCGCCTCCAGGTCTCCTACTAGGGTATGCCTCTCACCGCGCCACAGCCAGCAGGTGTGAGGAGATGGGAGGTCAGATAGAGGAGGCGCTGGAAGGTCTCCTCTTGCTCGGGAAGGACAGGCCATACAAATTCACGTAGGCTGGAAGAGGAGGAGCCAGCTGGTGCATCTTGGGGGAAGCAATGATTCTAATGTTGAGGTCTCCTCTGAGTAGTATCTAAGCCGAGTGTAACCGCTGCTAAGAGTAGACAACTCAGTTTGTTTTTAAAATAAATAACCCATAGAAAGTCCAGGTCGTTGACATTGAAAACCCACAGGGGGGACCTCACTGGGTTAGCAACGCCAAGCATAGTCATAGAACCCTGCTTTGCCCTTCATTCCACAGAGCACTGAGGAGCTGGCTGCTCCCTCAGCCCTTGTTGTGGCCATGCAGTGACAATGCTGCAGGGGTCCTGATGCACCAGCTCCTCCCCTCTGCTCTTCACTGCATCCTGCAGGTGCTGGGGCAGAGATGGCTCTTTACACATGAGCACCTGAGCCTTCTTCTCTGCCTTCCCCTTTCACTCAGCCTCAGAAGTCAAAATAGAGATGAATTTTCCACTAACTCTGACCAACAACAATACAACTGGTAGAAAAAAAATAAACTTAGGAAGCTGGTATCAAAACATGGATGTTAAGAGCACTGGCTGTTCTTCCAGAGGACCTGGGTTCAATTCCCAGCAGCCACATGGCAGGTCACAGCTGTATGTAACCCCAGTTCCCAGGGACCCACTACCCTCACATGGCTATACATGTAGGCAAAACACCAATATACATAAAATAAAAATCTAAAAACTAAAAAAATAAACATTAACAAATAAAGCAAAACATAGGTGATTCCCCCTGTGTGTACACTAAGAAGTAAAAACATCAATAACTATTAAAAACCAGGACTAGGAAAGAAGGGTGGGGTGACGGGGAACTCTCTTGCCAGTATCTTTGGACAGTGAATAAACCAGCTGCAGAATAGAGGGAACGGGGCCAGGGATGTGCAGAGAAAGCCATGGGGAGAGGCTCAGGGGAGCGTTCCAAGCTGTTCACAGCAGCGAGCTCTGGCCAGCCTCTTGAAATATCAGAGCAGCGAGCTGTCTGATTTAAGGAGTGAGACAGAGAGGATGCTGTTTTGGTCAGAACTTGGCGCAGAGGCCACGATCAGCTGTGCTCTGTAACAGTCACCGCAGAGGCATTGCTCAAGATCGGGCCCTGTGCTGCAAGCCCTCACTGCCTGCAGTGCTGACCCAGCTGCTTCAGGAAACCCCAGGGCTGCTGAGGCTCCACCTGCTCAAAGTCTGACTGGGTTTTTCTCCTCACCTGGTTGGCTCCAGGAAGACAGGATGGCCTCTTGTAGAACATTTCCCAAGGAGACAGGGTGAGTGGCTCCCATTCCCAACAGCGAACGGAGCTGAATGGTCACAGCGAATGACCAGACTGACTGCCAAGGGGTCAATATTACAGGAGCAAAACCAGGACATGTTCTAAGATGAAATAGGCAAGCCTCGGGTGACATATTCAGGTTATTCTTGAGCATTTCTGGCTGTGAGTGACAACATTGCCTGGCTTTTTAGAACATCCAAGACTCTATACAGTATGGGGGCTTATTGGTGATCTATTACTTGGCCTGACGGGTTCAGTTTATTTTTGAGTTTCTGAATGGAAAAGAGACATTAGGGATATGTCATGGAGGCCTGGGAAGGGCAGAAAGATTGCTTCTCCTGGGAAAATAGGCAAGGAGACATCCCAGCATGTTTTATTGAGCCACGGTTCTGCTGTAGGTCAGGGAAGGGAAGGTGGACCCTGCCCTAGGCCTTTGTGAAGCTCCAAAGTCAATGAGAACACAGAAAAATGAGCCAAATTGAGACATAAGATACAAAGCAACACTAGAAGTGTAAGGGGCTTCGCTGAGGATAAAAAGTTTACACTGGGATCAAAAGAGTTAGGGTCAGGATAGAGTACTGATGAAGTCTCTGGGCTGGATCATTGTGGTTGAAGAGTGAACAAGATGCTTTTAAGGTGGGAGGAGGTGAAGGGTGGCCATGCTGGTCACCTAAGGCATGCTGGTCTGTAAACTGTGATCTACAGAAGTCTTGGATCAGGACTATTTATTAAAGGATGAAATAACACATTCACGAATACAGAATGAAGCCAGGGAAGAATGGGGGAAAATCTCCAGACCAGGTCACTGAGCTGTAGCATCAGGAAGTCTTCCAGAGCTAAGAGTAAGAGCATTGTGACCCTCTTCCCTTCCTTCTTAAGGAGTCAAGTATCCCCAGAGAAAACCACATCCATCAGGCCAACCCAATCCATTCTATTGGTCATTATACCAAATGGCCAAATTCTCACAACAGGCCTGGAACATGAGAATGTGACTTCATTCAGAGAAAGGGTTATAGGAGATGCATTTCAGATCTTAGACTGAGAACATCTCACCCTACAGGGGCATGGAATAAGAGAAGGTGGAGAGACCCTGTGAAAGGCCAGGTAGACAGTCTGTAGGCCAGAGGGGACAAAGGCCATTAGAGCCACTGGAAGTTAAGACAAATATAGGAGACGCATTCTCGCTCAGGCATTCAAGGAGGAACCAACCATGTGGATACCCTTGATTTCGTGGTTTTGTTTTTCTAAAGGAACTACCAAGCCAATTGGTTACGAGCCACCTGTATGGCCTGGTGCAAGTCATCTAATTGCTGCCTGACTCAGTTCTATAACTTCACAGTGGGGATGAAAAGGATGCCTCTCCCATAGACCTGCCTGGCTAATAACCACAGAGCCCATGCGTTCCACAATGCCTTGGGGAATTGATACATGGTAATTGTGGGACCGAGTTACCAGACTTGTTATGAATAGTTGTAAAGGAGACAAAAGGGTAACCATGGACACGAGCTGTGTCCCTGAGCAAAGCAGTAATGGAGGGGATGTATATGAAGGGGGTAGAAGTGAGTAGGGAGGAGCTTACAAGGAATCCAGTTTGACACATGGGCAGGGGAGTCATAGGAAGGTGGGCAGGGTTTAATCAGTCTTTGCTCGCCACTGTAAACCCATGCCCAGCAATCTTTACAGTCAATGCTTACTGAAAGCATCTAATTGAAAAAGCATCCACTAGAAGGACAGCCATTGGGCCAGAGGAGACTGGCAAGACAGCATGCCTCTGTCTAACACCAATGTGTGAAGACCCCACAAGCCTGCGGCTGTTTGTGTGTCTGTCTGTGTGGCTGTCTGTGTGTCTGTCTTCTCAGTTCTCTCAATCTTCAGTGATAATAAAACACAGGAGGCTGAACAAGAGATACAATCCATGATGGTGACAGGGCTGGGGGTGGGGGTCTTGGTACAAGTAGGGTATGGTAGGTGCTGGTTGATAATGAAGATAAAGGAAAGAAAAACATTCTGTGAGCACTTTGTCTTCTAGGGTCACTGGATCTGGAGGGACGGATCCAGAGTCTGAACAAATAAACCATCACAGCAGGGCAAGCAGAGAGGGTACACCATTCTAGGAACTGGGGAGTCTTAAGGAGATTATCTCCCACAATACCCCCTGGGTAGCACAGAATATGTCAAGATGCAGCTAGGCTTGCGACAGGGAACCAGCCCTGGTGGGATGCCACAAAGCTCCAGAAAGTGCAGGGTATCTTAGCTAATACCACTGCAAGACAAAGGGAAACACTGATCTCTCAAAACATCCGTTTTCCCAGCTCTGGAACATTGTGTGATGAGAACAAGTACGCGGTCACATAAACAACACAACCAAACTGCCCAGCATGTCAGGATGGAGGGGAGGTTGAGCATTTTAAGGCTCACTGTGGGATGTCTACTGGGTATCACCTGATATGAGCTGATGTTTGCCATATGCCGAAGGGGTCCACTATTCATGAACTCTAACCATGGAGCGCCTAGGACAGTCTTCTGTACTTCATACAAGCCCTTCCCAGCCTGCACTGAGTTGCAATACAGCTCTGTGAGGTAGACAGGACAAGGAGGGTGGCTTCATCCTGGTTCTTCTGCTAATTAATGCTAATGATGATAAGGGCCACTTATGAAATGCCAACAGCTTTGTGGGCATATCCCACAAATTTTTACAATGATTACCAGGTGGCGCCAGTAAAAGCTGCCAGGTGCTGTAGGGTAAGGACCGTGATTGGGTTTGAGGACTGGTCTGTGCCAGTTTTCACGTTTGGCTCTTCCTCCTCTTACATGCCAGTCTCTAGCAAGGGAAACTAAGGCTTAGGGAACAGAAGGGTCTTCTCTAAGGTCAAAGGCCAATGACCACAACAGCTGGGGCCCAAACCTCAGCCGTATGAATCCAAATCCACACCTCTCCTTTGGGAGCCCAAGCTATTACTTTGAACTGAATCATGTTTAAAAAAAAAAAATAATAATGGCCTTCCCTCCAATCATTTCTCACCACTCACTGAAGGTTTTAATCAACCCCCCCACTGGTAAGATGTCATCCCCAACAGCTTAAACCCTACTGTGTGCCAGACATTCACTAGTAAGATGATATCCAGACTTTCAGTTAAGAAAGTCATTCCGAACAGGTTAAACACCTACTGTGTGCTAAGAAAGTCATCCCCAACAGCTTAAATTCCTACTGTGTGCCAGACATTCACTAGTAAGATGTCATCCAGGCTTTCAGTTAAGAAAGTCATTCCAAACAGGTTAAACACCTACTGTGTGCTAAGAAAGTCATCCCCAACAGCTTAAATACCTACTGTGTGCCAGACATTCACCAGTAAGATGTCATCTAGACTTTCAGTTAAGAAAGTCATTCCAAACAGGTTAAACACCTACTGTGTGCTAAAAGTCATCCCCAACAGTTTAAACACCTACTGTGTGCCCGGCATTCAGCTGTATCTTCATAGACAAAGGCATTTTGCATAATGCCAATTGTTACAGCTCTACTGAAAATACTATGCGACTGCCACCCACTAAACTATAGATGTCGGCTCTCCTTATGAAGAAGGGTCCCAGGCTTGGTTGGTCCTTGGCATCACCTGGGATAGCTCCGGCATCCATTGTGTGACCCGCCCCATGATTTACCAAGAGGTGTCTGCTAATTACTCATCAACACGACTTTGCTGCGGAAAACCATTTCATGTTTAGACACAATTTATCATTTTCTCACTCTCCAAACAGATGGGATGTGACCGAGACAGTCAAGAGAGAAAGCAGATGGTCAAAGGGAATGCTGGAAAGTGGGAAAGTTCAGAGAAGGAGAAGACCCGTGGGGATGTAATCACTATAATAGAGCATGAACATCCATCCCTGAGTTTTCCAGAGCCAATGTCCTGGGGTGAACAGGAAAAGTCTTGATGTATCATAGTCCATGAAAAAGAATTTAGAAAAACACAAAAGTTTTTTTTCTCTCTGTCAAATAGTTTTAGGAGAAAAAGTGAAAACAATTTAGCTGAACAAACACCGAATCCATAGATACTTCCAGACACATCCTCAACCTGCTCCTAAATCTGTGAATAGCAAGTTGAAGGTCAGCTTCCCCTTCTGGAAGGTCTCCAGGCTTTCTGGAAATGGCCCTCAACTAAGTAGACCATAACGTAGGCAAAACAGATTGTCATCAATCTGTCCCAGGGAGTCTTTATACCACAGCCAAGCAAGGGATAATAGAGCCAACTTGCCTTGGGACTCTACTGCGTCTCTGTGCTCAGAGAGAGTTCCAGCAAAGTCAAGATGGCATGGCACACAAGGCCCTCAAATTCAACCTTACTATCCTGTTTCCCATTACAATACAATTCTTGGTATCAAGAAAAGACCCGCAGAATGGGATGTGTCTTGCAGTAGGGCATGAGGGGAACTTACGGGGGGTTGTCACATTTCCTCTGCCGGAATCGCGCTCCTGTCCCACACGTTCTGCTGCACATGCTCCAGGTGCCCCATGGGCTCCAGTCCCCGTCCACATGTTCAGGGATGGGCGTCTTGCTCACGCACTCCCCAGCCCGACACCACTGAAACACACAAAAGGGCCACACTCAGCAAAGCCACTTGTGCCCCCAACGGACTGCTTGCTTCCTTTTTTGGTGTCAAAATCCATTTTGAAATTTCCACGGAATTGGAATATTTCAGGGTGTGCATGTTTGTTAACACTTGCTCAACTTGGTGCCTCTAATCTGCCTGGAGTTTGAAGCCACAGATTTTTCCAGGAAATGTGCTCTATGGAGATTTTCTAAATTCTCAAGAAAAGGACAGATCCACGTGGCATGTGAACAGAACTGAGGGTGTGTAAATGCTGAATAATACATGTGTATTTCTCTCCAGAAGACAACGTTTTCAGGATCTGAGGCTAGAGCTTCAGGATTGGACTTAGTTCTTAGAAAAACTAAGGTGTGGTGGCGCAGGCTTCTGAACTCAGTCAACGTGTGGGAGCCTGAGACAGGAGGAGTACCACAAAGGGAAGCCATCTTGGCTAGCCAGATTAGTGGTGGCGGTTTGGGGTTTAGCTGTGGGTAGATGCACAGAGTTCTTTCTGAGGGTAGAAGAAAGTCAGTCTCGAAAACAGATTCCCCAAAGTGTGTGATCCGGTGCTTCCTAAGCAGAACATCAGAACAAAACACTATAGCTCCCTTTAAAAACAAAACCAAAAAGAACAGCAAAAACTCTTTCAAGATTCTTAATCAGCCAGGAATGGTGGTAAAAGGCCTGAAATCCCAGCATCTCTGAGAGGAAAGCCTTGAAAGATCACATGTTTAAGGCAGCCTCGGCTATATACAGAGGCTCTACCTCAAGAGGGACACAAAAGAAGAACAGGAGAAAAAGACAGGAAGATGCAGAGGAGGGAAGGGAAAAAGGGAGAAGCAGGGGGAAAGGAGGGGAAGAGCAGGGAAAAGGAGAAGAGGAGGAGGAGATGGAGAGGATGGAGCAGGGGAGGGAGGAGCAGGGGAAGGGGTTTGGAGGAGAGTCAGAGGGAGGAGGGTGGAGGAAACATCAAACTAGGAAGGCTTGCAAGTATGACTAAAAAGAAAATCGTATGATTGCAGGTCCTGCCTACTTCCCTCAAAACCTTATAGTTTCACCCTTCATAAAAATCAGCTAGAATCCAGCAATATGATTCAAATCAATGTATGGCAAATGAATCAGTTTTCTGTTTAATCCCTACTCATATAATCTTCCTTTTAAGAAAATTCACTTGTGTGACAAAGAGTTCATTTAATAAAAAAAATCAAGGAAATGATTGATTCTTGTGGCTCTGTAAGAAACAAGGGATGGTGTAGACACGTGTGCATGCAGCGGGCTCCATGGGCGTCCTACAGTGCTCAGGGGTGTTTCTGGAGCTCCTCAGCAGAGTGCACACTACCTTCCACAAGGAGAGAAGCTCAGTGCCCAGAAGGCATGAGGCTGCCTGCCAGGGCTGCTAGAAACCGGGTGTTACCTTGTCCGCCCCACACTCGGTGCCATCCAGAGGAGGATCCAGCTTGGTCTTGCAGGATGTATCTCCCTCTACCAAGCACCACAGCCCAGCACACATCAGATGCTGCAGGACAAGAGAATCAACCATAAGTTCCTCAAGAGAATGCCCAGATGCATGTCACAGGGGGTCGGAGCCATGGAGCATTCGCTCTTCAGATTTGGGATTTGAAACACATGGGGAGCAAGGAGGATTGAGTCTGGGAATCTAAAACGCTGAGTAGTTTATTCGGCTCAGTGGAATTCTTGCATTTTACTCTTTGGAGGGCTTGTCTCATGGGACTGAGTTCAGGAGTTCCAAACTCAGGGAATTCTGGGAGATCTTTTCCATTTAGTGCAAGGGATGCAGCCGATGGTCATGGGCTGGCAAAGCATCCCAGAGACAGCCCTAGCCTAACTTCACCAGAGGTAGCTCCATGGCACGGGTCCCAGGTGAGTGTGTTGGATGGTGAGAGAGGTGGGAGTTTAAGCCACTATTATGGGGGCTAGAAATGTGAAGCCAATGTGCAGAAGTAGCCTTCTATTCTCCCTGCCTGGCTTCTACCGCTGCTGAGCTGAGCATAAATTATTACAGTATTTTACCTAGAAAAACTTGGAACACCCACAAATAGAGAATGAAAGCAATTCTACTTACAACACGACTAGGCATCTAAAAAGACAGACTCCCAACTGTAATTAATAAGACGTTTAGCCATTGACAGAGGGATCAGAATGAGATGCATTATCAAGACTACCAAGGCAGGCATGACTGTTCTTCCTCCCCAGGGGACTTGTGAGCAGACAGGACCAACAACCATATGAGATGGGGGCTGGCTGAGCCTGTTTCACAGGGAGAGGGCTTCTGAGCTATCTTCTACACGTTGCTCAGGGGGTCCTAGAGGGACAGTCCCATTGCCCAAGGCCGTTGATGAGTTACACCCATCAATGCACCTTTCCGCACTTCTCTCCCTGTAGATGGCCCCTCTCGGTATTTTCTGGGATTGCTTCCCACATAAACTACTTGCACCCAAATCCTCACCATGAGCATGGCCTGAAAATTGGAAACAGATGTTCCTACGGCGCTTTTTTAAAGACACAGCGCTTCCAGGATGCCAGACCCAATTGAGGCTAAGAAGCTTGAGCTGGACTGGGAAGACCTTGCCCTCCACTGTGTGGTCAGTGGATAGCTGGTGCCCATCAGGTAACACGATGGATCCCCTGCAGCACGGCACGGGGAGGTGACAGTGAAGTTTGCAAAGTCTACGCGTTCCTGTGACTGTTCAAATGGTAAGAAGATGAGTGAGGCCCTGGGTGCAGCACAGCTGCTCCCATTAAGATGACTGCACCTCATTAAATGTTTGATTCCTTGCACTTTCACCTAAGAGCTCTTCCAGACTCGTGCAGTGATGTCCAGACACGTGGTCACAAGGCAGAGTGGACCCAGGAGCGTAATTAAAGGGAGGAGTGCTTGGGGTCAGGAGAAATAATGACCGCACTAGGAGAGAGAGGAAGGAGGTGGGGTGACCTGTTTATTGTGTATTTTATGGACAGGGCTTTCTCATGAAACCTCCCTAATTATCGATGCCAAAGAGTGGGCAGTTAGGCAAAGCCTTCTGAAACAGGACACAAAAATACCAACAATAAAGGAGGGGAAAAAAACCACAAATAAATTATACTCCATGAAAACGAGGAGCTGGTTTATTAAACGGCAAGTATAAAAATATGAGAGAGGGTGTTTGCAATAGATGGGGAAGGTATTAGCAATGCATATAACCAACTAAGTGTGTCTAGCACAGTTTTGAAAAAGCAAACAAGCCAAATCTACTAAACATCAAATAAGAAAAAATATTCATGAAAATATGAGCAGAAGACTTGAGTATTTCATTAGATGATATTTAAGTGGCAATTAAGCATATGAAAATATGCCGAAACCTCTTCAGCCATCAGGCAAAGGCAAATTAAGACCATCTTTAGCTATTTCTATATACACAGAAAAAGATGGAGAATTCTCCTCCTCCCCCTCCTCTTCCTTCTCTCCCTCCTCTTCCTCCTCTCCCTCCTCCTGAACAGGGTTTCTCTGTGTAGCCTTGGCTGTCCTGAAACTCACAGAGCTCTGCCTGCCTCTGCCTCCTGGGATTAAAGGCATACACGACCACCTTGCAGCATGAATTCTACTTCTTGACAAGGACGTAGCCAACAGGAACTTTTTGAACAACTTTGGAAAAGTATCCCTCCATATTTGTTACAGGCATTGCACATTGTCATGTTTATAATTCCACTCCTAAGAATATACTGGAAAGAAATCTGAATATAGGCTCTATGAAGACATCAGGAATGTCGGCGTCAATACGATTTGTGTTATGACAAAGGCAGAAATGAGGCAAATGTTCACTGACGTCAGAGCAGATGGTTCATGATGTCAACAGTAGACTATGGTGGGATTTGGATTGCACACATTTCAAGCAAAGGTAAAAGCTCTAGTGTTGGGAGCCAGATTGGCGGTTTTGTTTTTGTCTTTTAAAAAGGAAGTAACACACGGGAGGCTTTAGAATGGCAGCCTTGGACCCAGGTGTGGTCACTGGCAGTGCCTCTTCTGGATGGCTTCTCAAGCATGCATAGTCAAATTTGGTATTGTCCTCACCGCTTTCATTATTCTCTTCCTCATCACTTTCCCCTTTCTCCAAACATTTCCAGGTCCCTATGGGCTACACCTGTGGTACCGTGTCAATAAGAACCACACTGCTAGGGAGTTGCTGGCTCCCTAGCAGTATTGGATAGTCTGTACTTGCTCTTTTTCTTGGCTTGTCTGTAGGAGCTGAGAGCTAAGCTGTTAACACTTCTGTGGCCTTAGCTGCTACCGTTGTCTTCTGGAGGAAGCCTCTTCCTCATGACTGCCCTGAAGTGGAGGCAGAGGGTGAAGCCGCTGTTTTCCACATTCATCTTTGCAGATGACCATGGCCATCACTTTTCCTTGCCTCTGACTCACTTTTAACCCACAGAATGCAGCACCAAGGGCAAGATGTGACATCATGCTTAGTTCATAAAACACTATGATCTGCCCTCTTGGTCAAAATAGCTGTCATGCTGGAAAAGGGCAAGCTACGATAAACCGAGGCCAGCCTGACAAGCTAGACAATGTGAAACTTTGGTGTTTATTCCAACAACTTACAAGAGGCAAGGAACTTCCAACAATTACCCAGTGAGCCAGTGAGCCTGGCAACAAACCCTTCCCTAGCTGAGCTTCAAATGAGACTCCAGATCAGACCTCTGCCCTCACCATAAATTATAAAATTGCTGAGACATAGATGGCCTGGCTGAGCGATGTCTTTATCTCTAATCCTCATGATCTTAAAGATAAGAAATATGTTTTCTTTTAAGCAAGCATATTTTGTGGAAATTTGTTAAGAAACGATAGTGAACTAACACAAATACACTTTTTTAGCACTATTCCAAACATCAAAGATGAGAGATTTTTTTAACTGTCTAGAGAATGAAAACATGGAGGATTAATTGTATATACAGTGTGCGGCAGAGGAATGGATAGAAAGAGTCTTCTATGAAAAACACAACAGAGAGGCAAGGAAAATCCAGAAGAAAACATAACCTAGGACCAGTATCATCTGACATAGCAAAAATGAGCCAACCTTGTCTACTAAGATCAAACCTTCATAGTAGACCACAAGCTAAAGGTCTAGTATGTGCCATGTAACTGGCACATAACATGTTTCAGAAGCCAAAATAAAGGCAAAGGAGAACAACAATGCTAATGTCAGTCAGACTTGAACCCAGAACCTGAAGCAAGAAATAATACAAAGAACTATTACCCTCAACAGTCATCTAGCATCCGTGCTCCAAATATTACATAATATTAAATCTCATTAAATAAAACCAATTGGGCTAAAAGGGTAAACAACAAAAAAGAAGTTAGCACAATCATTTAATGGATCTTTCTCAGTCCAGAACAAACCAAACAATCATGTAACAATCCAAGAGATACAAATAACATAACAAGATAGAACTGACAGAGCTCCAGTTCTTAAAACAAGTATGTCAAGATACATCTTTAATGGTCAAGGAATATTTATAAAAAGTTGCCTCAGTAAAATGTGGAAGTGAAAACCATAGCATAATGAAGTAAAAATTATTCTGGAGGTGGCATATTGCTATGTATCCAGGCTAGCTCATCACTCTTCCAGTCCCAGGATCATAGGCATGGGTGACCATTCCCAGCTTGCAATTAAACATTTTTTAAAAGAAAGTTAGAGAATAAATAACCTTGTCATATACCAAAAATCTAAATTTTCCTTTAAGTAATTTTCTGTCCCAAAGGAAAAACTATAATCCAAACTGCAAATAATGAAGAAGATAGTGGACAGGGAGATACATTAAGATATACAGGGCATTTGGGGAAATATTTAGAGTCCAAAACACAATAATAACAATAAAGTAATTTTAACATGCTCAAAATGTTGTTAAACAAACAAACAAAAACCCACAGAATAAAACTAAGCCTGGAGGTAGGACTTAGAATCCCAGCTACTTTGGAGGCAGAAGGATCACAAGTTCAAGGTCCACCTTGGCTACTGAGTGAGCTCAAGGCCAGCCTGGACAATTTAATAAGACCCTGTCTTGTACAGTTAAAAGGGACTGTGGACAGAATATGTGTTCAGTATGCGTAGAACTCTGCTTCCGTAATCAGTACTGCAAACACAAACACTATCACCAAAAAAGATCAAAACAAAATAAGGATAAATGATTATTTTATGATTTAAGAAGGAGAGGACCCCTCCCCCAAGAGAAAGACCTACAGAGATGGTTCTCCTAGGAAAAGTGAACCAGAGAAACCATTTGCTAAGTTATTCAAGAAAGGGGGAAGAAAACATGAATCAGGAAGGAACAGATCATTAAAATGCAGACCAGAGGCCACCTGACTCATTTTATGTACAAAACCCATTTTTTTTATTCTGCAAATGTCGAAAATAACAGATCTATTCTCGGACATTCAGCCTATCTGTGGGGTAGAGAGATGGTTCAGTCAGTAAAGAGCTTGCGGTGTGAACAAGAAGACCCAGTTTTAGATCTCCAGAAACCAGGTGTGACTTAACCTCAGCTGGGGAGGCAGAGCTGGGAGGTCTGCGGGCGTGCTGACCAGTCAGTTAAGCTGAACCAACAAGATCCAGGGTCAGGGAGAGACCTCGTCTCACAACATAAGGTGGAGTTGGGCATGTTGTCTCACACTTTTTAATCTCAGCACTCAGGGGATCTTCCTGAGATCTGCCTAGTCTATACAGGGGGCTCTAGGTCAGAGGTCAGGTAAGATGACCAACTGAGACCCTGTATCCAACAACAACAACAACGTGGTGAGCCGCTTGAGGCTGACATGGCCCTCTGAACTCGCATTCGCACTTGTCAGAATGGTTAAATCTGACCATCAGTTTGGCGGATCTGGAATCACCTAAGGCACGCCTCTGGCATACCCGTAAGGGATCATCACACTTGTGGTAGGCAGTATCCGTCCAGGGCTGTGTGTTGTGCCGCATAAAAAAAGGAGAAAGCTGGCTGGGTGTCGCACTGCATGAAGGTGGAGAGGGATTTATTGTGCTCCGCTTCCGGCTGCGGCTGCAGTGTCTCCAGGTGTTTCCATGCTCACCATGACAGCAGATTCCCTCCACCTGTAAGCAGGACCGAATCCTCCCCACTTAAGTCAGTTATTGTCAGGGTTTTGCCACCACAATGAGCATCCGTGTTCTCTCTCTCTCTCTCTCTCTCTCTCTCTCTCTCTCTCTCTCTCTCTCGACTACAGACTGAACTATAGGTCGGCACCTAGAGAAGCGCCATGGCCACCCCACTGGAATTTTAGTGCTGTGTTTTTCATTTCTATTTAACTTCTAAGGAACAGCTAACACCAACATCTTTAAAGTACTTAAGAACATGAGAAGGGGAACATGTTCCCCCTGTTGATTTAACATTAATTAATATAACATTGACACCAAACAGAATACGTATTAAGAAAAACATTCATACTAAACTCATTTGTGAGGAAGTGTTGCGCGCACTCAGAATACAATTTGCCAGCACATTTGAAGGAATTATACCAAGACCAAGTACAGTTGATTTCAGAACTCAGATAGCTAAGGGTTAGAAAATACGTTAATAAAATTCACCATATTGCTAACTCAAAAGTGAGATGTTCGGGCTGGAAAGATGGCTCAGAGGTTAGGGGCACTGGCTGTTCTTGAATGGGAACTGGGTTTGGTTCCCAGCACTCACACAACAGGGCATTGCAGCCTGGCACTCCAGATCGCGGGATCTGATGCCCTCTTCTGGCCTCCGTGGGCACCAGGCATGAATGAGGTGCCTGTGACAAGATGCAGGCAAAACACTCATGCACATAAACAGTTATTTTAAAAAAATGAGAAGTTACTTGTCCTCCCCATGAATAATAAAAAGGCATCTATAAAATCCAATTAATAATTCTTATTAAATGCTTAAGATTTAAGCAAATATATACTTTTTAGGCTTGATAAATCCCTACTTCATGAGGGAATATTAGAAGCATTCCCCACAAAGCCAAGAAGAAAGGGATAGCCAATTGCTATCTTAGATCAGAAAGGATATTAGTGGATAGGTAAAAGGAATCAGGTTGTTAGAAGGAGCAGGATGTGTCCCGCTGCCCGGCCAGCTTACACCCGAAATAATCACACGGAAATTGTATTATGCAACAAAAAGATGAAATTATTCAACCAGAGTACGTACAGTATCCAGGCAGCTCTTTTTTTAATATTTACTTATTTATTATGGATACACTATTCTGTTTGCATATATGCCTGTAGGCCAGAAGAGGACACCAGGCCTCATTGCAGATGGTTGTGAGCTACCATGTGGTTGCTGGGAATCGAACTTGGGTCTTTTGGAAGAGCACGCAATGCTCTTAACTGCTGAGCCATCTCTCCAGCTCTCCAGGCAGCTCATTCAACAAGATGGTTGCACCCCTTTTTGATACGAGGCATACTCAATTCAGTGAGAAAATGGAAGAAAAGACCTCACTTAAAAAGGAGCAAATGCAAGAGGAAATGTGTACGGTCTATACAAAGACAAATGAAAAGTTCTCTGGAGGGTGGGCTGGGAAGACATCCTGAAGCCTGTGAGGAACATGATGTTACTGCAGGATGGTTCAGAGTTATGCACAAGGACATACTTTCCCCTGAGTTAATTTACAAAAGAATGGAATTGAATTTAACATAATCACACAATTTCCAGCGAAATGAGAATATTCTGAAGACCACATGGGAAAACAAACATGGAATAATTCGCCAGTAAACTTGTAGAAAAGCACATGTTCAGTGTATTAAAATATTTTATGACGCTATGGTCATGTAAACACTGAGCGCATGATGTGATTAGCGGTGCAGACTGGGAAATCCAGAGATGCAGAATAAGCCTTGGGGTCTGGAGAGGCAGACCGGTGGTGAAGAAAACGTCCTGTTCTTGCACAGGACCTGGGTTTGATTCCCAGCAGCAATCCTTCATTACTCCATTCGCAGGGACCAATGCCCTCTTTTGGCTTCCATAAATACCTGCACACTCATGTATGCACAGACACACTCAGGTACACACAAACACACAGGCACACACACACACATTAAACGATGTTGTGTTAAGGGGTTCAACACAAATATAAACTCATAAAAGTAAAAGAAGCCACAGAAGTAAATTTATTTATAGTTTAGGAGGGGAAAGACCAGTTGGGGCAGGGAATAAATCCCAAGATTTTACAAAAAGAGATAGTTTACTCACACACATGGCCATACTTGCACAACTAGTGAAAAACCATTGTAACTGCACTTCTGATCTGTGCACTGTCCTGTGTGTCTCGTGTTGTGTTCTAGGTAACTTAAAACTACAGAATTTACATGTGTGCAAAACGATCTTTGACCCACTTCTAGGTGTTTATCCTGTGCATCTGTGAGTCTCGGTCAGGGGCAGCTGAGCATCCCAAAGGGCATTTGGTGGCATCTGAAGACACAGCTTTTAGTTGTCACAACTCCGTCAGGGGTAGTCGCCACTCTTCCAGCAAGGTGAGGATATGTCAAGGATTCTGCTAAACTAATGCGCACACGTTGTCTCCCATCATCAAAGAACGATCTAGTTCAATGTGTCAGTAGTGCCCAGGTTGGGAAACCCTGCTACAGACAACTCAGTCCTAATGCAGACGGGCAAACTGTAAGTAAGTTACAGTGAAGAATCCTGTGATTCTTAGCCAGGTGACCAAAGGTAACCTCATTCGCCAGATTAACCCCCACTTCAGGCTATCCTTCCCAGTAATGAATAATCCCCCTCTAACAAAGACACAGGAAAGGTCCAATTCAAGAAATAAGCAGCCAGTGTTCTGCAAAAACATGGGCTTCGTGACCAACAAGGAGAGACTGAGGAATTACCAGATGCGCGCTAATACGGGAGATGGAAGGAATGCACAAACTAGGGTCCTAGCTGGGACTGCGGGGTAGTGAAAAGAGGCAGCAAGTGGGTAAATGGGCAAGGTTTGAGTGTCTCTTAGACTGTAACAAGTTAATTTCTTGTTTTTAACAAAAACATATTTTTTAAGTATTGGGGTTTGGGCATGCTACACAAGCATTCCCCCACTTTTTTCGGTTTCTAATTTCTATGAAAATTGTATATATTTATGGAGCGCTGTGTGATGTTTTCATATGTATATCCTTTCTGTAATGTTCAAGCCAGGTTAAACACATCTATTTCCTCATATTATCATTTCTTGGTGAGTTTCCTGGTTTTAATAATTGCCCTAGGATTATGGACTATATTAACATATGGGAAAGTTGGTGAATGAAACTTAACTATTTCTACAACACTTCCCTGGGATCCAAAACTGTCTCACAATAAGTTAAAACACAACACAATCTACAGTAATTTTAGGAGCAACTCCATTTATCCTGATACTAACTCTCAGACATCGTCAAGAGAAAAAAGATCAAGAGTCACAAAAACACGGCAGTATGCTAATGTTTAAATGACAAAGGATTTTCCACATTTTCCACGAGCGGCCACGTTTCAGATCTTACACTGGCGCACATTTTGCTCACCGGGGAAACTATGAGACTATGAACCTGGAAGATCACCCTGAAGGCCGAGAGTCTGTGGAGGGGATACTCTGCCATGCTTTGGATCTGAAATACCTGCAAAGGGCCCATGGGCTAAAAGGCTCATCCCCAGCTTGGTGCTGTTGGAAAGCAATAGAACACTTAAGAGACAAGGATAGTACAGGGGTCTTCCAGTTATTGGGGTAGTACCCTTAAAGAGACCCCAGCCATTTCCTCTTCATTTCCTGGCCACCACAGGGTGTGTGAGCAGATTTGCTTCACTATGCCTGCTATGATGTTCTACCTCATCAGGTTGCCAAAAGTAACAGACCAAAGACTGAAGACTCGGAATCCGTGAGGCAAAACATACTTGGTCTTTTTCTAAGTTTATTACCTCTGGCATTTTGTTACAGTACCAGCAATCTGATGAAAAGCCCTTGGCTATAATTTTTTAGTATCCACAATGATGTTACAAACTACTGGTAACTATACCCTCCTACGTTATCTTTATACCTCTAGATTGATGCATCTCTCAACCATCACCAGAGAAGCGTCTCTTGGCAGTTGGTGGATATTAGCACAGAAGCCCATAGCTGGTCAACAAGACTCAGCCTAAATGAGATATCCATGTCACACCCTTTCTGCACAAGACTCTGGGATCACTGTAGAAGAACGGGTATCGAGACTGTAAGAGTCAGAAGTAGTAGATGTGTACAGACAAATAGTAGTTGTTGAACAGGATAGGGTAGTTTCACACATGAGCTCACAGTGTCGGTAACTGTACACACAAGACCTACACAGGATAAATCAGACAAAAATCCCTGCTTAGATGGGGGAGAAGTCCCATCCCTTAGGTGAGGAACCCTTGGAAGTTGACGGCTACTGGGGAGGATATTTCAGTTTTGTTCAGGGATGTAGCCCCTGAGAGGCTATCCATGTCCCAGTAGATGGTCCTACACCCATGTATATACTGGCCACACTAAATGGACTTTTAATAAAGAACATAGGAATGAGTCATAGTGGCACAAGCCTTTAATCCTACCACTCAGAAGGCAGAGATACACAGATATCTGTGAATTCAAGGCCAGCCTGGTCTAAGTAGAATTACAGGACAGCCAGGGCTACATAGAAAGATCCTGTCACAAACAAACAAATAGCACATGAAGTTGAGAGGGAAGTTGGGGGGGGGATATGGAAGGAATTGGAGGGGAAAGAATGGGTCAGATTTGCTCAAAACCCATGATATGCACTTGTGAAATTCTTAAACAATAAAAATAAAAGTGATCAAATTTTAAAATGTAAATCAATTTTTCCTGAGGACAGTCTTTTATTTCCTCCTCAGGGACGCTGCCTCTTTTTTTTTTTTTAATTGTTTTTGTTGAGCTATACATTTTTGTCCACTCCCCTCCCCCTCTCCACTTCTACCCTCTCCTGTGACCCTCGTGTCTCAATTTACTCAGGAGATCTTGCCTTTTTCTCCTTCCAATGTAGATCCATGTATGTCTCTCTTAGGGTCCCCTTTGTTGTCTAGGTTCTCTGGGGTTGTGGACTGTAGTCTGGTTTTACTTTGCTTTATGTCTAAAAGCCACTTATGAGTGAGTACTTATTATATTTTCCTTTCCTCCCTCCTCTAGATAACCCTGGTCATGTCCATGTTCTCCACAGCTTGCAGATCTAATACTCAGATGCCACATAAACCATCCTCACTCTCTGCAGGACCCAGGTAAAACTCCCACCCACATCCAAGGCCAGCTGTAGTATTTACCCGAACTCCTACACTAATCCTCTCTGTGCCTCCATATACTCTGGCTTCCCTGCACCAGACAGAGCTCTGTTCCTGTGCAGGGGTGGCTGTGAAGCACAGGCCTTTCACCCCTTCTCCAGGCTCATCTCCCAGAGGCTGCTCTACACTTTACTAGAGCTACAGAGTGGACAGTGAGCATGGCATTCTGCCTGCCTCTGAGTTAGATATCAACAGGTACCCTAATGCTCTGCTCCTTCAAGGTCAAACCAAGGAGTTCAGGCTTTGTGAAGGAGCGGCTACTCAGACCGACCAGGAACTGGGGGTCCAGACTCCTCCAATTGCCCCCTTTTCCTGTCCCAACCAGGAAAAACCCATTAGTGATATAAGGGTGTGCCAACCTTACCAGTTCTGCCGGGGGACAGATCCATGTACCTTCTCTGCTACACGCTGGATGCTGGATTCTCAAATACAGCAGCTGCCTCCCCATCACCTCCACACAGCCCTGGACCCCCATCACCTCCACACTGCCCCAGCCCCTTCCCCCCCATAGCCTCCACTCAGCCTTGGCTGCATATATACATTCCCCATAAAGGCATGCCAGCTGGAAGAATGAACAAATGAATAAATGTATATCAAAGTAAAGCAATGCCTGCCTTTGACATGGCGAGGGAAAAGCCAACAAATTGTAAGCATTTACTTGTTTACCAAGTCTAGTATCACGGACTTTATCAACATTGAGAAGCAGGCAGTCACTATCCTGTGGTACAGACCAGGAAACAGAGTTAAATCACCAATATACTGTGCGAATTCTCTACTACCCCCAAGTGTATGGAATCTGCCCATAAGCTGTATGAGGTCTCCTTCAGTCCCCAGTGCCCCTTTCATTTCCTCCTCCCAAGACCTCATAATCTATAGTCAGGCAAGGGCACTTAGCATCCTTCTCATCCCAGGCTGTTCCCTTTGCCTGTCAGGCCCCATAGAGGTAGATGATCCTGTATCCAAAATGCTTGGGACCAGAAGTGTTTCAGAGATGAAGTTTACAAAAGATTTTTTTTGGGGGGGGGGCATTGGAATTTACAGAGACTTTACTGGTTGGACATTCCTAACCTGGCAGCCTGAATCCAAAAATACTCCAAATTTGGAACTTGGAGGGGGCAGTAGTGCCAGAAAGGGTTAAGTGTGCCCAGTCTTTGTCTCTAAGTGCTGCTGAGCAATGCACTCTAGGGCGTCAATGAACACAGAGCTCCCGGATGGGTGGGAACACACTAGGGGCAGACGCTTCACCCCATCCGACAGTGCGAGCCATTCTTGAACACAGCAGAAAGTGCTTGGTTCCTACAAGCAACAAGAGAATGAAACAGCTCCCCCTTCCCTGACTCAGCCTTTGCCACCTCAATGGCTGTGTTTAAGGTCTGGTAAATGGCACGCCCAGGCTGCTCCGTGCATGTTTCCAATGCTGGTACCCTGTGGAAACCCAGCCAGCACACCGCTTCCTTTCTTGGCCCTCTGAAAACCTGAGGCGCGTGTTAAGGACCCCTTGATCACGGACACAAGTCTCCCTCACTTTGCTCCAACTGGTGGCCCTTCCAAGGGCTGGGAATTTGACCATGAGTCACTTTTTGCCTCTTTTCCTCACTGGCACTCACCATGAGCTGAGAGAGAAAGCAGCTCGCGGCCCTTAGCAATTCCTGAGGGGACCGTTATGTAAACTCCCTCAAAAAAATGTGTTGTTGATAACACCCGCCAAAGGCAGATAACGCGCCAAGAGCAGATGAAATGGCGACAGATCCAAATTTCCCACAAACACTGCTGCAGTTTGAAGTCTTCCCCCAGCCCAGCACGCCAGCACCGGACCTGGAATGCTTCCTGCAGCCCGGGTGTGGTCTCTCCTTCCACGTTCCTGAGGGTGGTGGAGACCACCTGGCTGGGCCCGAGCTTCAGGGTGAGGATGGGGTCTGGGACTAGGACATGCAACTGGCAAGGGGCCAAGGAATGGACGCTAACACACAACTTGTGTTGTCTGGAGAGCTTTCTGAAAAGGCTGTCTACTGTAAGCTTTTGGCTACTTCTAGAAAATTCAGGCCAGCTTCTGCCAAAGCCCAGGAGCTCCAGGAGCTGAGACCCAACCGAGACAGGCGAGGCAGCTTGAAGTCGAATGTCTAGCCCTACATTAGGCTGTACAGCCCTGTCTGAGAGGGGCAAGGCTAGGCAGGCTCCTGGACTCCGCCAGCCTCCTGCTCTGACCTGGTCCACTGGCATCGAAAGGATAGATTTTTGTTAGGCCAACAGTTTCCAACCCAGGATGACAGTAAGAATCCTGGAGCCTGGAGCTATAGAACAAGACAGAGACCTGAAACCCATGCCCGTCTCCTGGAGAAAGAGTAAGAAGGTATTTGTAGCAGGTCACAGCAGCTTCCGCTAGTCCCTGGAGGAGGTTCTGAGGTGATTCCAGGTTAAGATATGACTGACATCAGAGAGGTGAGCCTTAGTCTTTCGTGGAATTTCAACACCCGGGCTTCTTAGACACAGGGGGATCTCCGTATCTGCCCAGAGACTCCAGGCCCCTCTCAGTAGGACACAAAGACGCTTTCCAGTGGAAGGACAGGAAGCTTATGAAGGTACTTACTAGGTGCTTAGGGCCATCCCAGCCCCACAAGGTGCCAGACGACATGGAAGGACACAGAGATATAAAAGCAAAAGACAGGCTAATGTGACAGCCAACCACACTGCATCTTCCACTCTCCTGCTGGGTCCAAGAGCCAAGGTAACAGAAGAAAATGGAGCCAGCAACACTTACTGATGTGTGCTACACACTAAATACTAGGTCAGTGATCTATCAGTGACCTTCTAAAACAACCTGATGACGGGCCCATAGGACTTCTCTCATTTTCAGATTAGCAGACTGAGGCAGAGAAAGACTGTGACTACCAGATGCAGCTAGGACGCTGGGGCAGGCAGCCCGAGTAGGGAGACTCTCTGTCACCACTGCGCAACGTGTGTGTACCCATGGCTATGTGTGTCATGGTAGAGGGCAAGGAGGGACTAGTGGGCAGGAGAGAGGGCGCTGTCACCAGTGAGAGCTCCGGACGCTCTTTCTTGCCTTCCTGAAACAGCTGTCTCACAGCTTTGTGCTCAACGTTATTCTGAGCAAACAACCACTGTTTCCTCTGTCTCCTCTATGGTGTGCAGACACACCCATGCCAATATCAACTACGCGTGTGCAATTCCTTCAGAGAGCCACCTTCCTTTCCACCTGTGCCATCATGCATGGGCTGCAGGGCAGTGAAGGCCCTGACAGGCGGCTGGCATGTGGGCGTGGTGATCATCACCCATGGCCTTTCAGCTCCAATCCCCTGGTGCTGGAATGAGCCAGTCCTGTTAAGGAACACTGGGGACTTTGTGAGGCAGTGACCCTGCCGACTCTATGTGTCCCCACCCACTGGCCCTGGCTCTAGGAGCAATGCACTCTCGCTTCCAGCTGACAGTGCCTACAGGTTCACTTCCCGCCCTCGGCCTCACCTGGCAGAGCGTCTGGGCCCTGACAGCTCTAGAGCCGCGGCGAGGAGAGGCTTTGCTGATGGGGACAGGAGGAACTTGTAATCATAAAGAAGATTGATTGTGCTAATTGCATAAAGTTCATTTCCCCTTTCTAATAAATATTTACCCTCCAATGTTTATAACTTTTGTGTTTGGACTTTCTTGAAATGCTTTATTGAATTAAAAACATCACATTACCATTGGCTAGAAGAAGAGACAGTTCTACTTGCCAATAACGTCCACAACAAATGCCAGCTAAGGATGCCAATTTTTTTTTGTAGTTCATATTTGCATAGACAGCCCTGAGCCTTGCAATACCAGCAATCTGCAGACAGACATGACAGACACAACGGTGATGGGATGGGGCCCTCCAGAACCCTAGAAACGAAAATGGACTGGGCTTTAATTTTTCTTGGTTCTGAAGTACGCAAATGTTCGGCAAAGCAGAAACCTGGTTACTATTTGAAGCCTCGGCAGCCCCTAACACGAATTGCAGCGATGTTTTTCCTATGAGCAAGAGCATGGCTCCTAACATCTACGGATCTTAAAACAGCTATGTGCTGGGAGTGCCAGGAGGTGAACATACAAGGACGTTCGGTCGGAAGGAAGTTCTCTACTCAGAATTCTACCCAAAGAATTCTGGTGCTTCCTACAGAGGGCAGAAGCCGGCCTGCTTGGCTCTCCAGGGCTCTGAACATTTTGTGGCCTCTATCAGTCCCTTCTCCTAGTATGTTTATCAAAGCCTAAGAAAGTAAGACCTATAGGATTATCAGGGAGACAATGAGACTGATGTGTTCAAAATACAAAAGGATTTTCTTGTAACACAATATTGAGAGGTTTAAAATTTTTAAATTACATTTTGTGTGTATGTGTGGGGAGAGGTCTTTGGTGTGCAGGTGCCACACATGTGTGTGTGTGGAGGTCAGAGGACAACCATGCAGGTCCTGGGGTGAACTCAGGTCATCAGGCCTGGAATGTCACTGGCCTGTAATCCCTGTTGATAAACATACAATATGACAAGAGCCGGCCTGGGGTTTAATAGTCGCTGTGATGTTGAAGTTGTGGGGAAGACAAACAGTAGTGTGTGGGGCCAGCCGTGGCCGTTAGACAGAGTGCAGGTATCTGTGACTCCTACTCTCGGTGCCTGCCATGGGAACTGCAAAGACAGCTAGGGCGCATCGCCAGCCAGCATGAGTGAAGGGGATATTCGCTTGAGTGAGAAGCTGGAGGGAAAAGTTGCGATCACTTTCCCAGCCTGTTTCACAAAAATCCAGAGAACCCATCCAAGGGCTTTGGTTCAGGACAATCATGGGATTGTGAGGGATGAGAAATGCAGTCTCCTGAAACCTGACCATGACCTTCCGTCAGGACACACTCTAGTCCAGGCAGGCTGTCCCTGCCTGTGACCTCTGTCAGGACACTCTAGACCAGGCAGGCTGTACCTTCCCGTGACCTTCCCTCAGGACACACTCTAACCAGGCTGTTCTTGCGTCAGGACACACTCTAGGTCAAACAGGCTGTACCTGCCCGTGACCTTCCGTCAAGACACTCTAGGCTCATCTTTCAAGCAGAACTTTGACATTTGCTTATGTATTTAGCATTTATGTGTTTATTTACTATTTTCTTCTTATTTTAATTAATTATTAATAGAGTGTGCATGTGTGTGGTACATGCACATGTGTGAGTGCTCTGGCATGTATTTGGAGGTCAAAGGACAACTCAGGGAGTCAGTTCTCTCTTTCCACCATGTGGGTCCTTGGGATTAAATTCATGTTGTCCCGGTGGCCAGTGCCTTTACCCACTGGGCAACCCTGCCAGCCCTCAGCAGGGAAACTTGTTCCTCCGAAGGCAGAACAGAGCACTGAAGAGGGCTCACAGGTGGTGGAGATGCCCCGTGTTTGCCTTAAAATGCCATCTACCTAGATTGCTTAATTCTTTGTTTTAAACTATGTATTCCAAAAACAGACAGCACTCAACCCTGCAGGCCTGGTGTCTTGGTTTTATTCCCTGGGCCATGTCCAACCCCACTTCTAGTTCATTATTTTTAGTGATAGGCTTAAAGCTCTAGAAATGTTTGAGACAAAAGACAGAGAGACAGACACAGTGCACACAGTTGTCTCATTAATGTCCGGGTAACTTTCCCAAGCTTTCCACGATTACTTCTGAACCGGGACCCAGTCCTATGACTGGCTGTGAACTTCCCCGCAGTCCTTGTCTTCCAGGGAGCTCAGGGCCTGGGAATCCAGACAGCATTCTTAATCCGCACACAGGAATGCAGCTCGTAACAGAGAGGTTCCTCCGGATTTCTGAAGTTGTAATGCCTGCATGATACTCTCTCTCCTAAAGTGCCTATCCGTGAGCATTTTCTTTTGCTTTATGACACCAAGTAAGTAGAGTTTTTCCTATTAGAGGGGACGAAAAGTCTCTCTCTCTCTCTCTCTCTCTCTCTCTCTCTCTCTCTCTCTCTCTCTCTCTCTTTCTCTGTGTGTGTGTGTGTGTGTGTGTACACACCAAGCTAGCTGACCCATAAGCTCCATGGATTTTCCTACATCCACCTCCAATGTCTCCACGAGTGTACTGGGACTACAGTTGTGCTGCTGTGTTCGACCTTTATGCGGACTCTGGAGATCTGGACTCAAGTTTTCCTTGCTGAGACCATCTCTCCGGCCCACAGCACGGTTCTTTGTGAAATGGGGGATGGGGAGCGTGGAGACAATTTGAGACGCAATGACAGTAATCAATGAGCTTGCTGGTGTGAGGACTGGACAGTTGGTGCCCTCCACAGGGAGGTAAGGGAGAGTTACGGCTTGTAGACAGGTTCCCATCTACATGGAACATGTCGTGGACTCTGTAAACACGTACAAGGCCTTACTTCCTGAAGGAGATGGAGTACCATTTACAATACATAACGAAAATCTATCCTTATATGATTTTCTAATGAGTGTAATAATCTTAAAAGAAGCAATATGGCCCAGATACAAAGCAGGAAAATGCATCCCTGTTGAGGAAGAGTCAATAAAAACTGACCTAGAAAAGACAGACAGTGCAGTTACCCATGCCAAGGACACGAGAACAACAATGATGACAATAGGACATATTAAGAAGTACACACGTGGCTTATGGGAATGGGATCTACCTGGGACTTCTGGAATGAAATGCTGCAGAGTCACAGGTGAAGGAGACTGGGCAAGACTGATGGCAAATTAGGCATATGGAAGAAGGAGGGGTTTGAAAAAGTGACAAGACTATAATCTCCAACAGGGGGACCGGGGCAGGCCTCACTGAGAAGGTGACATTTGAAAATTCAAAAATGAAAGAATGAGTTACTTAGATAATTGAGAGAGTGGCTGCCCTGTGGAGGGAAGAGCCTTAAGTAGCTGGACTCCTTTGCCATGAGCCTTCTGGTGGGCTCCAGAGAGTGCAGGAAGGCCAAGCCAGAATAGAGGAAGTGACTGGGCGTAGGACGTGGCTACAGTAACAACAACCTTAAAGCATGAATCAGTGCAGTAAGCATTAGGTACCATGAGAAGAGCTGGGGACAATAGGGTCCTGGGACTGAGGAGACAGGATTCAGGACCACATTTTGGGTTGATGCTCTTGGAAGAGTCAGCTAATAGCTAGCACCAGCCTGGCTCAGAGGTGATGCTTTCTGTGCCCCTAAAATGACAGGCAGCACTCAGCTGAGAGATGCTGGCTTGGTGTCCTGAACCAATTCACATTTAAACTTGAAGCACTCAAGAGATACCATAGCATCTCTGGGTACCATAGCATCTCTGGGTACCATAGCATCTTTGGCTATCATAGGATCTCTGGTGTTTCCGAGAGTCTGCCCCCACACTCACCCCTGGGACTTTATTCTGGAGGTAGCAGGCATACCTCATTTTGGAGGTATACAGCTGTTGGGTTCCTGCATCTGGAGGCTGACCAGCCCACTGCATATCTTCCTGGGGACTACATGTCAAGCGCCACCTGGGCCGCCGGTTTCCCTAGTACATTTCTGGTATCACACAGGTAGCCATACACGTGGTAAATGCCCTGTCACAGGTCCTAGAACATTCCTCTGGGCACTTTCCATACATAGAACTGGCCAAGCCCCAGGCATCACTGTTTGCAGGACAGTGAGCCAATCTTTATTGTGGGGGTAACCAGATTTGTCTCCAAGCCTTTGCACTGTTACCTACACACTAGTCAAACCATCTGGCATGATAACTGAGCTGGATTTAATAGTATTGTCTGAAAGCTGGAGGTAGTTTTGGCGAGGACTAATGGAGCTCATGCAGGCTAGAGCTTTAGGATCAATCATATGGGCACTGGTCAATTAGAACTGCTTGTGGATTGTTATTATTTTAAAATTAACATGTCACTTACTAAATTCTCTGCATCTGATACCCTCCAATGTGAACCAATTTTTAGCTCTCTTCCTTAAATGGGCGGGGTTTAAAAAATCAGGTGAGACAGTGACATCACAGCATTTATGATAAATGTGAAAAATAGATTTCCTTTGTCAAAAAGATTTCAAGTTAAAACACCACACCACTAGTGTCAGTACCCCCAAAGTATCCCCTTCAGAGTGACCCACATGGAGAGATGCTCGCAAAAGCCTGTGTTGATACCGTCATAGTCAGTTATATAGGGCACACACCCTCATGCCTATGCACACACACGATCATGTGCGTGTCTGTGTCTGAGATAGCCATGACCTCCAGCAGAATCCAGACCTGCAGAGTGGCTGCTGGGCTTGTGTGTCTTCCCAAGGCTGCCCTTCCCTGCCTGCTTACCTCCATGTTTCTGCAGAAGGTAGCATTAGTGCCAAACAGAATCTGGCACTGCTCATTGGCGCTGTAGTGCATGCCGGGCAGCTTGTGTGGAAGGCGCAGTGCGTGCTGACTCCTGGGGTCCGTGATCAGTAAACAGGTACTGACTTTGGATCTGAAAAAGCCAAGATGCAGGTCAGTTTCTAACCGTAGGAGCCCACCGTTGTTCTGATCCTTTCAGTCTCCCGAGAAGGATGCGCTTTGGATGATTGATTGGACGAGAGCCTCGGCACTGGACACCTGAGTCACCCTTTCAGTGTGTCTGTGCTTTTATTATATGGTTGAATGTGGGTCTCTGCTCTGAAGGCAATGCAGGGCCCTAGGAACAGCCCTGATGAAGCAAGTGGGCCTTCTTAATGGGGTTGATTAAAATATTTTTAAATTAGAATTCTCTGAGTCCCCTTAGAATATGACTTTGAGCAAAAGTTAACATGAACAAAAAAGAATGCAAGTTAGGCTATTTTATTTTAAATAAAAATAAAGTTCTGATTTATGACACCATGAAGTCTCTTTGAAAAATTTCTGGGCCAAAATACGTATGTCAGTCAGTCTTGATGTCTCGCCTGACCATATCTTCTGCTATCACAGAACAAAAGCCCAGGGCTCACTCAGTCAAGAAGTTCCAGGTTTCAACTAGGAAGGGAATGTCCATTTATAGTGGGAGATACATGTCCCCAGAGGGCTCTGTTAGGAGATAAAATGCTCAGTGCTTTATTTCCTATCCTTAAAGTAAGGCAAATGAAGCCAGATACTCTTGAAAAAAGGATTCTATGTATGTATGCATGTATGTATACATGTATATGTAGGTGTGTATATAAACATATACACATACATAACACACACATGCACACATATACACACATACACACATATACACATACACATACATATATACATGCATACACACATACACACATATACACACATACACACATACATACATATACACATACACACATATATACACACATACATATATACACATGCACACATACACACATATACACACATATGCACATGCACATACACACATATATACACACATACACACATATACACACATACGCACATACACACATACACACACACACAGAGCTAAAGCTAGTCCACAGCTCCCAGGCTCAGTCACAAGGCACCTGTTACTAATGGGACCAGCACTATGCATCCGAGCAAATGTAAGGCATCCCATCCTGTCACCCCAGCCCTTCTGGGTGACAGGGAGTGACATCAGTAGCTTACAACATTGTATTAGGAGTCTGTGATTACAACACTCAGTGAAAGAAGACTATCTTAAAACCAGTAAGTTCATTTCTAAATCTATTTACTAAACACTTTTTCCATCCCTAGGAAGCATGAAAAAGATCCTTTAACTATTTCAACCCACATTCCCTGGGTCCTGTCATATAGAGATGCTTTGCCAAACTCAACCTTGCCAGGAGACCCACTGACTCACTTCTATTCCCACTTCAGGTGGATTACCACAACAAAGTAGGGGAGCAATGAGGACCCATGCATCAACACTGTAAATACAGCCCTAAGATCAGACACCAAGGGGCCAACAGGTCTGGATCACGGGCATGCTTGCTTTAACAAGACTCTAAAACCAAATTAGAAATTGTTCCACTAAAATCTGAGAACTGAAAAGTATAGACATTCTGTAGGGAGACCAGTCGAGTGAGAAGCATATCTGTTCCCCCATGAAGGAGGGAAGTGTGCAAACCCAACCCAGCTAATTCACTCCCATCAAGGGAAGCAGCTTCATCAAGCAGCAGGTCCTCACAGCAGCCGAGTTGTCCCTACAGTGGGGTCCACTTGTGGTCACAGACTGGCAGAGGAATGCAAGACAGAGTCACTGGGTTGACATTTCATTCATTAATGACCCCCTACTGGACATGTGACAGCATTCCAGCTACAACCTCACGAAGAGGCCTTTGCCCATTTTGGGACACTCTACACTGGCCTCCTCCCAAGCGGCTGAGGATTCATCTAAAGAGTCACTTCTCACACTTGCAAAGTTGCCCGTCTTTGGGCATTTGGCAAAACTTCGAGTTACCGATGTTACAGAATGATGCAAGGACTTACTTGAGAAAGTTCTCGAGGTCATCTCGACTACAGGACGACCAAGAGAGATCGCTAGGGTTTCGACCCTTCACCCACTCTCCCGACATGATGTGCGACCGGCCAGCACAGGACGAGTGGTCATCATCGTGGTTCATTCCCAGGCTGCTCAGAAAGAAAGAGAAAGAGTGGAGTGAGGTGTCACATGTGCCTCATTTCTAGGTCAGGTTTAATCAATGAAAGCCCAGAGAGTGATGGGGATGATAACGTTCTTACACTGCAGACCATAGTCAGTGTATACAGAGCTAGGGTGGTCTGACTACAGAAGGCATGGAAACTAAGCAAAAGGAATTAATGACGAGTGAAGGAATAAATTCTTAATCACGACAATTAATAGCAAATACAATAGCTAATAAAGTCAAGATAGTTAATAAAAGTTTCATTTTCTGATGAGCTGACCTAATATCTCACACTAAGTATCATTCTGTTAGTGGTCTAAAGAATACAGTAAAGCTTTGTACTCATTAGAAACGAGCCGTATTTTGCTGAGAGCCAGTGGAAAACACCAGAGATTTGAGTTCCTGAAGACTGTGGTTTCCAAGTTTCAAACTCAAGAACAACTGCATTTTTGCTATCTTTCATCTCTCTTCATGGTTTTGCTTATTTACTAAAAAAAAAAAAAAAACACCTTCCCCATTCACAAGAAACACAAGAAGACCCATAATGACCCCCATGCCTCATCAGCCCGTGTTCTCTGGGTACCACCAGGTACTGTAGTACTGTCAGCTTCTTTGGGAACTATACCTGAGGAACCCTGTGGGGTACCTCTAGATGGGAGTGTGACCTGAGCAATGACCTTAGTTTATCCATACGCCAACAAATAAAGCTGGCCATATTTTTAATAGGTACATCCCAAAACTTTGACAGACCTCAGCAAATAAAATACCTCACTTTAAAAAAAAAACAGTTCCAGCTTCTGTTTCATCATGACAGGTTTGACTACCACACATGACTAGAGCTTTGGCAGGAGAGGGTCTGAAAGGCAGGTGAGTGAGCCTGTGTTAGTCTCCAGATGAGGCAGGGCACCTGGTGTGTGATGCAGACTAACTCTGGGGACTAACTTAAGAGCCCCGGTTACCTAGCTCACTTGTCTCGGATACATTTCAGACCCGTTGACAGAGAGGACCCCAATCTCAAGGATAGAACTCCTTGCCAGTTACAGCATGAGGAACACGGCAACTATTATCACATTTGACATCTCTCTGCTACACATAGTCTTGTCTTAATTTCAGAAACGGTTAAACCCCTCTGGGAACCTCGTCTCTGCCTATAGGAATTCCCTACAGCCTCTCCTCTACCCCTCTGTCAATCAGCCCACAGCACCTTCTGCCTCATGTACCGGGTGGGCCACAATCTTATGGAGAACCAACACACAAGGTAACCTGCCCTACCTTTGCCCACTGCCAATCACCTTTGTTTCCCCAGCAGGTATCTTCCAAGCAACCCCCAGAAGAATTTTCTTTCTTTTCTAATAAGTAATGTTATTGGAAAGAAGTTACAACTAAAGAAAAAAATTACGCTGAAAGATCAGCCAGACCCGAAGTTTATTCATCTCAGTGAACTTCTAGACAGAGAATCCTGCTATTTCACTTTAGGGAATCTACCCACAGAGATTCAGATCTCACAATAGACGTATTTGCACTCCCATGTTCGCTGTTGCTTTACTTGTCATAGAAAAGACGTGGAGCCAACCTACTTGGTCTCCGACAAATGAAAATCTGACACATCTCGAAAATGGAATGTTCAGCTCTAATGAAAGTTGAAATCACACATTTTCCAAAATAAATGGTGAATGGATTTAGAATGTATAATATTAACCGAGGTCATGCAATCTCAAAAAGAAAATAAAGTACATATTCCCTCTCATATACAGATCCTACCTGTAACATATATGCAAAAATGAACATGTGGATATGGTATAACATACAGAAATAAGAACAAGAAAGTGTAGGTAGGATTACACAGAGCGACTGATGAGATGATGGGCATATGGATTTGTCTTGGGCTTTTCTTTGTTGCTGTTGTGTGGTGATAAGTATACAAAAATATATTTGACAGATGGGTTTTCAAGCAAGGATATTGTTTAGGAATACCACCAAGGAGAGCTGAGACCTTGATCTCTCAACCAGGACAAAGGTTTAGCCCAGGACCGCATCCCACTCTCTATGGTGATTAAGTCAGCTATAAATGAAAGAGGTTCCTTGGCCTTCACCATCAGATGGTCCTGGCCAGAGACCCTGGACCCTCAGGAGACACACAGGTCGGCTGTACAAGCACTCAGAGATGGTGCCATCCACAAAGCCATGCTCCCCACAGCAGCTCTCTCCAGGAGCAGGACACTTGCTGTGGGCATTTCCCTCTGCTGGCCCTCAGCAGTGGCCTTCCCGAAGGAATGTTCTAGTCAGCAGGGCCAGCCAAGGGTGGGATTCTTGGCTTTCTGGGGCTTGTGTCTAATATAGCTCACACTCGATCTGGCTCGAAAGGTTCTAATGCTAACTAAGTGTCTTACAGTTAGATGAACTGGCAGTGGGCGGGTGTCCTGTTCCTTGAGGGTTTATATAAACTACTGTTTAGGTTATTTTTAGTTTAAATTAAAGATTACCTGACTGAAAATTCCATGTTATTTTAGGTTTGTGTTCCAGGGCATGTATTATTTCTGGCAAGGTTATATTTAACGAAAGTGTGTGGCATTAAGCACGCAGTCCTTTTAAGTCTAGATGACTGTGAGGTCAAGGGCACAGACGGATGGGCCTCGTGTCCCCTATGTCAGACATAAGAATAGCAATGACTTTGGATGGGTCTTATCTTAAACAAAACAGCACACCTCTTCTGGATTTGCTACAAGAAACCTCAATGCATACCATAGAGGGGTCAAGAAAGAACTCCCACAATGCACCACACTACTCACTTCCACCGGAGACTGAAGATATGGAAGGAGATGGCTAGATGTTCTAGACTTGCCGTGTTGTAAGCTTTGGATTCAGCTGTCTCTGAGCTGACCTGTCTTTCAAAAGCTCTTTAATTTTTATGGAAGGTGACAGAGAAATAGGAGTTAGGTCTGGCTTTCCTAAAACTGTCTAGGCTGGTTTGGGGAAACGGACACTTGAGGTGGGATGAAGCACCCAGAGATAGCTCTCAGGAGCACAGCCTCCTCATCACATGGGATCAACAGCGTAATGGTGTTGTTTGCTATAAAAGGTAACGTCACAGTAGGTGAAAATGGGTATTATGTGTATAATGTATACTATCTCTCTCACTGAAGCGGTCAAGACATGACAGAAGACATGAGGTATATGAATTGTGCCTAGATCTGTATTGCATTTTTATACACATATAAGGCAATCATAGCAAGTAGGATTTTACCTCTAACTTACCCAAACTTTGCCTGATCCTGTTGAAACAAAGAGAAGGTAAAAAGGAAGGACAAAGAATGGAGGATCCATCCTCTCTCCTGGTTAGCAACACCTCAGTTTCATCGTCCCTGACTAAAAAGGGGTAGCCATATTTAGCTAGTCATTTGATATATATACTTGTCAACTGCTCTCTATCAGAAAGACACAGCCCTGAAGTGCTTGGCACACTTCTAGAGATCACCGTCTAAAGCAGCGTTCTCGGGGCCAGATACCCTGTACATCAGATATTTACATTATGATACACAACAGCTGGAAAATTACAGTCATAAAGTAGCAACAAAATAATTTTATGGTTGGGGATCACAACACAAGAAAGTGCATTAAAGGGACACACCATTAGGGATTCTAAAGGAATGGGCTTCCTAGGGCATGGTGGCTACGAAGGAGACAATGACTTTATTCATTTTAGGCGCATTCATCCATGAGAGTGAAGGAATTAAAAAGCCTCTGAGCTGCCAACTGAGGTGCCCGAGGACATTATTAAACAGGGACAAGTATGCCAACTTAGAAAGGATCAAGGTGGGGCTGAGAGACGGCTCAGTGAGTAAAGTGTTGTTGTGCAAGCGTGAGGACCTGAATCACAATTCAGAGCACTCTAAAAGCTGGGTGTGGCTGTGCACCTGTAACTCCAGCGGGAAGGAGGGGAGGAGGATGGCTGGCACTTTGCTGACTAGCCAATATAGCTAAAAACAAGACAAAACAAACAAACGACAAAAAAGACCCAGCAAGCACCAGGTTCAGTAACAGACTCTGTCTTACAGGAATAAAGTGAAAAGTAACAGAACAGGGCACTAGACAACTTTCTCTGGCATCGTGCACGTGTGTGTGGGCAATGCATGTATGTGTGCATGTGTTTGTGTGTGCATGTGTGTGTATGTATGATTATGATAAGCTGGTTTTATGTCATTCTTTATTAATAAGTTTCAAGTTCACCTAGATCTAGCAACTTTGATTCCCAAGAAACTTAGATCTCTCAGCCAATGGGAAAGGGGCTAGTCGTAAAGCTGGTTAATTTATTAATTACCTAACACTCAGAATGTGGTGGAAATCTAAAGGCTAGCAAGGGGCACAGGATGGAACCCGCCCCCACCCCCACAGCTTCCAGACTCTATACCCTCCTTATTGGTGCAGCCTCTTAATGGACATGGGAATCCAGACCCCAGCATTTCCTGTCTCTTCAAAGGCCAGTGAGGAGCGGAGGGGATTACCTGACAGCAGGAGTGGCTGCAGAAGGGGAGAACTGCCCCCTCTCAAAGTTCAAAGGCCTGCTGGGGACATCAAAGGGCACAGGATGCTCTGAACAGTAGCGATTCTAGGGACAAGGGCTTCCTGTTCCTAATGACTATCACCCCCCCCCCCCCGCCTTTTATGAAACTGGTCACCAGGGGGTCTTTACAGACTTATTATTTGAACTCTGCCTTTTCCATCCTGTCAAGGAGGTGTGGAGGGAGTGGGGATCAGAATATATATACTGTGAAGTGCTCACCACAGGGCAGCCTCAGCCCCTTCATAATTTCCACAACGGGCCAGTGGCCGGGTCTTTGGTTCATCCTTGGCTCCTGTGAGCACAGTCCCATTTTGAGCCCAGTTTACAGGTCCTTTCCATCCTTGAGGCAGAGGAATGGCCCTGAACTCTGACCATCATATTCCCTCTCTCCATGCCTTTCAGAGCCACCCTGAAGGGCAGGATTTGTCATTCTCTTTTATATTTCAACAGCTCAGCAACTTCTGACAGCAGGGCCCAGAGCTAACCACACAGAGAAACTGGTTAAGTATTGGCAAGCTGATGGAACGCATGGATCTAGCAACCTGTCTAGATCTCAGAATTTCTCCGAAAGAGTTTTGCCCTCCTGGGTGCTGTTCCCTTCACTATGTTCCTGAAGTAGCTGGGAGTTCCCGAGAGTCAGCATACCAGGGAATCCAGGAAAAATACTTATTTAGGTTGTGCTGGTCAAAAGCCACACTTCCAAGGGGAGAACGCTATGTTCCTTCAAGGTTCTGCTCTATATGGCCCTTGATTCTTATGGCTTTCAATGAGTGAGTTTATTAAATATATAGCAGGCCAATGTAAAAGAGATAGATAGATGGATAGATAAGAGTTAGATAGATGATAGAAGATAGATATAGATTAGATGATAGATCAATGATGGATAGATGATAGATAGATAGATAGATAGATAGATAGATAGATAGATAGATCAATGATGAATACCTGAAAGATAGATCGATAGATAGATCACTGATGGATAGATAATAGGTAAATGATAGGTGATAGATCAATTATCGATAGATGATAGACAGATAGATCAATGATAGATGGATGATAGACAGACAGACAGATAGGTAACCAATCAGCTAGCCAGACACCATAACAAAACAATATCAACTTGGATACGCCCAGTCCAGCAGAAACCAACCGGGGAAGCTGAGGCAGTGGGCTGCCGGTCCCCCCTGAGCTTTCCCTCAGTGGATAAGCTTCCCATGGGCTGAACTCTCCCTTCCCCTCCCCACAGCAGTTGCGTTTATATCACAGAATAAACAACAGTCACCCCTGTTGAAGCTGTTCTCAAGAGCACCGTGTTTTTACTCTTGGGCTAGTCTGCTGTTCTGACCTCTGTCACAGAGTTAGAGATTAGGCCATCCAAAGAGGAAGGGTCTTAGAGGACACAATATAAAAATGTGTGAGTCCGAAATAGGGTTACCCCACTTCCAGAGCGGGCATCTCAGTGAACTCCATGAGAATTTATCAATACAAACGTGTATTACAGGCCCAAAGCAGCTTATATCCATCCTAACAGAGTTTCCAACCAGGGAGAGACTACAGAACCGCGAAGGCGGATTCTAGACTCAGGAGACCAAGAAAGACCAAGTTCAGTTTCCAGAAAGCATTGACTTTCAAATGTGGCTGTACAGTGGACTAATCTAGAAAGCCCAAAGAAGCACTGGGTTCTAGCTCCTACAGTCTGAATATCTGACTTCATTGGTATGAGGCATGACTTCAACATTTGGATTCTTAAGTGTTCCCAGGTAGTTCTAACATGCTTGAAGTCTGTGGACCACTACCATAGTCTAGACCAGTTGATAAACAAACTTCAGCATACTTTAGATTGATTAGTCAAAACCAAAACTCAGAGTGACCTTTCTTTTCAATCAGAAAGCCAAATTTTAGGGTGAGACCAGAGAGGGCAGTCATGTTAGCACGTTCTGGACACACTCAAAAAAGCCAAAGATCTCTTGGCCTCCACTCTGAGGTGCGTCATTTCTAAGAAGTGATGATCACACTAGTGATAAACACTATTGTGCACTGCTTGCTTCATGACCAGGGACAATCTGAGAAATGAATCATCAGGCAATTCTGCCATCATGCAAACACCACCACAGAGTGTGTGCTCCACAAACTACAGTGGCTTTAAGTCCTTTGTGATATATCTTTAGGGACCATGGTCATATACATGGTGCAGTTTTTGACCCTCCACTAAAATAGTGTGCACCACAAGGCTAAATGAGTTTGTGACCATACATTACTCAAAAAACTTGGGACATTATATAGACTCATAATTTTTCTAAAACCAAGGGCTAGTTCGGCCTGGTGGTTAGAGTACTTGTTGCTCTTGCAGGGGACCTGGATTCAATTCCCAGCACCTTCATGTGGCTCATCTGTAACTCTAGCTCCGGGTGATCCAATAACTCCTTCCAACCTCCTCAGGAACCAATCCCACACAGACTGCACATATACACATGCAGTAAAACTATCCATACATATAAAATAAAGTAAACATTAAAGAATTTACACCAAGGGACTGTTTCTGACATTTCCACACAGTTGAACCTTTGGGGGCTTTATATTCCTTCCCCCCTGCCTTAAGCAATACTTTTTATGGCTTAAGAAGTATTCACCACTTTCCCCAGTATAAATTACAGCTTCTTGCAGTTACTCACCACTGCTTAGCTGGCATTCAACTTACAGGATAAAAATATATTCTTTTGGCTGACTTAATGATTGTGTACACAAGTTGTCCTCAAACCCTCTCTGAATTTTGGCTCATAGCAGCTATGGTGTGCCGAGGCTGGAATGTGGTTTCAAGCAATGCCAGGTCTTGCATAAGTGATAATTGATATTTTTACTAGCAGCAACTTTGTAGTTGATAATGGGTTATTAAAACAGGAAAGGGACCCTGCCCACAAAGTCTCATCAGAGATAGGAGAGGTGTTTCAGACAAAAAAGCCTCCCAGGGTTGACAGAGGGAGGTCCCTACAAGTAGGTCCCTCAGCTCCCCAAAACAAGCCAATTCCAGGGTCAAAACCACGTTGCAGCTCCTCTGCTTGCTGAGTTTCCTTACCCTGTGGCTGCATGGCATCCAACCCCCATGAGACTCAGCTCCACTTGTACAGAGGAGTGGGTATCAAGTCTAAGGGTACTGCACCACCTCTGTCCTTTGTCTTCTTTCAAAACAACCTTAATGCTTATCTTGATTTCAACTCTGTTAACTTGAATTACCAAATTCGACAACTCTGGCAGGGCAGAGACTCACCACTCGGAAGGAATGACCTCCTGCCCTTATCTCTGGCCACCTCTCTCCACTCATGAGGCAAAAAGGTTTCCTTCTACCCAGGAAAAATCTCAGAGAGGTTTAACTGACTAAAGGCAGAAAAGGGACTGCATGTCCACATGTCAGCGAACATGACACTCTCTCTATTTTGAGATTATCAAGAGAAAAGTTAACTCTTTAAGAAAATAAAGCCAAGCCAGGCGGTGGTGGCGCACGCCTTTAATCCCAGCACTTGGGAGGCAGAGGCAGGCAGATCTCTGTGAGTTCTCGACCAGCCTGGTCTACAAGAGCTAGTTCCAGGACAGGCTCCAAAGCCACAGCGAACCCTGTCCCGAAAAACCAAAAAAAAAAAAAAAAAAAAAAAAAAAAAAAAAAAAAAAAGAAAAGAAAAGAAAAGAAAGCCACTGTTTCAGCCACTAAAGGGAACTGAGAACAGACCAGGGACTGACTGCAGGGATCAATGAGAGGATGTGTGATGGGGATTCGAACCTCAGGAGGAAAATTATGAAACTTGGTCACCTCTGAATGTTGGTTGCTTTTGTCGCTTGGTTCTGGGCCCTGTGGACTCAGTAGCCTTGGGCTTAGTTGTCTTCATGTCACATCAGTGCTGACTCTGGCTTGTGACCTGTCTGTGTGAATGGTGCCTCTGGCGTGTGCAGCGTGGCAGGACAGATTGTCTTTGCTCCTCCTCTGTCCTTTACCCTTCAATCCTAAGACAGGTTTGCTCCCGGCAATGTCACAGGCATAGAAACATCTCTTTTGAGCAGACAAAACTTTTTCTCTTTCAGGACATGTCAAGTTGTGGAACAGATTGACCCAGGTACCCAAGAAGATAACGCAACCACCTGCCAGATATTGGCCTGACTTGCGATGTGCTCTGCAGACCCTACTGCCAGACCAGTATGTCAAACAAAATCAATGGATTCACACAAGGATGGGCCTCCATTGTAATGTCTTCTTTGTAATGTTTCCTGAGTCAACTTCCTTGTCTTGGTTTTCTGATAATAGAACTCTGAGGCTGGCTAATTTGTAAAGAGCAGAGGTTTACTTGGGTTTGCCAGGATGAAAGTCAAGAAGTCCAAGAGAGGGAGGACACCTCTTGTTGGGGCTCCTGCCTCTTCAACTCACCCTGGAAACTGGACAGAAATTGCTGAATGCAGAATACGGAAGAGGAGACCATTCACAGCCAGAGTGGACCATTCCTTGAGAAGGGCTCACCTCCCATCGGAGCATATTCAAACCACAGCCCTCAGTGTGTCCAGCAAGGCCTTGCATGCTGTATTTCCGACTAGCTGTGTTGACAGTGTCAACAGCTGGCTGAGTCCTGCAGGCCTTGGGCCTATGCTTCTGTTTCGTCTCTCCTGGTGGACATGCTCTGGGTTCCTCAACTACAGCACACACATCTACATCTAGAAGGTACTTCAGGGAAGAGGAGAGGAATTCAAAATCTAAAGACCACAATGAGAAAGGCTTTCCAATGTCTGCTGTCCACTCCTCTTAGCCTGCTCCGGCAGAGGGACCACCCTGCTGAGAAGTATGGACACAGTCAACAGCAACACCCTCCTCTCCATTTTCAAGTCTCCATCAAGGAGGCTTTGGGATCCTTGATGAACTAGAACCCCAGGCCAATCCAGGAGTCTCTCTAAAGGGAATTCAGTGCCAATGGGTGAGGATAAGGAGACTCTACTTTCTCCACTTCCAGGACAATGCATCTGGATCAGCTGACCCACACTGGAAGATGTCCTGACCATAGCAGTGAATGTGGGATGGCAAGTACCGCTGATGGTTAGACATGATGGTGGAGGTTAAGGGCTTCTAATGGAAGGGCACAGAGCAAGGGCTATGCAAGTCTTGCCATCACTGTGAGGGCAGGATGACAATGGTCATGACAGCCACTCACACCAGGAAGCACACATTTACAAGTGTGGCTGCCCGTGGGCGCCATCTGTGTTCTGAAAAGCACAGATGTCCACCTCTGCCTACCTGTGGAAATCCCTAGTAGAAGGTATAGGCTAGATTGTTGACTGATGTGTCTGTCCTGCCTGGTTCCCAGAGTCGTTAGGCCCCAAAGATTCACACAGAGGTCTATATTAATGAAAACTTGATTGGCCCATTATCTCAGGCTTCTTATTAACCCTTTTAACTTATTTTAACCCATTATTCTTGTATATGTTAGCCACATGGCTCGGTACCTTTTTCAGTGGGGCAATCATATCTTCCTTCTGTGGTTGAGACAGGACTGAAGAGGAATGGGCTTTCTTCTTCCCAGAATTCTTCTGTTCTTATTGACCTGCCTCTACTTCTCTGGTTGTCCTGCTTGTACTTCCTGCCTGGCTACTGGCCAATCAGCATTTATTTAAAATATAATTGACAGAATACAGACCATTCTACCACACCACTGGATGGTCGCTCAAGGCAATTCTCTATTTCTTTTTCAAGAAAAATTCTTAAATTTAAAGTAGTCATAAATGTAACAAAGGTTGAAGATCCAAACACATGCAGGATCTCTGCACCTTAGACGCAGTCTTCCCCGGTGACATCTTGCATCACTGCACGATAATGGAGATCAGAAGTTTGCGATCACAACATCCCACAGAACCTGTTCTGATTTTCCAGTTAAGCTGTGTTCTCTGCTGGGTGCCTGGCTCCAGCTGAAGACAATTCGAACACATGCAGTCCCCTGGAATTCCTGCCACCATCGGAAAGCTCACGTGCCATCACCCACACTTTCCTTTATGGGTTTACCCACACTCTCCCTTATCCCTTAAGCCCTAACAACCATCAATCTCAGCTCCATCCCTCCAGTTATGCTAGTTCACTTGAATGAATGGAACCACGTACTGCCTATTCCTCTGAAAGGGAGCTTGTTTGTTTGTTTGTTTTTCAGCATAATTTGAGGTTTATTTAAGTTGCTCTGTCTATCTAGAATTCAAACACTTTTAATTGGTAGATAGTAGTCCAGGAAATGGATGAACCACAATTTAACTGTCTACCCATTGGAGGATTAGGTAGTTTTAGTTTGGGGGCAATTATGGGGACCAACTGCTTTAATGTACACATGCAGGTTTCTAGGCGACGGTGTCACCAGTTCGCTGGGGTGAGTGCACAGGGCGTTGACCACTGGACCGTTTGTAAGCTCCACGGTTTGAGACGGGGTCTCGTGTACTCCACACTGACCTTGAACTAGCTACGCAGTTGAAGATGGTCTTGAACTCTTGCTCTTCCTGTTTCTTCCTCCCAAGTGCTTGGGTAGTTTTAGTTTTAAGAGAAATCTTCAAACTGTTTTGTAGAGTAGCTCTGTTATTTTATACTTTCACCAGTGACGTGGGAGTGACTTGCTTTTCTGCAGCCTGGCCGGCACTGGATGTCCCTCTTCTCGCTGTAGCCATCTAGTCATGTGTGGTAACAACATTTCCCCATTAATGATGCTGACATTGAAATGCTGCTTCTCTATCCACACATCCTGCACCCCGTTCTCTTCTGTGAAATGCCTGTTGGGGCTTTTCCACATGTTCTCAGGGCTGTTTACAGCTTACTGTAATTTATTTTTACTGAACGTCTTTAATACTATTAAGAGGGCCTTTCACACAGCAAAGCTTCAACACTGATGATTCCAGCCTTTTCTTTGGCTCGGATGGTGTTCTGTGAGAGCTAAGAACGCTGCCCAGCCCCAGCTTCCAGGCTTGCCTCCCATGTCTTATTTCCTGGAAGTGTAGTAGTTTGCACTGAAGTTCATAATTCGCTCTGAGGTAAGTTTTGGGGGGGCAAGTATGACATTTATTTCAAGGCTCTTTTTTTCTTCATCAATGGATGTCTGAATTTGCAATATTTTCTTTTAAATGATAACCCACACTAAGTCGCTTTTGTATTTCTGTTAAAAACCAGGTATATTTGTGTGACTCCATTTCTGGGTTCCCTGTTACTCACTGAACAATGTTTCTGTTCCTTCAAGAGAACACCTCAGCTACGGAGGAGGATCAGAATCAGGATCATGACATGTTCCCCTCTGGTGTTCATTTTCTCGTATGGCTTTGGCCACTCTAGGGCCCATTGTTTTCCTTGAGAGTTTGAGAATCTCTCTTTTTATCTCTGTCAGAAAAGCAGTGCTAACCTTTTGATAAGAGCAGTATTGAACCTGCTGATCAACTGGGAGAACTAACGGCTTCTTTATGATGTTAAGTCTTCAATCCCAGAATGCTGTGTCTCTTCAGGAACACAAGCCTCCTCTGGTCTATGGTTCGGCATGTGACTTTCCCCAGACAAATCCTGTACATGACTTAGTAGGTTCTTTCCAGCTTAGAAAGGTTTGCTGTTCAGAGTATTAATTGTGCCAGTTTTGTTGATGCTCTTGGAGAGCTAGGACCATTCCCCGTGTTCCCAAATGATGTAGTGTTGAAATAAGAGCGGCAGGGCTGCGTCCCTGGCACCCGGCCGCCCGCCCGCATGGCTAGCTTATGTCCAGAAATAATTACACGGAAACTGTATTCTTTCAAACACTGCCTGGCCCATTACTGTAGCCTCTTATTGGCTAGCTCTTACATATTGTTCTAACCCATTTCTAATATTCTGTGTAGCCCATGAGCTGGCTTACCAGGGAGGATCTTAACCTGCGTCTGTCTGGAGCGGGAGAATCATGGCGACTCCTTCACTAAGCTTCTTTTTCCCAGAATTCTCTTCTGTCTACTCCGCCTACCTAATTTTCTGTCCTATGAGGGCCGAGGCAGTTTCTTTATTAATAAGAAATCACTCCCACATCAGTTCCCCTTTTTCTGTTTAAACAAAAAAGAAAAGCTTTAACTTTAACATAGTAAAATTATATATCACAAAACAGTTATCAAGTAAGAATTACAGTTATAATATTTATATCTATTTTATCTTTTATCATAATTAAGGAAAACTATAACTATTCATTCTTCAACTCCATCAAAGACTCCAGAAGGATATAATAATACCTAAGTAAACAAGAAATAAGAAAACTCTAGAAATGACAGAGACATCTCGCTGCCTGGACAGTCACCCAAAGTTCCTCTGTACCGTTGGGGCATCCATCTTCGGCCTTCAGGCCCATGGTATCCAGCAGACACCTCCACGAAGCAGGAAATTCCAAAAACAGTTCAGTCACTTTCTGCTGTGTCCTGCAGAATGTCTCGCAGACTCTTTCATGAAGCAGGAACCCCGAAAGACCATCTCACCTTTAGGCAAGTTCAGCAGTCCTCTCTCTGCGGGTTCTCTGTGTTCAGTTTATGCATCAGTCCATGCAAGAGCAGTTTCTTGCCCAAATGGCTAACCAACTCCATAAGGATCCTCTTCGATGCCCATCTTCCTTTTGAAGTAGATTGGTGCTGCCAGGAGCAGACGTGTCTCCTTGTCATGAAAAGCCCTAAGTTATCAAAACATTTAAAACGCCATATTCTGCAGTCTTTGAGAGATATGAAGAATGTCTATCTAACTGAAATATATCTCTATATATCTAGAAAATCTAACTAACATGACTACAAGCTTGACTATCATCGATGATTATCCATTAGCAACCTATATTTCCTAATTAAACATTACATTTTAAAATGAAATACACAATCACAATACCTTAATCAAGATCAAAAATACATATACATATAACAAAATTGACCTTAAAATCTATACCAATGCAAATTATTCATATCTATATCATATCCCCCTTTAAATGTAAAAGAACATTTATAAACAATATTTGGGAACATGGGCGTAGTTTTTTCTCTCCAACTGCTTCCTGCTGAATAGGGGCGTCATTAATTAGGTCGTTCATGGTATAACCTGTGTGCTAGTTTCATCTCAGTTGGCAATTGAGCGAAGTAATTTTTTGAGGGTATTCACAGCAACCTTTCAGGAGGGCGTGGTCTATCATACCAAATTGGAATAGATGCAATCCACAGGGTCTCATCCTCTGCAAAAACAAAAGAAGACCCTCTCCAAAGCATCATATCCTTAGACCCAAATTTTGAAATCGTAATACCCTTATATCCATTTTGGTTTAGCTTCGCAGCCCATGTAATGAAATGTCTCTCTGTACTTAGCTCCTTCACAGTCAAAAATTTTAAAGAAAACATAATGTACATAATCCAGACTCTCTGTGAATTTTCCATTTTTACGTGGCTTATTTTTCTTTATTTCTCTTAATCTATAACTATCTGTACTTCTGTACTCTGTCTCTTTAAAGACTTTACCCTTTTACTTTTTAAGACATTAACTTTATTTTTTATATTCTTTTTCTTCTCTCTCCCAAGCCTACGTACATTCATCCAACAGTGTCTGAATCTGTTTTATTGTGAATCTGTAATTTTTTTTACTATCCAGGATCATTTCTTAAAATGTTAAGCACTTCTTAAAAACTTAAGTTGCACCATGTACAGGTAATACGGTACCACCTGTGTCCTGCCCAGATAAACCTTAACTGAGCTGTTATCACAGTAATTACGGTAGTTCCTGCTTGAGACTAGCTCAGTTCAGCATGGGGGAGCTGAGCCAAGCCGCTCCTGCCTCAGAGCCATTTGGTGCCCCTGAGCCACACACAGTTCCAGGCACACAGCAGTCCACATTGCCATCAAGCAAGCCGTAAAGCTTTACTCCAAATGCTCCATTCATAAGCTCTGTCTCCCACCGGAGCCAGACAGAGATCACAATGGCGGCATAGCCCAGAAAGCCGGCATTTTAAAACAGCCAGTTTTTTTCCTGCTGCCGAGTCAGGACAATTTCTTTGCGGCACGCAACCCAGAAACAGCAAAAAGCTGTCTTAAATTCTCTCTCTCTCCTTTTTAAGCCCTCTCAGGTTTTTAAGTGGATTTAGCCCATCACGTCTGGGCGCCAATGTAGGTTGTTACCATGAGCAGAAGACAATACAAGTTAGATACACTGACAAATGAATTTTGTATATCAATGGATATCACTTTCCTTCGTTGGGATATTGACATAGTATACAAATTGATAAACTGAAATTAAACCAGTTTTGGGTTCCTAAAATAAATCCCCTTGATTATAGCTTTGCATATTCATTCATTCATTCATTCATTCATTCATTCTCTCCCTCTCTCTTTCCCAAACACACACACACACACACACAATTGGATTTAATTTTCTAAAATTCTCTTGAGAGATATTAAGCTACATTTTTGCATACTTTAGTATCAGAGCAATATCAGCTTCTTACACTTAATTGGAAAGTGTTCCTTCCTTTTCAGCTTACTATAAGACACTACATAAAATGGCTAATTTTTCTTTGAGTGTTTGGTAAAACTGTTCAGTGAAATCATCTTGGCCTAGAGACATCCAGGTAGTTTTACCTTATGTTTTTTGAATTCTAGCTTAAAATTTCTAAACTGATGCATAAGAACTGTGCAGGGGCCAAAGAAATGTCTCAGTGCATAAAGCATTAGCCACTCAGATGACCCAGATCTGACCCTTGAACTCCACATAAAGGGCTGGATGCTGTGGCATGCACTATAATCCCAGCATTCCTCCTCTGAGACGGATGATGGAGAGAGGAGAATCAGCTGATAGCTCCCAGGATCCCTGACCTGGAATAAGCTGTGTAGCAGGAGAAAGACTTTTCTGTTGTCTTTGTTATTGATATGTGGTTTGATTTCATTGCCTCATAGAATACATTTTGCATTGCCCCAGCTCCTAACGCTTGTTCTGGTTTGTTGTATGGCCCAGGATAAAGCTTATCTGGTTGAAAGTTCTACATGAGTTTGAAGAGAACAAGTATCTAGTCAACCAAAGCTCTTAGGTTGGTTTCTTTTAGATCTAGGGACTTCTTAAACTGTCGGTTGTGATGCCATGTGTTTCCATATAAAATAATGTGGGGGAGGGCAAGGTGTGAAATATAGCAACAGTAACAGTTTTCTGAACACAAAACAATTTACAGATCAAACATGTAACAAATTAGAGGTGCTTCCAGTAGTAGGCATCCCGCTGGGTCACATGACGTCACTGCTCTGACCGGACAGCACTGCCTGTTGCATTGCACACTTGCCTTCCCGTCATGCAGTGCTAGGGGCACCACCTGAAACCCATCTGCGCAGAGCTGGCGTGCTAGCGACTGCAGAGATTGTGTGTCTATGACATTTTCTGCTCCTCTGGAAACACCATGGTTGCCCACAGAAAACAAAGACTTGCAATAGCTCTGATGGAACAGATACCTGAGGAAGGGTATCTGACAGTAAGAGCTGGTGTCTGAGTTACTGACTTTAATTTTGTTAGAAAAAAAAAAACAATAACATAATTAAAGGGATTTTGGGTTAGGATTGTGTTGTATGACTTTTCCTGGACGGATTTCAAACAAACATCTCTTTACCTAGATGGGCCACCAATGGCAGACCTAAGAAATGATTCAAGTCTAGCTAAGCCAACCAATGGCTTATTTTTGGTGGGAGGGAAGGTTGTTACTTACAGAAGCTTGGGCAAGGGGTTGTTCAGAGGTGTATGGAATTCAAAGGCAGCTGCATCTCTGAGAGGCCACCCAGCACAGGTGATGGCTCTGTTGCTTCCCTGGAGCACCCTGCACGGCAATGATCTCTCCAAGCAACTGTTAACTGCACAAACACCTTGGGAAAGGCCTCCTACGTCTTGTAACTTTTGACCCTCTCTGAGTCTTACAAGTTTCATGAACCTGCTGAACCTTCTGAGTTTTATCTTCTTGAGTCTTGAGGCTCCCTTCTCCCTCCAGAAGAGAATGTTTCAATTAAAAGAAAATAAGGGTACTTGACAGCTTAAGACAGAATTTTCAGCAATTTCTCAAATGGCCCTAAGCATACGTCTGCTTAGACATTTTACACTATGACTCATATAATCAGTGTTCCCATCATTGATGACTACACAATGAAAATATCCGTCAACTCTGAAAATGTTTTATGCTTTACAGTATCAAATATCCAAACAAAATATCATTATTTATATAAAAATGAGCAATCACATTCATTACATTATGATGTAACTGTCCTTTTATCTTTAAAAAATGGTGAAATTGTATGTATATCAAAGAATTATTTTAGAACGAATTTATGATTTATTTATAGTAAATGCTTCATTTGTATACATAGTTTATCTACTTGTATACCCAAAGTTGTGTAAAACGTTCTCAGATAAAGCGGGGCCACAAGCTCAAGCAGCCCTGTTTTAGACTGTATATGGAGCACACAGTGTTTTTAAATTCATTTGCCAATGCACGTTGTTTAGCCAGTGCTTCTTATACAGTGCACACTGGGAGTAACTATAGGCATGGGTCTTTGTTTCCTTTGTTTCTTTTTTCTTGCCATCCTCTGAGTTATGTTTTCATTTTACCTCTTTCAATGAGTACTGTTACTTCTACTTAGCCTATTTTACTCCTATTATCCCTCTTCCAACCTTCGGCCATGCTGCGGATGGAGTCTAGACCTCAGTACACAGCAGGCAAGTGCTAGATAAGTAAGCTACAACCTGAGCTCTAACCCCCTCATTTTGCAAATAGAATTGCCTTATTCTCATATGAGTTGTTATTGTTGTTTGCATGTGTGTGTGCGTGTTCATTTGTTCAGGTGTTGTTATAACTTTTGTTTGACTATAGAGCAAAATGAAGGGGTAGGTGGTGTAGGAGGTCCTTTTGTATTTGTGTTGCGTTCATTGGTTAAATAAAGAAACTGCCTTGGCCTTTTGATAGGACACTTCTGGAGAGGAGGCCATATCAATCCAACCTAAGAATGCACTGTCTTAGCATAGCTTCTCCCATACAAGATGGAGGATCAGTTTCTAACCCAAATATATTGGCAGTGGCTGCCTGTAAAGTTAAGGAGGTTAAGAATTGGGACTCAGTGGGAAGGGTCCCAGGATCAATTAGTAATGTCTGTCTATGGAGAACAGCAAAGAAGGAGAGACAAATATGTGTGATCAATTAGTAATGCCTGTTTGTGGAGAACAGCAAAGAAGGAGAGACAAATATGTGTGATCAATTAGTAATATCCGTCTGGGGAGAACAGCAAAGAAAGAGATAGATATGTGTGATCAATTAGTAATGTCTGTCTGTGGAGAATAGAAAAAAAGGAGACACAGATATGTGTGCTGGCTTGAATGGATCCTGGTAAAGCTTACAGTAAACCACACTGCTTGTCTCCTGTACATCTAGTAGATCTGGGACTTATTTTAAATGCCACCTGATAAGCTGTAAGACATATAGCATGTGGTCTTTAATACTCACAAAGAGTTTAAACTCTGACTGTGTTTCTTATCAGGGGTTCTTGGACTTTATTTTCCTCTCTATAAAGTGTCGATGCTATTGTGTTTAAAGCATTGGGATGAAAATGAACCACAATTAGACATTACTTCATTTTGCTAACTTTTCCTGTTGGTCTTTTAGTGTTGGCCAAGAACATAAATCATGGGAAACAACTGGTTGACCTGTTTATCTAGTACTTTGGTTGTAACTGGCACCAGGTATATCCAGCAACCTCAGGCTGCATGGGAACCAGGTAAGACTTGTTGGGTCTTACCCCATCAAGGCCATGATGGCAAGTCTACAGATAAAGACAGGTTCTACGAGGCATTATGCACTCAGTCATAGAAGAAAACCCAGCCAGGGGCTAGCTCTGCTAAGCATAGTGTTCCATTTGCTTTTATAGCCATTTCAAAGTTCCCAAGTTTGAAAACACAACCGCTTTGGGCTGGGTCCAGGCCAGGACTCCTGAGCTTTCTTTCCACGTTGGTAACTGGCCTTCAGGGCTTTCTTTCCTGAGCTCCCTTGCAAAAGGAAATGGATTTTCTAATATTTTTGTATGACTTGCTATATGCACAAGGTCCACTGAAGCTAAACATTGGGAGTTACAGGCTCAACCCCCAAAGGGCAACCCAGCTTCTCAGGAAAGATAATCATCTTTACAACAATTCATGTTGTAGCCAGGAGTGGTTAGGGTCCTGAACGCCAGGGCTGACTGTCAATCTTCAGATTCTAGACATTTTCACACAGCATTTGGAGGTTACACTGGTATTTGATACCATAGGTAAACACATGTCACACCTGAAAAGAAAAAGTGATGCCCTAGGACAAATAAAGAAGCCAACTTGCCCTCTGTGGATGTTTATTAACATCTACAGGGACTGTGGGGATGGCTTTGTACATATGGGTCATTGGCAGCAGGGGTGGGAAGATGCCACTGTCTAGGAAAAATACCACAGCTCAGGCTTCAGCTTCTGCCTTCAAACCAAAAATAACTGAACGTGTGGCCAGAGCAGAGTGGACAGCAGTACTGGCATTTCCAGCCCTGGCCAAGGCACTGCAGCCAATGCCACTGCTCTGGGGACTCCGAGGACATGGCTCACATTCCTGCTCCCTTCCGTTTTCCACATGAAAATCCGCATTTCATAGGCAACACAAAGTGTGAGTGAGCAAGCATGTTTCCAAACTGCTCTGTCAAAAATCCAAGAGTTCAACATGAGAGTTCAGCTACACACACACACATACACACGCACATACGCACACGCACGCACACGCACACACACACTAGATTTTATGATGTATCATGCTAAACGTTTAGAGTGAGCGGGGACTGTAACAGATAGAAGCAATGATGGTCATTCCAACCATATTTAGTAGGATATGGTCTCTGAGCTTCAGGGAGAAACCATAGGAACCTAGCAGCAAACTCTGCAATCCTCTGATATCTCTGTAGCCAAGGAATATTTGCACAGAGGGCAAGAAAGTAATTCCCACAGCTCTAGTGGGGCTCCCTGGAGACATAGCCCAATTGTTACGAGTGCTTTCTGCTCTTCCAGAGGACCAGAATTTTGCTCCCAAATACCAAGGTCGACTGGCTTACAACCACCTGCAATTCTGGCTCCAGAGGATCGGAAACACCCCTCTAGCCTCCGTGAGCACTGTCACATATATGCCCAGCATCCACAGGGACACACATAAACAAAAACAAAACACACTCCAGTACTAGAAAAAAAGAGAGGGAAGGAGGGAGGGAGTGAGGGAGGGAAGGAGAGAGACACAGAGAAAGAGAAGGCAGAGGCATTTTCTCAAACTGTAATCCTGAGCTAATCATGGTATTCTGTGGCAGTCCACATAGACAATGGTGGTCACAGAGAATTATAATTATAATGGGGTCTCTGAAGAACTGGTACTGTAGCCATCTGAGCTTCGTTGTGCAAGGCTCCACTCACCTGCTGGTGGTGTGAGCAAGCCTATACCACCTACCAAAAGAAAGCACAGGACACATACTTGATAGCTACGTCGCCCATTTATGGATGAGCCATACATTTTTTAATCTTACTAGGAAGTTTACCAACAAAATAAAGTTCACTGTAGAACTGCATGGCATGTGAGGCAGCAGCACTGTATGAAGAAACCACGCAGGGCGACTGCCCTGTACTGTCTGGGCATGGGGGATGCGTCAACATGCTCCATGCCAGTCACACGCTGGTGCAAATTGATGCCTTTCTCAGAATGCATCACTGTGATGCATTAAATGATGCACAGCCGTATGAATCCTTGTGGCTCCAGCATGCAGCTAGGAGTGAATGTACCCTGAGATGACCCAGGTAGAAAAGGCTACCCCTTTAGCATGCTTTAACCATCTTTTCCATGTGCACATAAATCACGTAGGGACCGGAGTTCCTAGCATTCTCCAAGGTGCTGGGGAGGTACCAATCCTCAGACCACGCTAGAGAGCAAAGCCGAAGCTCGACAGTACTGCTACAGTCTGAACAGTGCCAAAGAAAAGGACTTCCTCAATCTCCTTTGCCAGATGCTGAACTGGACATGGGAAAAAATGAGTTTAAGGTGACAATTTTCAAAGAGAAGGGGCCGTCTGGGGGGGGGGGGACAGGGAAGGCATTCAAGGGGAGCTTGCTCTGCTGAGTTGGCTGGACTGTGCACAGCAGGCAGCCCCCAGGAACCCAGGTGCCTCTTTCTTTCTGGTTGCTATGGGTGAGGAGATATTTTTGACACCCTTTGCTGATTAGATAGCAAGTGCCACCAAGATGAGCAGGCCCTTCACTAATCTAGGTGTCCCACCTCTTGAAGAACCCCCAAATACGGTCAACTGTGGGCTCAGTAGGGATCAGTTACAATTCTGTGCTCACTGCTGCTGTCTGAAGGAGTGATACAGGTGAAAAGGCCTAAGAGCAGAAACCAAATAACAGGAGCCATTAGGTCATCAGTGGCTGTCTTCTCCTTTGGGCCTCGGAGTACCTGCAGCTGCCCCACAGCAGGGATCTTACTGCATATGTCACACCCTGGATGGGAGACACCTGGAGCAAGTATACTGTGACTTTGGAGGACCACTGTGGTGTTTCCTCCCTGTTCTCACCAACAATCTATCCAGTGCAAGCTGACGAAGTCATCCTAAGGCACAGGGACAAGTTGAAGCTCCCAAGATCACGTGTCCCAAGACCACAGGGCTCTGCTTCTTACCACAGCTGCCAGTCTTGCCTCCCAGCCCTGGCAAAGACATTTCCAAACCCACCACCCCCTTGTCATACCTAATGATAATCTAAGAGTCACAGAATCACAGAGGTCTGCTTGACCCAAGCTCTTTCGCAGGAGTGTGCCTGTGTGAAATGAAATGGAATCTTGAAGATCAATGCTGCCAGTGATTTGATAGAAATGATAACTTCCCTCGTTTACATCCACCCACTTGTTGGTATTGTTCCCAAAAGGCCACTCTTAGATTCATGTACTGGTCCCTGGCAACTTCTACGTCTTGCTGGGGTGTCAGCAACACAGTATGTGGTTCCACAGCTCTCCCAGAGTTCTGGGTCCTTCAACTGGGACTTTCTGCTGAATGATTAAGTCACCAGCTACATGCAAGGTATGAATATGTCCTATGTGCACGGAACAGAAAAGGCCGAAAGGGTCCTTAACCAGAGTATGCCAGTGACCAGGCTGGTGGCCGGATCCCCAGGGTCTCAGCATCTACAAGTATTCTTGGCTATTTGGTTTAGAATTTTCCACCAATAGTAGGCATTCAATGCACAAGGATTTTAGTTGAAGAAAGGGTCCATCCATTTTTAAAGATAGGCTGTACCTATTTCATAAATTCCAGAAACCTAAGTCACATAGGAGGGTGACCTCAGTGATTTTCAACCTTTCTAATAATGTGGCCCTTTAATAATGGTTCCTCAAGTTGTAGTGACCCTCCAACCATAAAATTATTTCATTGCCACTTCATAACTATAATTTTTCTACTGTTATGAACTGTAATGTAAATATCTCATATATAGGTCACATACTTGATACGTAAACCCCTCACCCAAGAGGGTCATGACCCATTAGGTTGAGAACCACTGTTCTAAGTAACGGGAAGTGGATGCAATGAACAGGACAGACGTTTCACAGGGCTGCAGCCCAGCTTCTGTCCATGCACAGCAAAAGCGCTACGCTGCAGTCTCTGGCCCAAGTCTTAGCCACTTGTAGTTGTGGGAAGGAAGCTGCTTGCCACCTACAGGATGAGGCTAAGATGACTCCGGGAGTCTTTCTAGCTCCACAAAGGATGAGAAAAGTCACTTAGCTCAAGCTGCCAGGAGCCTTGGCCGTCTAAGGAGAAAGTTGGGTCTCATCTAACTCCTGGCAGGATCCGTGAAGGAAGGGAGCTCTGAGGGGCTGCAGCTGGGGCTCTTCAGCCAGACTCAACTCTCCTCCCACCACCAACTTGGATGACTTTGTTCTGGGCATGGCAATTCAGCAGATATTTAAGCATACATCATTCTTGGGGTAAAGACTGGTACCAACATAGAGGCCCTCACAGTCGTATCACAGAACTGCCACTCTGGGGCAGAGGCGCCTCCTGGCAGCTGGGTTTTCTATCATAGCGATGACATCCAGCTAACAGGTGCTGGTTCACACTGCTCAGCGTGCAGGTGGGACTACATTGCCCAGCTTGCTGCTGGGCTCCTGCAGCGGCTTCATAGTGGTCTGTTCCTTTCTCTGCAGAAAGGCGTTAGGCCTGGCCTGGGCAGACTGAGAAATGGTCAAGGCTCTTTCGAGGACAGGGCTCTGAGCTTTACAGAAGACAAGAAGTGCCTTCTCCTCACACAGGCTTCCAAGTTGCATGTTCAGAAGGCAAAGGAAGCTCTGTAGTGTCTCTGCAGGCCTGAATGCTGGAGGAGGAGGAGGAAGAAGTGGAGGAGGAGGAGGAGGAGGAGGAGGAGGAGGAGGAGGAGGAAGAATGGAGCTGGGGGCAAAAGGGCCACTTTTAAAAGCATCCTTGAGCAGGGGTGGTGGCACATAACCAGGTGGTGGTGGTGCACACCTTTAATCCCAGGAGGCAGAGGCAGGCAGATCTCTGTGAGTTCAAGGCCAGCCTGATCTACAGAGCAAGTTCCAGAACAGGCTCCAATGTTACACAGAGAAACCCTGTCAATAAAAACCAACCAACAAACCAAGCAAACAAAAACCCAAAACCCAAACCAAGCAACACAACACAACAACCCCCATCATGGGATGGATACAGGACTCTTAGAGAAGGGGAGGAGGAGAAAGAAGAAACATGGGTGAAGTTTCGGGCCAGCTCCACTGAGAGCCCTCTAGGTATTAGTGAGTTCTACTCTGCTGAAATGTCATGGATCAGGGCAGCTTGATTTACATAGCAAACTCTGAGATTCTAAGTAGCAAAAAAATGAAATATGGACAAATGCATAAAAGGAAATGAGGACAGCATGTTAATGTACCTTTCTGAATTTGGATAATAAAGCCACACCCAACAAAGAATGCTAGGACTGACTTTGATGGGGGAGGGGGTAAAAGAAATGAAACCATACTCCCGAATCTCTCTGAGATCACCCAAGGAACCCCCTGAGTCCTTGCAGGTAGCCACCCATCACAATGACCCTTTAGTAAGGAAGGGTGGAGTAATAGCCTCCAGGTTCTGTGGAAGCTGATTAGGAGATGAAGATGGGGTCATAGGACCAACAAGGAACCTGCCAGAAAACCCTAGGCCACAACCAGACCCAAGACACCATGCCCTTGTGAGGAAAAGATGCCTCCTTCTTGGTCCTCAAGAGGGCCAGGCTCTGAGTGGACCAACTGTCTTAATTCAATATTTCTAACCAGTTATGACATTTTCAGAGAGTCTCTGTAGTCCCTTCCTTATAAGGCTAACCCGTCGGATGGAGTGCGGTGCCCACCACCTCCCAGGTATAGCACACAAGCCAGCTACACCACACAGGCTGCTAGCAGGCGACCTGCCAGCCCAGAGCTGTATGTATTCCCTCGGCGTCCCTCACGTTGTACCAGGCATTTCTTCCTCAATACAAATTACAGACGAGCTTCCGCGCCTTCCACATCTGGGTTACGGTTTGCTTTCCTTCCTGCTCTGGGGCCAAGACAATTCCTTTTCATTTGAACTGTGTCGACTCCAGTTATGAGAACATTTCTCCACCCGCCTCCTCCCTCCCCTCCCCTCTGCTCCAGACATGCTTCGGCCTACTTCCCGTCGGCTTCGCATCCCAGAGATTGGACCCCTCATGTTTTGAGTAGCACAGCGATCAAGAAGTCCTTGAGTACATAGTCAGCTGTGTTCCCCCTGACCCCTGCTGTCCTCAGCTCACCTCTGTGACGTCACATCCTGGCAGGAAACATCTAGCGTGAAGAGGGTCCAGTTCTGAGGATTCGTGCGATCTGCTAGAGCCATGCAGGTACCTGTGGTGCCCCTGGCTCTGTTCAAGATGCCGTACAATCTAATCATGGTATTGTGTGAATCTGCGCCTCAAGGACGGTGAGCACAAGTAGTTTGCCTGAGATCGTGTATAATGTTTGTGTCTACAGGTGCTTATGTAACAACCAGATGACTAAACAGAGTTCCTGACCAGTGCATCTGATATGAGACTGTGCCCCTCCACACGTCCATCTTCTTCTCCAACATCCCATTACAGGTGATTTTAGGCTCTGTGCTGTACGCTTAGTAAAATGCCCTGGGAGGAGACAGTTGAAAGATACCCAGACCAAACCCCCTTACAGTATGACTGATTGACTAGCAGGGAAAATGCATGCAAACTAAGGGTGACAGAGGGGACAGGTCCAGGAAGGCAAACACAGTTTTCAGCATCACTGTGGCTCAATACGGAGGGTCCCCCAGAAGGATAGGGATATGGGAGTGATAGACAGAAGCAAGAAGGTGCCTGGTGGTTGGAAGAGCACTGATGGACCCTCTGTGATGTTGTGTCTCCTGTGGGTCTCTCCTGGGCTACAGAGAGCCTCCTGGAGAGCCTCAGGACAAGTGGTTCAGGTGACTGTGGGGAAGCACGGTCACTGGTGTATCTGCACACCCCAGGTGCCTCGATACAACACACTGCTCAGATGGCTTCTAAGCCTGGGCCCAAATTTCTATGAGACCAGCCTTGTTTGGGGATCACAGACTCAGCCTATGGACCAGAGAAGGTGCAATTCTCAGAGCAGGGAGAAACTGTTTCTCAGAAGGGCAGAGAGATGCCAGGAAAACACACGGATAAGGAAACATTCACCCTGAGGATCAGAAGCAAGAGACTGGCATCACAAGTGGCATATGTGTCATCTGAGAAGACTTTCTGCTCGGTGTTGTAAAAGATGCGGAGTTTGTACAGGATTGCTAGGTAGACAGTGATTCACCCCAATACATGCGGAGTTTGCACAGGATTGCCAGGTAGATGCTGATTTGTCCCAATGCATGCAGAGTTTGCACAGGATTGCCAGGTAGACACTGGTTCACCCCAGTGCAGTTCAGGCTTGTCTAACAAAGCTCCCACATTCAACAAAGATTATTTTCTGCCAAGAGAAATCACTACTCATACACAGACACAGTAGTATGTTTTTTTTTTTTTTCTGCATGGGTAGTTAGGATTTGAAATGTTCATTTCCCCACCAGCCCACCTAAAGGACTCTAGCTTTAGACATTGCCCAGGACCACTTGGCCTTACCCAGCTGAAAGGCATGCAGCATTCTCTGCATGAACACACACTGCTTGCATCTGTACTGCCTGCACATGTTCTCGGTTTCCCTTAGCCTAGACTACCAACTCTCTCTGCTGATTTCCTGGCCTTCCACTGCACCAGACAAGCTCTCATCAACTATGTGCCTGTCCTGGACCTTGCTGCCACGTTTGACATGACCTCTCAAAATGTCAAGAGGGTCAAACCAACTCTCATAGAATCATTTTACACTACAACTTCAACTCTGACAGCCTATCTATATATACACACACACATGCATACACACATACACATATGCAGAGGCATCCATGAATATA
>NW_026067945.1:2724948-2739454 GCF_014885135.2 Alexandromys fortis | reverse complement strand
TATATATATATTCAAGTGAGACAGTCTTTTTCAACACTGATGAAGGCTGAACCTTAAAGTCATGGGCCTATGAGGGAGGAAGAAATGCTTACTTCTCGCCATTCCTCTGATCAGTACCTTGTACCTCTCCACATAAGGAATCTGATTACTTGGACCATGCTGGTCCATATGGGTTGTCACACTCCAAAGATTGCCCCTATCCCTTCATGGACTGCACCCTATCACTGCTGAAAAAAACTCCCTCTCACACCCGCGGAGATATTTTTTTTTAATTAAAATCAAACTAGAAGCAAAATCATGAAGTCAGATGGTCCACACACAAATTAAATGTGTGGCTCATGTGGAAGGAGAATGTTCCACCTGCAGGTGGGATGGGAGCACAGCCGCTCACAGAGGGTCCTGACAAGGGGGCATGCTAGGAAGGAAAGGAGGAGCCAAGACCAGGTAGAAAGACACACAGTCCACTAGACACCTCCCCTTACCAGTACTTTGTCAGCAGGGACTAGAGTATCAGCGACCTGGGGACCCCCTTAACATATCCAAAAAGATACGTTGGGGGACCACAGACTCTATCCCAGAGTGTCCCCCATTTTGGGTTTGGCCCTTGCCTTTGCCAAGAGTGCAGGCCTTCCCTTTTCTAAGCAGTCCATACGGCCCATCCCCCACTGTCCTTAACCGGGGTGACTAGAAGGGATTTCAGAGAAGGATTATGTGGCTTGGCAGGTCGGGGTTGGAGGTGGGCAGGGCGCTGTAGCCCAACAAAGACACCACTCAGACAACAGACTTCCTTGGGAACACTGTAATCACCCGACTTGGAGGAGGCCAAATGCTGGCAGGCTTTATTGGCTTCCATTCACAGCGGTGTTTGTTTTTGTAGGTAATTAGAGTTTAGTAGCAAGCTATAAAGAATTCTACAAGTAACTGTACACAGTCCATAGCTGAAAGGGCACTGAAGGATGCCTGCGTCTAGCCATTCAGCACTGCAGACCTCCTGGGCTAAGCAGCCAGTATTTGAACCAGCGGTTCATCAGGAAGAAAATGCCTCTGTGCTTTCGTAAGGTGGCATATGTGTGCCCCAGTGTATGTGACAGAAAGAGCACCGTGACAATGACTGTGGTACAGGATGCTGTCACAGAAAACTGCAATTGATGTACCAGTAGCTCAAAAACTTTATCCTTCTTTTTTTATTTATGTGTATGTATGTGTGTGTGCCTATGTGGGTCTCTCTGTACATCACATTCGAATAGATGTCTGTGGAGGCCTGAGGACATCAGATCCCTTATAACCATAGTGAGCAGCCAGATGTGGGTGCCGGGACATGAACCCAGATCCTCTACAAAGAGCAGTACATGCTCTTAACCACTGCTTAGTAGCTAATTGGCTTTGATTCACGATAGAGTTTGGTTTTTGTAGGTAATTAGAGTTTAGTAACAAGCAATCAAGAATTCTTCAAGAAACTGTACACAGTCTATAGCTAAAGGGCATTTATGTTCCAGGCCCTCAAACCATCTTTAAGAATAATCTGTCTATCTGAATGTCTGTCTCCCCCACCCGTGTGTGTGTGTGTGTGTGTGTGTGTGTGTGTGTGTGTGTGACTCAGAGCACAGTCCAGGTGGCGGTAACGGTCTCAGGTGAACTGTGGTGTCCACCAGGCTAGCTGGCCTGTGAGAGTCCAGGGAGTCTGCTGCTTCTGCCTGCCCCATCTCACCACAGCAGGGTGGGGATTACAGACACATGCTAGCTCACCTAGCTTTACTTGGGTTCTGAAGATCAGAACTCATGCCTGCACGCTTGAGTGGTAAGCACTTTCTCCCACTGGGCCATTTCTCCAGCTCCTCCATATAATCTTATTTGACTATTCACAGACACACACCCCCATCCCCGAAGCTCTGCATTCTTAAAGCCCTTAAACAGCTGATTCACTTTCACATACTGAGATAGGCACCTACTGAGGCCATGGTGGTCTTTGCTCATGAGGCCCTAGGGTACCGAGTTTTAACTACTGGAAAGCAGGGATATAAATGCAATGAAAAAAAAAATAGTGAGGGTCAAGTATTGTCACCAACAGCTAGGAAGCAGCATGGACGTGGAGGGTGTACATCAGGGCCACTGACTGGCTTTGTTAGAACTCGCTCAATAAATACATGTTCCTATGCTACACACACAACATCCACACAGCAGTCTCCCTCTGCCCCACATCAGGGTCTCCAACCTGTCCAGAGGAGTCAACTGCCAAACCTCCTACAAATGGGACCAGATAAACAGGGCAAAAGAGAAAGGAAGGCCTGAGACTTCGCTGTTGCTCCAGGAAAACAATTGCTTTTCCATCCTTTGTATACACTGGCTTTCCTCTTGCAACGACTGGACGTAACAGTTAAGGACTTGGGCCCCTTCCTGGGGAGGTCATTAGTAAACCATTTACGACCATTTCCCAAGAACTAGATTTCCATTTATGTTCTATACAATCCAATATAAATTTTCCCACTGCTCTGCATGCTCAGGTTTCCTCAATTTGATTTTTTTTTTAAAGTTCTTACACAGTCAGATCACAGATTTTCCCTTCAGAGAAACATAAAACAGACATCCTTTCTAGCAGAAAGGGTAAGCGCTCAGGCCACGGTTGTAGAATAGGCTGGCTATCTGCCCCTGGGACTTCCTGCAGGTGACTGCAACCCTTCTAACACACAGTTTTCTCCCCTGAAGATGGAGGAGGCTGCCCCAGATTCTCTAGAAGGTTCCTTTGGGCTCGAGGGCTCTAGGGTTATTTAGTATTAAAATATGAAAGACTTTCCATCCCTGTGCAAAGGCAGTTGCTGCTGATTCTCCCAAATGGAGACACTGCATTGGCCATTCAGAAAGTGGGGCTTTGGAAATGACGGAAAAGAAAACAGAACGCGAACAGGCTAGCGATAAATCCAACCGTTTTAGAATGATGTCCTTGGAGTGAATTAAAAGACCGTGCTGAGCTTGGAAAAGTAGTACCATGAACCAAGATGCCCAGGAAGACCTCATTGCTGGCTTTGAGAATAAATAAACTTCGCATTAATATTTCCACACTCGGGAGGCCGTCCGTGGGGTGGACCTTTTTATTACAGCATCAGCAAAGACACAGAGCTTCTGTGTCCCGGGGCTCTTGGAGTTCCAGTGGGAAATGTGTCTGGAGAAGAAGCAAGGAGGCAGAACATCAGGGTCTGATACTTACTTGTGGCCCAGCTCGTGGGCGATGGTAAAGGCCAGATTGAGACCATTGTCTTCGGCAAGCACACATTTCCTCTTAGCGCTGCACACGCCTCCTAAGTAAGCAATTCCTGCAGCAGAGACACAAAACACATCCTCTTCAGAACGGGGAGGCCCTGACCTCCGGGAAAGCCCACACAGCAAGAATCACGCACGGCCTGGAAAGGAGCAAATGGGGACACGGCTGCCTACCAGGCGGGACCCTGAGCCTGGCTTGTGCAGGATGCCAGTGTAGGTATCCATAGCAATGACAGTGAGCACAAACATCTCGCAGGTTCCTGGTGTGGGTCAGGCAGAGCGCTGCGTGCCTTATCAAAGCATCTGCCTCCATTCTCATCACTGAGAACAGAGGCAACCCAAACCAAGTTCAGAAATAGGAGAGAGACTTTCCCGGGTCACCTGGTTTGACACTTAGAGCTCAGAGCGAGAGACCGGCAAAGCAAAGTAAGCTGGATTTGGAACGTAAGGAGGATGTCCTTCTGGCTCGAACATGTCCTTGAGAAGGACATCCTTAAGTTTTGTACTTTTGCCTCCCCCTAGTCCTGACCCTCGGGGAGAAAAGCGGTACAGGGCAGGGGTATGGGCAAGGGGCAGAGTGCAGAGGGCAGGAGGTCTGAGTGGGCATCAGTAAGCCAATGGCCAGGGTTTCCCTGAGAGGCAGGCCCACTGGTGAACAGCATGGATGGCCGAGGAGAGCAAGGGTTCAGAGCTCAGCCACAGGGCAGCGGGAGTGTCTTCGGCAGGCTGGCTCCAGGTTTCTTGCCTTCCAGAGAGCTCTCCGCTACTTCTGTTCTCTCTGTTCCCAGGACATCCATCCCTCCAGAGATTACGGCAGCGAGGTCTCTGTGTGCCTGCCCTCCCCTATCACTGGTCACCCACCCTGTGCAGGCTGTCATCCACCCTGTGCAGGCTGTCCTCCACCCTGTGCAGGCTGTCCTCCACAAAGGCCTGGATAGAAAAGGGGGGGGGGACACGAACTGGTCTCCTTGTGAGGTCCCATTGGCTGAGGCCGAGAGCTGATGGAGGAGCACAGCTGTGCTTTATATTCTGGCTCAGTGCCATGCTGGGATCCCTTGAGGGAGCAATGCCTGCTCACTACCGCCATGGGTACCAACCCACCCACTGAGCTCCATCCTGCCGGAGCTCAGACCTCCTTCATTAATTTTCCTGAAATGTCGCAGGAGGGAAGGATTTGTCATAGAAAGGAGGAGGACTATCTAAGGGATATTATCTCATTAAAAATGACCGCCCCCTCCCCATTTAGAAATGAACTTATTTCCTTAGCATGAAGCCAGCTCTGGGTGCTGGTTGCTGTGCTTCCCACACCTTTGGCTATTTGTGGTCACTCTTATCCTCCCCCTCCGGAGCAAGAGGGGGAAATAATGCCTGGCGGTTCCGTGAAAGAGAAAAATAGGGTTTCGGTACAGCATAGAGGTAACTGAGTGATGCTGAGGGCAGGGTTTGGTCCACAGTACCCCAAAGGAAAAACATCATCAAGCTGTCACGTAGTTTGTACACAAACAGGGCATTCCCTCTTTCTGGGTCCCCTCCATGAGGTACAGAAGGGCCTGCCATGCAGGTTTTGCAGAGAGATGCAGTTCTGGGGCTACCAATGGGCGACACATCCCACATTCCACAAGATGAGCAGCGGTGTTGTACCACAGGCCTACTTTTCTCTGGGAATATGCAACATGCATGGCCAGGGTTGCAGAATGTAAAAGCAGCAGCAGCAGCAGTAGCAGCAACAAAGAAATAAGTTAAACGCTATTTTGGCCTCCAAATACATTTTATGGACATGGACTTAACAATCCAACGATGCAGACCATGGGTTGAAAGAAAACAGCATCCAGAAAGAATGCAAACTGGCCGCCTGTTGCCTTCAAGGTCGTATTCTGGTTCTGTTTTAAAATGCTTTGTGGGTTGCCACTGGCAGTCCAGCAGTAAGCAGATAGTAAGCTGTTACACGGCCCTGATGGTGTGTGCATGGGACACACACACACTAAGACACACACTGCCGTGTGAAACACAGGTCACAGTCATTCTGGGTCGATGAACCAATTATAGGCAATCAGAAGCATACATTCGAAGGCAGTCACGTGGTGAGAAAGGACGCATAACATGGCCAGATGTCCTGTGCTTGCTGTCCTGAGCATGCCTGCTTAAGGGCTCTGTTGCTGAACCAGCAGACCTCAAATGCCACACAAATACTTTCCTGGGTCTCAATAGCCCTCTGCACTCTGAGCTAGCAGAATGGGCTTCCCACTTTAACTGCATTGCATGCAGTGCTATGGGCAGCAGCCAGCAGAAGAGCCTTCCAATAATTGCATTTTAATTTTTCCAAGGTGCAGATGCTTAGATTAAAAAAAAACTAGAAAACAAAGGGTCAGTTTATTTATAAGACTCTCTTGCACAAGGGTGGGTTAAGGGCCATTGCTTTTAATGATTGATTGCAATCATTACCAGCCTGGTGATAAAACACAGCAAAAGAAAACTGCTCTTGATCACAAAACACGAGAGCTGTGTGAGGTTATGAGCCGGGGCGTCGAAATGCTTAGGATATGTAAACAAAGACTAGAGAAAATCCCAGGTTGCCAGCAATGTGAGATCTGCTGGGTAAACAAATGGTAACAAAACCATGGAACTCCTGTGGAAAACAGGCCACCAGTATTCAGTGTTTCATGGAAGAAACAACTATTCAGGGCAGGGGCATTGGAGACCAGGGATGTAATAGTCTGTAGTCTATACCTAAAGTTTCCCAACTGCCCTGGAGTTGAGGTCACTGAGGTGGCATTATTGGGAGGTGGTGGGTGTCTAGGTGGTGGGCTTGGTGAAAGGCCTTTAGGTTTTTGGGGACATACTCTTAAAGGGGAGTGTAGAGCTCAGTCCCTTCCTCCTTTTTTGCTCTCCTGCTATGTGGTGAGCCATTTCTTCCCCTGTGCAACTCCAGCCATCCCACCCAGATTGCACAGGAGACCTAAAAGCGATGGATCTGATGGACAGCCACTGGACCCTCTATATCTTCCTCAGAAGATGCTTCTCTTGGGGACTCATCCCAGTGGTGGAGAGCTAACCAACACAGACTCTATCACCTCAGCCTCCTCAAGGCACCAAACCGGAAAAGGCTACTACATAGGCTACATTGGTTCTTGTCAGGAAATAGGGAAAAACTAGCTTTCTCTGCATCAATTTACTTAAAAAAAAAAAAGACTGCAATATCTGCTCTGCCAGCTGCATGCTGCAGTCTCTAACTGTAATTCCTGTCGGCAAGGAGTCTTGCATCCCACTATTCATAAAATTCTCCACAAAAGAAACCATAGTAGGGCCCATTATATAACATCAGTCCCGCACGTTTGCATAGCTTCTTGGAATGAAAGTGAAGCAGAAAGGCAACTGCCCCTCATCTGCGCATCCCTCCAGGAACAAAGCTGCCTGACCCATCCCTATGGAGGATGAGATTTTTTTGAATGGGGAAACAAAGGCTTAGTAGTCAGGTGCACAGTCAGTCCTCACTGTGACAGACCCCCAAGAGTGACACCTCAAGGAGGAAGGTTTGGCTCACAGTCTGAGAGGTTTCAGTCTCTGGCTGGCTAGTTCTTCATAGGAGACTGTGGTGAGGCTACAGATAGGCAGGATGGAGCAGAGCTGCCCTCTTCACAGAAACAAGAAAGCACAGCAAAGACAGGAAGAGGCCCCCATTCAAAGTTACAGTCCCAGTGACCCGCTTCCTTCACTAGGATATTCCCTTTAAGAGTTTTGGACCGAGTAATGAGTAAGCCATTTGTTAGGTCAAAGCCACCATGGTCTAGACCTCTCTGGACATGCCCTCATGGACTCACTCAGAGATGGGATTGACTAATTGCCTTGTCTTGTCTCCATCAAATGAAGTTAATAATGAAGATTGATCATCAGTGTTGGAGCAGGATAGAAATGAAAGGTGCTCTGTCTCTAACACCAAAGCTTAGTTAATGGACAACAATGAATAAGCATGTGCAGAGAATATTTTCATAAATATTAATGTGTGCTTCCATAAGGAAGGAGGTAGGTGGAATAGAGCAAAGGCTTCTTCTGTTTGAGGTCAAATGTCCTAAAGAGCAGACGACTTGGATATATACACTCCAATCTTAATGGTAGTTGCCTCTAGGATGTGGTAAAGGGAATAGAGATCTTTTAAAAGCCTTTCCCTTTCCACCTCTTTAGGAGCTACAGTGGGGCTCTTGAGAAGGACCAGGAAGTAAAAGACTTGAGTTTGGTCCCCACAACCCACATAGTGAGGACAGAGGATCAACTCCCATAAGTTGTCGCCTGACCCCACCTCACGCACCATTGCATGAACATGCCCCACCCTGCGATAAAATAAAGAAATAGAATGCAAATAAAAAGAGATTAAATTAAGGTATCATATTGGGCTTAAACTTCATACCATTAACATATTGTATATTTCATTTATTCCAAATGCCACAGCAGGGGCAAAGGCAGGAACCAAAAACAGAAACAAGACCCCCCGCCCTCCTTGGACCGTCGTCCCAGATATACAGCGCTACAGGAATCAGATAATGCAGGAAGGTCCCAGCCAACTCAAGGGGATGCATAACTGCATGTGTACTTAAGCGGGGAATTGTCCCGCCTCTACTGAACCCCTGGGATAAACAGGAGAAAAGCGCATACATACATGCTGAGTGTAGACATGGAGGGAATAGTGGATTCTGAAGCCAGGGATGTTTAATTCATGCCACCGGAGTCCCCACCCCCCACACCTTCCTGGCCATGCTGACCACCCATGGGCCCTCCCCTTTCTTTCCTTCTGTGGGAACACAACACGGCAGAGAGGCAATCAGGTGAAGAGGCTTAATTATTTACTTTTTCAGTAAAGAGCTGCACGTAAGCTTATCATTCATAAACTCAAGGCTAGCTATTTGATCTGCTGTAGACTCACGGAGTAAACACCACACAACTGTATAAGCCCGGTTTCTGCAGTAAATCACAGTGTGTAAACCACCTGCAGCTGTTGGCCTCGTCACCCATTAGCCAGAGGCACGGGGGCTCCGCCTGCAAGCTAACAGTCACTTTTCCTTGCCCACTGCACATCACACTGACAGCAGCCGACTGGGCCTACATACTATCTGTGACAAGGGAGTAACTGATATCTGTTCATTTGATGCGCCTGTCACTGTCGAGTATCTGATGTTCATCTTTATTGACAACTGTTTGCACGCTGGTAGAGATTCAAACAGTGAGTATAGGTGCAACTGAACTTGGGGATAACATTTAAGAGCAAAGAAAAGTTCTAAAGTCTAATAGGTGACGAATGAAAAATAGCCAGTATTGATTCTCATTCTTAATAATAGGTAAGTTATATAGACTTTTAAAATAATATGTACAAGTATATTATATATATAAAGACTTGTTATTATATATTGTTGATTCACTTCCATTAAATCCACGCCCATGTAATTCACGTTTGAGCAAGAATGCATAACTGTTCTTTCCCCTCTCTAGGATTTTCTCCACAAGGCTCTATAAGGCCCATCCTGGCACCTCACTCTTAGGAACACTACACTTGAACGCCAGGCTCGGAAGTCATTTGAAACAGCGCAATTACAAGGAGGGGCACAAAATGCAACCCACGTGGCACTAAGCACATTGCAAGGGGCACTTGTTACAGCATGAGAGCTGAACGAGGCAGGCGGAGCATGGCCTGGTTCCACCTCAGCCAGGAATGTGTCGTCCATGGACGACTGCCAGAGTGTTCTGAGGACAGGAGATACTAATACATCGCAGCAAATGGCAAAAACAAATCAGAATATCCTAAAACAAAATCTCCAAACCCAGAAACAACCTTCATGTTGGGCAAAAGAAACTGCTTCTCAGCTGCGATAAAGAAATTTCATTTTCATCTCAGCTGCTCCTGTTTCCATTATTCTCTGATATAGATATGAATAATTTGCATTAGTATAGATTTTGCTTTATTGATAGAGATTTAAGGTCAATTTTGTTATATGTATTTCTGATCTTGACTAAGGTATTATGATTGTGTAGTTCATTTAAAAATGTAACGTATATAGGTTGTTAATAGATAATCATATATTTTAGATAGGCATTCTTCATATCTTTCAAGGATTATAGAATATGACATTTTAAATGTTTTAATAACTTAGGACTTTTCATGACAATGAGACACTCTGCTCCTGGCAGCACCAATCTACTTCAAGAAAAAGATGGGTATCGAAGAGGATCCTTATGGAGTTTGATAGCCATTTGGGCAAGAAACTGTTCTTGCCTGGACTATTGCATAAACTGGACAGAGAACCCGCAGAGAGAGGACTACTGAACTTGCCTAAAGGTGAGACGATATTTTGGGGTTCCTGATTCATGAAAGAGTCTGCGAGACATTCTGCAGGACACAGCAGATAGTGACTGAATTGACTTTGAAATGTCCTGCTTCATGGAAATGTCTCTGGATACCATGGGCCTGTAGGCTGAAGATGGATGCCCCACAGGTACAGAGGAACCTTGGGTGACTGTCCAGGCAGCAAGATGTCTCTGTCATTTCTAGAGTTTGAAAGTTGCTTATTTCTTGTTTGCTTAGGTAATATTGTATCCTTCTGGAGTCTTTGATGGAGTTAAAGAATAGTTAGTTATAGTTATAGTTTTCCTTAGTTATGATAAAGATTATTGTAATTTTACTTGATAACTGTTTTGTTATATGTAATTTTGCTATGTTAAGTTAAAGCCTTCCTTTTTTTTTGTTTAAACAGAAAAAGGGGAAATGATGGAGGAAGGTCATTGGCTAATAAAGAAACTGGCTTGGCCCATTTTATTGGTTAGAACATAGGTGGGTGGAGTAAACAGAACAGAATGCTGGGAGGAAGAGGAAGTGAGCTCAGAGACTCGACAGCTCTGCTCTCTGTAGCAGAGGCCATGCTTCGCTCTCCCAGACACACACAATGAAGCTCCGACCCAGGATGGATGTAGACTAGAATCTTCCCGGTAAGCACACCTAGCAGTGCTACACAGATGATAAGAAATGGGCTAAATTAATATGTGAGAATTAGCCTATAAGAGGCTAGATAGAAATGGGCCAAGCAGTGTTTAAATGAATACAGTTTGTGTGTTGTTATTTCGGGGCATAAGCTAGCCAGGCGGCCGGGGTGCTGGGGACGCAGCCCCGCCGCTCTTATTGCAACAATTCTCTCCAAATTACTTGATCTGCTTGGGTCATCTCCTCTCTCTCAGTTTGTTTCTGAAATCAGGGAATCGCCAGGACTCACAACCCTGCAGAATAGCCTCTGCATAGTGAGGCACTGGTCATCCGAAGGACCCCAGAGCCCTGTGGCAGCATAGGATCCAAAAAACAATCAGGAAACATTGCTCATGGTAAGGCTCCAAAAGGCTGGCAAGGGAAGTGGGCAGACAGACTCAGAAGCTCTGTACTCTACACCTGCTGTGCCATGACTTCCTGTCTCACCATGGGGCACCTACCTCCTGGGGCACGGTGCACTGCTTTCCAAGACTTTGACTTGTCTTAGCAATTCCCCCACCAGAATACACTCTGCTTGTCCCTGGTCTTTCTGTGCCCCTTAGCATCAGCCATGTATATAGATGAGCTAGTCATGGTCTTTATTCCTATACCATGCAGAATATTAGAGCAACGGCCCAAAGAAGGTCACTGGTCCCTTTCCCAAACAGCACTGTAGACAATTCCACAGCCAACGAAAGATGCCCATGCCTTACAGTCTCTGTCTGAGAAGAGCCCTGGGGAGCTGAGAAATTGAATAGCCCACACGAGGTTAGATGAAGGAACAAATGGACAGGGTAGAGATTTAAAAAGTGCGTTGTTGACGTTCTGTTGTTCTGATTTTGAGGCTCAATGTAACTTAAAATAATCAGAACAGTATGGTATTAACATAAGATAGACATACAGATCATGGGAGCAGGACTCAAAGTCCAAAAAATTAAGTCCACACACTTAGGGTTTGTTGATTTTTGACAAGGGTACCATAATCATTCAATAAGCAAAGAAGTATCTTTTCAACAATGGTGCTGGACAGCTATATACGGAAGAAAGGTATAGCCATACCTCATACCACACCCAAAATTTAAATCACAAGTAATAAAGCTCAAAAATACAAGCGCTTGAATTAGAGCATCATCAGAAAGCAGTGAAGGAAATCTTGGCCTGAGGCGTAGGCAGTGCCTTCTCAGATGTAACAGCAAAAGCACAAGTCAGCAGAAGTAGGGGCCTTCTATTTTCTGCAACAGGTGGATGGCTCTGAGTAAAAGATTTGGGGAGGGATATGGAATCACCTTTATTTTGTCCACCACACCAAGAGTCAACATGCTGGCACATTCTACTTGGAAAATTCATGTCCCCCGCACCGTGTCTCCACTTTACTCTACGGCTTGCTGTTTGCTTGTGTAATCCTGGCAGCAACTCGACCAGTGAACTGAGCTAGCTGGTGTATACTTACACCCGACAAGACCCTGTTCTGTCTCAGGGTGCTTGTGGACATAGATCAGACTCAGGAGAGAGGTCATGGGGGCTAGGCCTTGCTCTCTGTGGTCAATTTGAAAATAATATCACAGCCGAGGATACAGACACTCTTGGCTCAGTTTCTCAGGCATGTCCAAGATCCCAGGCTTGGGAAAATCATGTAGCAAGTTCTGAGCCAGGAACTGAAGGTCTCTGGGTTGGGTGGAGCAGTAGCTCCTAGAAGCTCTGCCTGCTGATGCAGTAAGGGGCCTGAGTGTAAGACGTCAGCATAAGGAGTAAATATTCCTGTGGAATTTAGAAGTCGGAAGCAAAAGAATTTCTCCCAACAGTTTGCTATGCTCTGTAAAAACCAAAACAGACCAGGAGAGGGGCAGGGTGGGGGGAGAAATAAATAACTGTTGATATTCAACAGACCACAACCAGTTTGAGCCAAGTGTATTGAGATTCTGCACAGATTTTTCCACCCTCAGAACAAGATGGCACTTTCTGTCTACAGGGCCCACTGGATGGGAGGAGACCTCCAAGAAGCCAGCATCAAGTTCCTCCAATGACCTTGGCTCAGGGCTCAGGGGTTTCTGGAACAGGCAAGTCAGTAAGAACAGCCCCCAGCAGGTTCACCTCGGGACATGGGAGGGGCCTTGACAAATCTCTTATTCTGACAAACACTTCATCAAGTGTTTCCTGACTCCGTGTCCACGGTGGGCCCCACGCCAGGCACAGATTCTCAGCTGAGCGAGAACTGCAGTGTGTGGAAAAATGTCTGTGAGAACATGGTTGTAGCTGAAAGATGAGAACTCAGGTAGAAAGGTTAGTTGACAAGTCATCAGTCAAAACCCCGGGCCCAAAAGGTGGGACTGGGATCTCTTCAGAACACTTGCGCTGGGGACCTCTTTGATGGGTGCACAGGAGTCCTTCACTGTTCTCCCTTCCTCCTTCCTGTCACTTGTTATAACAGAGGTTTCCCTTGCTTCTGTTGACTGAGCAAACACTCCTGATCCCCTTTATCAGAGTCTGTGGGCAGTATTTATGAGTGTGGAGGACCACATGAGCCTCTAAGTCTCTTTTCAGAAGCACTCTGTACTTGGTCATGTGACTGCATCAGAGATGCTCAGGGAGCCATAAAGAGTTTGCTGTTCAGGTTCGTGCTTGTACCCTAACAAGATCACCCTCCCCCAGGCATATTTGCTCATCGGTGTGCCTGTGCAACCATGGTTCTGGGAAGCAGCCCTGTAAGTTGGCTGCATGAAGCTGATGCCCACATTCCTATCCCAACAAGCTACGATAGATTTTGAAACCTGTTTAGGGGGTAGTGGGAGTCATTTTTGTCTTTGACAAAGACTCATGATGTTGCCCAGGCTGTCCTTGACCTCTTACCTTCTGACCTCCAGCTCACTGGACCTATGCTCAATCATCTTCCTGTCTCTACTTCTGCATGCTATAGACATGGCTACCACACTGGGCTGAATTTTGAAAGCTTTAAAACACATTATATTTTGGTCCACGATTTTAAAATACACGTTATCAATCCCCATCAGTGACTTTAAGAGCACTCTATTCTCTCTAAATTGGTCCCCATCCCCTTACTGGTAAACTAGACTGCCTTCCCTCTGCCTAGGGAAAGCTGGGGTTTTAGGCGTAAGTAAGGCTGGGAAGAACCATGATACAGTTTGTCTAAAATTCCTTCACCGTGTGGGGAATGAGACCCTTTGGGCTTCCAAAGGGCCAGAGAGCCCCAAGGCAATTGGAGGAGATTTAAATGTTCCTTCTGCAAAATCAAACATTATTTGGAAAGATGGGTCCATTCCTGTCCCTGAGACCTGATCAAGCACGTTGAGTCCTGATCTCTCAGCATTTGTGTTTGACAATGTTGAGCAGCCCCCGACAAGGCCATGAGGGAGGGCTGCTAATGTGTGAGGGGAGAGCCTGGGAAAGGAGGCGAAGTACTTGAGGGTGTGTATGGATCCACTGTGACAGAATGCCTGCCAGAGCAACCTGAGGAAGGAAAGGCGTGTTTAGTCTCACAGTTACAGAGATGTCAGTCCGTAGTTGTTTGCTGCGCATACTTGGGCAAAAAAATTATGCTGGCAGGAGCATGCAGTAGACAGGAAAAGAGAAGGAATTATGGGGAGGGGTCAGGGCAAGATACAGGTTCTTAACGGTATATTCATGTTTGTCTACTGGGTTCCAGTTTGTTCCTTTGCCATCCAACAGTCATGCTACTAGACAATGCATCAAGGGATTAGCTTACTCATTAGGCTAAAGCCCTCATGATCTCTTCCTGGAAGGCCATACCCCATAGGTGTCTCTAACTCCCCGTAAGGGCACCAATGAAAATGAGCCGCTGTACATGTAGAGTAACCATGCATGTTCTACTCAGGATGTTTGTAGTCGTCCTTTTCCCTGCCACTGGGAAATTCCCTGACAAAAGTGGCCCAAGGGAGAAAAGATTCCTGTTGGCTCTGAGCTTGAGTGTGCAGCCAATCAGGGTGGGGAAATCAAGGCAGCAGGAGCATGTGGGGGCTGCTGGTGACACAGCCTCTGTAGTTAAGAAGCATAGAAAAATGGCTAGCTCTCAGCTCAGTTTCTCTTCTGTATTGAGAATAGGAACCCAGCCCAGATAATGGTGCTACCTTCAGCTGAGGTGGGTGTTTCTTTCTCAGTCTAACCTAATGTAGACCGTCCCTCACAGGCAAGCCCAGACACTTCTTTCTGAGGTGATTCTAGGTCATGTCAAGTAGATGCTCTATGTTACCAGCATCAAGGACTAAGTTATATGGA
>NW_026067945.1:2542289-2724399 GCF_014885135.2 Alexandromys fortis | reverse complement strand
TGCTCAGAACATAGCTAAATAATCAGGAACCTAGCTGGAGGTTGCAGGTAGACAACTGTGGTTGAATCAAAGGGCTGATATACCAGTGCATAAAAATCATGCCACACATTAACTAGCTGTATTCAGAGCCACACAAGTGGCCTTCCTTAGCCATTTGGCAACAGGGTATCCTGCCAAAAGGAGACCTCACTGCTGCCTCTGCTGGGTAAGTCTCAAGGAAGACAGGCCACAAGGGGCTCTAGTTGCACACAACTCAACTTAGCAGGCCAGCAGCTTCTTGTTTTCACTTTGAAGCACCTGAAACCCACAAATGTAGGGTCAGGGGACCCAAGGGAATGACTGCTACCAAGGTCCAGGAAATGGTCACATAGTGAAAAGGGCTTGACACAGTGACAGGACTGATGTGGGATTCCCCTCTGTATGCTGTGAGTACCATTGATGAATAAAGGAAACTGCCTTGGCTGTTGATAGGGAAGAACTTAGGTAGGCAGGGAAACTAAACTGAATGCTGGGAGAAAGAAGGTGGATTCAGGAGAAGCCATGTAGTCCCACTGGAGACAGATGCCATAACTTCAGCTGGTAAGCCATAGCCATGTGGCGATACACTGATTAATAGAAATGGGTTAAATCAAGATGTAAGAGTTAGCCAATAAGAAGCTAGAGCTATTGGGCCAAGTAGTGATTTAACTAATACAGTTTCTGTGTGATTATTTCGGGGGGGGGGGGGATTTGAGCAGCCGGGACCAACAAGTGGCCTCCTCCAACAATACAGGACCAGTGAGGGGAATCTTCAGAGATGGTGGTAGTTACTGCTTAGTCTGGGAATGGTCACAAGGATGCCTGCTTTTCATAGTAAATCACTAGATGGTCAAAAAAGTCTGGTTGTGGTCATTCCATGGAGGTTGGAAAGCAAAAAAAGGGCATACTAGAATATAGCTAGGGGCTGGATTTCTCTTGTTTTTAAACTGAGTTTTAGCTCACAAAGGTGTTTCATTTTCAAATATTTACTGAGCAGTGGTAAGTACTGTTATAAGTGTCTATATGTAAATTATACATCGATTGATGCTTACAAAATAAAACTGATAAAAGTAAATGAAACAGGACTCAGTGGCTCTGGTTTAGCAACCAAGAAGTAGTCAAGAGAACAATTTGGAAAATAAGAATATATCTTAAGCTGGATGGTGGTGGTGCACACCTTTAATCCCAGCACTTGGGAGGCAGAGGCAGGCAGATCTCTGTGAGTTCAAAGTCAGCCTGGGCTACAGAGCTAGTTCAAGGATAGACTCCAAAGCTACAGAGAAACCCTGTCTCAAAAAAAAAAAAAAAAAAAACCAACGAAACAAACAAAAACAAGACGGTACCTTAAGCACACTTTATCGTCACGGTTCACAAAGCTGCTGCATACATACATAGGTCAATGTCCACCCTTACCTGTGCCTCCAACTTCTCCTGTATCACATGTCAATCTCCAACCACATGAGCTGCTTCTATAATTCACCTTTAAGTCATCCAAGGACCATGGCAGTGCTATATCCCTGAAACTTACCTCAGATGACCTTGAAAACCAGCTTCAACCCTTCAGACTAACCCTGTGTTTCTAAAGGATGAATAAAACACAAGACCTCCACAAGTTAGCAAAGAAAAAGAGACACTTTCTCAGAATAATTAAGAAACCTTATCACTTGTTCAGTTAGTAGGCCATTCACTTGGGGGAAGAAGCTTGGAGAAAGCACGAGTACTTGCAGTCTGAATCTTTTTTTTTTTTTTGGTTTTTCGAGACAGGGTTTCTTTGTGGCTTTGGAGCCTGTCCTGGCACTAGCTCTGTAGACCAGGCTGGTCTCGAATTCACAGAGATCCGCCTGCCTCTGCCTCCCGAGTGCTGGGATTAAAGGCGTGCGCCACCATCGCCCGGCTGCAGTCTGAATCTTATTCTAGGTATCTCCCAGGACCCTGCTGCTCTTGGGCTGTGAACAAAGGCTCACACCAGGCCCAGAGTTGCTCCAGGCGTCACCTTCATAAATAACACCCTACTAGAGCACCAAAGCCCCTCATCTAAGGGAGTATGCCAACATAGAGAACCAGCTGCCATCTGAATATTGTTCCAATATTTATAAACTATAGTTAACTTACCATGAGAAGCCCAAGGGAGGCTAGGACAATCTCAGCCTGCATTGGACAGGAAGTGAAAATGAAGACATGCCATTTCCTTAAGGAGTGTGTGTATGTGTGTGTGCATGCACGTGTGTGCCCATCCCCACTTAGAACGAATGCTGATGAGAGCCAGACAGTGAAGTGAGGTGGGCACCAGGTTCAGCCAGAGGAAACAGCTGATCGATGGCTCCTATCAGCAGTTAGGGCAGTCAGCCAGCGCCTGGGAATTGTCAGCGGTGGTGGTACAGGAAATGCATGGTATGGAGTCTCTGGCCCTGCCTTGGAGTGAGGTCATTTCCTTGCTCTCGGCTTACAGATGAAGCTCATTGCCAGTGACTACCTTGGGTGTTAGGATGATCCCAGACCACAAACATAGCATGCGTGTCAGTATCTGTCTTTAAAATGTCAAAGAGAGAATAAACAAATGTGCTTTGGCTCTTAAACAATTTCACACATTTTCATGCTGCCTCTGCCGATGGTGACCGCCACGCTACATCCCCAGGGCCAGGCTCCTGTTTTTACTCTGCTACCCTAGTCCTGCCCCAGACACAGCCTACCACACACAGGTCTAGCCAGCCTAAGTTGGGCCTTTCTCAAGTTTCCCTCCCTTTGGAGTTCTAAGGCGCACAGGCCCGCTCAGCCCCTTTCTCTAATTCTAATCCATCTGCTATTTCCTGCTGCTTGGAGACTCTGGAATTCGTTTCCTTTCCCGTGGTCCCAAGTCCAGACCTTTGTCATCACCTTAAACGTGGATTGTTGGGAAATCTCCTCAGAGGTCACCCGGCTTGTTCTTCCCCTCCCAGACTGCTCTTAAAAGTAGGGCCTCTCCTCCTGATTTTTCTGGGAGGCACTGTCCCCTCTCAGGGTGAAGTCTTAAGGAAGCTGGGGTTTGCTGGCCCAGCCTAGCTCCAGCTTCAGTGAAATACCCCGTGTGAAGGGAATCAGGCAGAGAATGATAGAGGACACTCAGTTTTCCCCCTCTGGTTCCTACAGCTATGGAAAGATGTTACCCTCCCCAAAGCAATTTAGTACAGGGGTTAGAAAATGGTTGCACCCTAGAAAGAACCCGGTCTGGACTACTGTAATTCTGTACACTGGCAAGCCCAGCCGATTTGGACCTGCAAAGGAGAATGCAGTAGCTATAAATACACATGCACAAACATGAATTCAAATGCACGCATACATGCTCGTGCACACACATACCAGGCACCACACTGTAGAAGGTATTATTGTCCTCACTCACAGATGGATGCACCCCCACCTTCACACTGCAGAAGGGTAAATTCCCCAAACAGAAAGAACCCACTGAATGCAGACACTTTGGTTGAGGACCATCGTCCCACCACCACAGAGGAAGGAAAGAAGTCTCTGCTTGGTGTGGGGAGGGGAGCGGTACACAGACAGCTAACCCGAGACACAGACTCACAGTCAGGCCCGTGCAAAATCTGTTCCAGGGACCACAGGAGATGGTTGCTAACTGCAATGCAAAGTCAGGGGAGTTTCTTATAAAAACAAACTAATAAGTTACTCACATGAGCATCTTTAACCCCTGAAACTGCTTATTTTAGCTTTGCATGTATGTATTTCTTGCAAAAGGTTTTCTAGTGTTCAGTGAATTTTCAAAGGGGTCCACAACTTCAAAAAGTTGAAAGCACTTAAATACAGGAATGCCAGGATGTAATCAAGGACATTCCTTCGGAAAAAGTCTCCTCTGGATAGCTACACCAGGCCAAAAGACCCTGGGAAAATTACCCGTCAGTCCTCAGGGATTTCCCAAGCATTCCTCAGAAGGTGATAACCAATAGAGTTTTGTAGAATGTGGTTCTCTTTGCCAGATCGCAACCAATTGACACACGGAATGAATGAGGCAGGGTCTGCTATCATTCACCAGCAAAGTTACTTTTAACGGAACAGCCAAGGTAATGAGAAGGTTGAGGCCTGCGTCTTGTCACCTAGGTGCAAGCATGTCATGAAGAAAGCATCTCGCACAGACCATTCAACTTAAATTGGATGCAGTGGGTGTAAAATTAGCAAACAAAGAGAAAGAAACAGCACACAGCATGCACACAGACACATCCACATACATAGGCGACTAACGAACACAGATGAATCTTGACTCGACCACTTTGACTTTAGAACTTCACTACGGTACCTAAACCATATACATACAATAGAAGCCAAACTCCGAGGTTACATCTGTGCCTGGACTAGTGATACAGAACCCAGTGTGTCTAGGGATGCTTGGCAGCAACAGCCAGCCACCCGGACACCAGTGGAAAGAACCCTTGCTTTGCAGTGGACTATGTTTCCTGGGTAGACTAAGTGTACTCTACTCATTCTTAGGACTTAGGGTATTTCCATCTTATGAAGGGTTCCCTGAGATATACCCCTTTGTATGTCAAAGGAAATCTGCATGAAAACGCGAGTACTAAAAAGTATACGCAAGCCTTGAAAACGAAACCAGCATGGACGGTCTCTCTGTTAGGCTGTCTCTAGGGTGCTTTTTATTGAGCTGCCTGGGCCTGGGAGTGCATGGGAATGGATATGATGCAGAATACAGATGAAAGAGTCTAAATGGCTAAGTTCTATCTCAAAATGAATTAAGTTGTAGCGAACAGGAGAAATATCACAACATAAAGACATACATACGTCTGCTGTGGAACAATCCTTCTGTACTCTGTGAATATGTATTACTCTTATTGGTTAATAAAATAGCTGATTGCCCTTTTAGCAAGGCAGAAGAAAGTGAGATAGGACAATTGACCTGAAGATGCTGGGATGAAGAAGGGTGGAGTCAGGAGATGTCAGGCAGTTTTCGAGGAAGCAGGATATGTAGAACATGAGGTAACAAGCCATGAACCATGTGGTCAAGCAAGCATAGATTAAAATACATACATACATATGTTAATTTAAGTATAAGAGTTAGCTAATAATAATCCTGAGCTATCAGTTGAGCATTTTTAAGTAATATTAAGCCTCTGTGTCGGTCATTAGGGACTGGTGGCCAGAATTGGGAAAAAAACATCCACCTACATATATCTTTTTGGTGATATAGCTAAAAGATAATAAGAAATAACCATGATTGTCCTTTTTTTTTTTAAAGTATATACATCTGTTCTTTCACTTTCATGACTAAAGTCAAAGGGGAATTTACTGCTGCATGCCCGTGGAGAACAAACACGCCCTAAGAGCATCCCACACAAACTCCATCAATGTTTAAACAGAGGATAGCTGTGTTCCTATAGGGCATCCCAGTTTTGGTGCCTCATAAACAACCAACTACACAAAACTCCCAGAGAGATCCATCACTCAGGACAATCTTCTGGGGCAGAGTGCAACTGCACACACTTTTGTTTCTCTTCCTCTTTTCTGACATTGTTAAACTATACTATTAACCAGGCCACCCCTCCACTCTTTCCAGTCCTGGAAACTGAGTATCTTAGGTTCGCCATGCTAGGCACACACCCTGCCCCTGCCCCAATAGGAAGCTGAAATCTTTTCTGTTTTTAATGAACATGTGTGCACATAAGAAAGCATCTCGCATGGACCATTCAACTTAACTTGGATACAGTGAGTGAAAAATTAGCAAACAAAGAGAAAGAACACAGCACACAGCATGCACACAGACACATCCACATACGTAGGCGACTAACGAATACAGATGGATCTTGACTCAACCGCTTTGACTTTGGAACTTCACTATGGGACCTAAACCATATACATACAATAGAAGCCAAACTCCGTGTTTTTATATCTGTGCCTGGACTAGTGATACAGAACCCAGTGTGTCTAGGGACACTTGGCAGAAACAGCTAGCCACCCGGTCACCTCCACTTTTGTGTGGAGGTCAGAGGGTAACCTTGGGCACCATCCTCAGGAAGGCCATTCATCTCCTTTGAGAGTGTCTGGTAGTGGTCTCAGCCTTACCAGGGATTGTCTTGTTCTTGCTTCCCGAGGAAAAAAAAAAAAAAGTAGTACTATGCCTGGCATTTTTACATGGGTTCTGGGGATGGAACTCGGGTTTCCATACTTGTGAAGCAAGCATTTGTTAGTCATTTCCCCAGCCCTGAAATAACCGCTTAAGGAAACCCACATTGTGTTTCCTGACTCGTCACTCCATTCCAAATACCGTCTCTGTGGATTTCCCCAGAGAACCTCGATTAAGATCAAGTTGTAGGCAAGCCTGTAGAATATTTTCTTAGTTAGTAGTGACAGGGGAGGACTTAGCCCCATGGTGGGTGGTGGTGCTTTCCCTGGGCTGCTGATCACGGGTTCTATAAGAAAGAAGGCTGAGCAAGCCAATAAGTATCACCCTTTCATTGCTTCTGCATCAGCTCCTGCCTCCAGGATCCTAGCCTGACTACCTTCAATGACTTCAATGACATACAGTGTAAGCCAAATTAACCCTTTCCTCCTCAGTCTGCTTTTGCTTGTGGTGTTTCATCATGGTTATATTAACTCAACTAAGACACAGCATTGCATGATAAACTCCTTACGGACCCGAAGAACCAACCATTTCTTAGGAAGAGAGCACAGCCCAGCTAACTATATCATCCCATTGGTCTTTCTTGCTCATTCTTGTATAAAATTCATCTATTGAAATTTAATTTTTCAATATAGACCAATTCCAACCTTCTGAATGTACGATCCATCATTCAAAACCAGAAGCCGAGCATCCTCTGCCCCTGTACCATGCTGGGCAGACTCTGACCACAGCAGAGCTACGCCTCCTGATAGATTTGGCATGTAGCCACAGTTAAAACATAAAAACAACAGTAAAATCCAACTTGAGATCAACTGGTTAACACAGGAAATCAATCAAACCAGGGTGAGAACAAATTTCCCTAAGTAAAGCAAGATGTTGACATGGGTGATCAGCTGCTCACAGAATGAGGGTCAAATTTTTTTCTTGCCCTAATTTAAAGATTTCATGTCTAGATCTCATCTGGAATTTCCAAGCAGATTCTGGCGCAATTAGCAGGCATTCTCATAATCCCAGGCCTGTCACTATCTCTCTGTCTCAACAATGGGAACTGTACTTTAGCCTTACTTCGGTATGACCGACTCTCCCACTTCTCCCAACACAGATAATTACACCTACCGTCTTCACAGGCCTTACTCAGAGCCTGACTGCCTAGGACATCTGTACTGACCACTGCTGCCCTTGAGAGACAAGTCTGGTCTCTGAACAATAGTGCAAGGAAGGCTTTGGGTTGACTTGCTGTAAATGGCCAAGACAGCAGTAGCCCAAATGTCCCTCCTGGTCTGTCTCTGGTATAAGGATGGCCTGCTCGGTTACTGAGGAAAAATGGGTATCCCAAAGGCAGCTTTTAGACCACATCCATTCTCCTGATCAACAACACATGCCCATAGGTAGGGCAGTGAGTGATCATAAGGGACTTTGATCCACTGAGGATTGGTCTCGGGCTCATTCATGACTACAGGCATTGTCTGACTCTAAGAGGTTAGGAAATGTGATTTCACAAGCAGAACTGACTAGAAAGTCACTGTTCCTAGCACATCCTGGGCTCTCTTGGGGATTCTTTGGGAATTAAGTCAATGGTTCATTTCTTTTGGGGCCAGCAGATCTCTAAGAAGATGAGGAAGACTGGCTGAGGGCAGGGGCATCTAGATCATTCTTTTCCATTTGCTACCTCGGTGCCTGATACCTCATTTGGGAATATGTGCCTAATACCTACACCTCAAAGACTTGAGGAGCAAATGAAACCTACATATAAGTCACCGTTTATGTAGAAAACATTTGAAAAATATAATCTGGTGTGACAGTGATTTGATCAAGTCTAAATTTACTTTTTTAAAGCAAAAAGTATTCCCAAGCCTTGGGTCTGTGCCATGAAGCAGAGAATGGATTTGCAAGTCCAGGAAGCTCCAGTTGCTGGTGCTGAGTCTCAAAATGCATTTCTCAGTGTGATGTCAGGGAAACTGAAGACAGAAGCACGAGGTGAGCAGCCAGGCTTGGGGAAACACCATCCATCTTAATATCAAGGACTGCTCTCTTTCTATAGTCTTGGCAGGCTATGCATGTTGGGGGGATACATCTCCAAGACTGACCACATGCCCACTGGAATGGCAAAAAAAAATTAAAACCTTTGGAACTACACCATACCTCATCCCTCTTGCTCTGGCCTCCCTTGCCTGATTTTAACCTGTCATACAAACCAGTTTTCTTCAAAGACAAGAGCAAAGGAACCTGACACTATTACCTGTCCTGAATCTCCTTGCTATCTGCCAACGTACCTGAACACATCATTCAATGGTTCCTGTGGGCCACTTCTGTCCGGTTCCTTGTATTTTGAGTACATCTACTGAACCCTAAGCTAATTGAGGGGAATATGGTCCTTTACAAAGTGCTCTAAGACTCAGAAGTAGGAGACTTCAAAACACACACACACACGGACATTTACTAACACTAAACACATCACATATATGTAATGCACTCCTTGGAAATACCACATATTCTTTTCTTGTCTGAGGTCAAAGCATTGTCCAGTTTTAGGTCTTCTGCATTGATCAAACACATTTCTAAAAATAAAACTAGTTTCCTGGGGCAGAAAATACATTTTTCAAGAATGGATATTAAATCTATAACTAAGGGAGACTTGTCTTGGGGCTAGATTAATGTTTCCGAAACATCCTTCCAAAGAGAAAAAGAATAAGATGTCTTATATGTAACAGGAGAAAATATCTAGGTTTTCCTACCAAAATGTCATCTAACCTAGACAATTCAATGAGGGAAAGAAGAGTCTCTGAATAAATGGTGTGGATGAGAGGAGATGGATTTAGACACCCGTGGATGTGGATGCGCAAAGATGGATTTAGACACCCATGGATGTGGATGAGAGGAGATGGGTTTAGACACCCGTGGATATAGATGCAAGAAGATGGATTTAGACACCACCTCATTCCAGATGTAGAAACAACTCCAGGAACAGCATAGCTCTGAACATAGGAGCTAGAAGCAGGAAACTCTCAGAAGAAACCATGAATGGAAATCTTTGTGACCTTGGGCTACAAAGCTATTTCTTAAGTATAACAAGAGTATAAACAATAAAGAGAGGATCCCTTATACTTCAAGGGCTACTATCCATAGATAAAAAAGAAAATCCCTATAATTACAGACTACATTTACAAATCATTCCTTTTATCAGGAACATCTGTCGACCTACCTATCAATCTATCACAAAGGAATTCAACATCACTGTCAGGGAACTATCAGTCAAAGTTGGGCATGGTGGTGTGCATACTTATTAACCCCAGGATTTGGGAGGCAGAGGCTGGAGGATCAGGAGTTCAAGGCCATTCTAAGTTGCAAAGTCAGTTTGAGGCTAGGCTGTGCTACACACGACTCCAGCACAAGCAAAAGAAACAAAGAAGAAAATCCAAGCCCCATGAAGACACCACTTCATATCGACAAGAATGACTTCAATCAAAGAGGGTCGTTGGCCAGCATTTGGAGAAACTGAACCCTCCTCACATTGCTCGTGGAGGTGGAAGATGGTGTAGATGCTTAGGAATACAACCCAAAATGTGAAATATAAACAGAGAGGTACCGCATGACCCATCGACTCCTCTCTTAGTTATATAGTCAAGAGAAGTGAAAATTTGCCCATAGAAAATCTCATGCACTAATGTTGTTGAAGCATCACTTGAGAGTCAACAAAAGGGGGAAAAGAAACAGACGCAAATGTCTACCCACTAAAGGATGGAACAATCACTACAGCTCAGTACTGGAGATGAAGTATCCAGAACAGGCAAATCCACAGGCATGGAAAGCAAATTAGTGGTTGCCTGGGGCTTGGCAAGGAGAAGGCAGGGTGGCTTCTAACAGGAACGGGGATCATTTCTGGGAAGATGAAAATATTCAAAATTAAATTATGGTGATGGTGGTACAACTTCATGGTTACACTGAACAACACTGAAACATATATTTAAACAGGTGGATTTATGGAATATAAATTGTACTTCAAAACAGATGCTAAAGTGTCAATCAAATTTTCTTTAAGACAACATTCCTTTTTATTATACAAGTATAGCATAGTATATATTCCAAAACACCAAAGAACTTATAACAGATACACAAAAGCCTCTCCTAACTCCATCTCTATGCAGCGAGAGAACTTTCCTCAGCGGGGCTCTTCCCATTGCACCTCAGAGTCTCAGTCCAAGTTAAATACAAGATGGCTCCCAGAGCACGCCCAGGAGCTCCAAGATTCATCTCCTCAATGGGCTCGGTTAATATCCTCAGTGGCTTAGAGGCAGGCAAGGAGAGAAACCAGAAGGAGTTTGTGGCAAACTTTGACAAGAAAGTGTGACTGTTTTGTGGTCTGGGGATAGCAAGGAGAAGAAAAGTTTTGACTGCTCTAAGGAGAATGGATAGGGGTCTCTTCATCTGATCAGGGGTCCCCAGGAACAGGCAGAGATCTGTATGCATTCTGCATTCACTAACACTCTATTCATGCAAGAAAATAGGAGCAGCCATTATCTTTCCCATGAGCCTTCCCATAATTCCTTCTGCCTTCACATTCCAGCACTTTAAGTAATATGTGCCAGAGGTTGGGAGCAGAAACCTCGAATCCCATTGTCTCATAAGGAGCTTAGGAGGCAGGTATAATTATTCTTCCCATTTTTCAAGAGAGCAGACTCGGATGCCAATGTACATATGTCCTTGGGTCTTGAGTGTCTGCGTATTCCCAATGTGTTATCATGGTGATTTCTGACGCACACAGTCTTATCATCAATCCATCCCCTCGGTTCTTTATTTAACAAGGAATATTTCGACAACCTGAAACTTTGACCTTGAGCATTCTTCAAGGTGAAAAATAGTCATGTGGGTACCAGACTTCTCTGTCAATACACTCTGTAATTAGAGAGACAAGCCCTCCTGGTTCAGTAAGCAGAAGTTCCATCGGGGACTGCCCGGTTTTTCTAATTCAAATTCACCTCAGATATAGGTGAAGCTCCTATTTTCCCTGAGCCATTTGCTGTTAAAACACATTCAAACACAGATATTTAGAAGAAAAACTAAATCCAGTCTCTTTCCTCCACTTAGACCCAAAAGTGATCACGCTTTCTGTTTGTTTGATTAGCTATTTCTTTTCCTGAGATATAACTCACATTCTGAGATGTAAGGTGTGTACCTTAGGTTCACGCTTTTGAAGTATACAAAGTCCAAGGTTGTTTTCTCAGAGCTATGCAACCATCCACATCATCTACTTTTAGAATATTTTCATCACTCCAAAAAGCAACCCTGTGCTTATGGCCATTCCTTCCTCCTCCCTGATCCCTCTAACTACAAACATACTTCCGGTCTGGAACACACCTGGCTTCTTCTTGTCTGCTTTCACTTATACACCATCATGTTTTCAAGGCTCAGCGTGGTGTAGAATGTACTAGCTAGCATTTCTTACTGTCAAGTAGAATTTCTCCTCACGACTGGATACACCAGAACATAGAGAGATGTTCACCATTCAAGTGACATTCAGATAGTTCCCCTTTGGGACTGTTATGATTACACATGTACAAGACTCTCATGAGCATGCTTCTGGTTCTTGTAGGGGTATCCTAGGGGTGGAAATGCTGGATCATATGCTGACTCGGTTTAATTTTTTGATGAACCAAGGTTATGTTTTTCATTCCATCATCTCCAATCTGATGAACAAACGCAAATGCATGTTTTTTTTTTTTTTTAAAGAGTAGCTGGTAAGATGATTGCGAACCTTATCAATTAAACTAACAGCTCTCACTCTGTTTTTCTTCGTTTGGGGGTGGTATGGGAGAGATTCTGGAAACCAAACTTAAGACCTAGATGTGTGCATATTAGGAAGTAATCTATCACTAAGTTACATCCCAGCCCCAGACAGTGTCTTAGCAAACCTAAGTATACAGGAAGTATGCCCGAAATACTGATGATTTGTGCTAATAAACATTGGTCTACTTTTTAAAAAATTTATTCTGTAACAGTGATACAAAGGCATCTCATTGACTGAAGACTTTTGTGTCCTGGATAAAGTGTGTTTGCTATGAGTTGTTCCCAGTGCGGTAGAGTTAAGAGGTAGCCGGGTCTTTAAGAGGAGGGGCTTAGCACAAGGTGCTTAGGTTGTTGGCCATCATCCTAAGAAGGCACTACTGCCGATCTCTTGGGGGTGACACAGTTTCCCATGAGAATGGGTCACTGTTAAAGGAGGGAACCTGACTTCTGGACCTCTTAACTCTCTTTATCACCATAGAATCCATGTTTCTTGCTCATGGTCCTGCCACGATACCATCTGCTATGAGTTGGCACAGCCAGAAGGACTCCTGTAAGAGCAGTGTCAGCATTGTGACATCAGGGACACTGGTCTCCTAACCCGTGAGCTAAATAGACATTTTATAAAATAAATTCTTACATTTGTGTATGTGTGTATCTTAAAGGAAGTCTGCCCTGAATTATTGGCTCCAACACACCTATATCTCTCCTTTAAGAAAGGTATGTAAGTTCTCCTTAGTTCAAGAATGATAAATAAACCTTCTCAGTTATGATTGTTTGCTGCTGAAGACACAGCACACAATAAATCCATGTCATTCTTAAGGACCACAAGTCTTTCTGGAATGTTTCCCTGTTTAAGCGTATAAGTTCACATGAAGGTCCGAAGGCTGGCATGAACTTGTCCAGAGTTTCACCTGCTTCCAAATCTCCAGGCTTCTGTTAATAGTACCTGACATGAGCCCCCCACCCCACCGCCCTCATCCCCGCCCCCAGCTACTTCTACTTTTGCTTTTGCTTAGGGCTGGCATAGCCTACACAAACTCCTTCAGCACTTGGAAGTTTCTGAGAAGCCATGAAGCTTTGGGGATGCTGAATGTCTGCCTTGCAGAGGCCTGTTAAAACTCTTAAGGCAGATGGTGACCCAATCAGTCATAGGACCGTGTCTGCCTTCAGATACTGTATTAAACCAAACCACGCCTTTGCCTTGGGTTCTTTGATGCCAGTTAGCTCTCATTGCTAAAACCAACCCAGCAATTCACATCATGCCTACTTCTTTGTAAGTACCAGAGACTCAATGTAGACGACACTATAAACACCTGAACTTATCTTGGAAAGGAAATAGGGCGCCAGGTAAGCATTGTGGAGGTGCCACACTGGGCAGATGACCCTACAGTAAGTCTGGGCACCTGGCTTTCAATTGTTCCTAATACCATACTGGCAGGCAGGCCAGATGATCCTGCCAGCTTCCTTGGATCAAAAGGACTATGACAGGCCAGAACACAGAGACCTGATAAGAACAAGGGTCGCTTTGTTCTGTACTATCCTTTGAAAGCTCTGGCAGCCTTGCCCTGGAAAAGGCAAATCTACCCCGTCTTGGTGCCAAGCCAGCAGAACATGGGCCCGTGACATGTTCCCTTGGGCGGCTACCATGGCCTCTTCATACCAAGCACATGGACTTGGGACATTCCCTGTTGCACCAGAGGTCTCAGTGTCTACCTTGGCAAAATTTGGACGTCTTAGGGCAGGGGATATAGGCAATAGCTGAGTCACATGTGGGCAGAGGCAGGGAGAAAAATTTCTCTGGGTATACCAGGCTTGCCTCAATGAAAAACCATTCTCCCCAAAAGCATAACGATGAGAAACAGCCCGTGTAGGGCAAGAGTTATTATTAACTCAAATGTTCTGGGGACCTGGCAAGTGTCTTAAGGTAATTGCATGTATAATGGTCTTCTGTTGTAGATAAACCCTGCAGAGATTTTTCCCCCTTTTCCATTTATGTATGTGTGCTTTTGTGTGTACTTTGCATGAATATGGATACACATGCACATGTGTGCACAGACATGCAGAGGCCCAAGGCTGATGTCAAGAGTCTTTCTCCGTTGCTCTTTGACTTAATTTCTTGAGGCAGGAGCTGTCAGTCAAACCCACATCTTACCGAGATGGCTAATCTTGCAAGACAGCTTGCTCTGAGGGAGCCCCAGTCTACACCTCTAGAGACTGGACTCACAGGTGGACTGCCATCCCGTCTGGCATTTAATTGGGTTCTGGAGATCTGAACTCTGGTCCTCCTGTTTGCATAGCAAACGCTTTAACCACTGACCCATCTCCCCTGGCCCTTTGATGACATTTTAATGGCAAAAGGCTGTCGTCTGTGATTTACTTCTACAAAGGAATATGCTCCTATTTTTTTCTATTCTTCCCCTTCCACATTTTTGATAAATACTTGAATAAAACAGCTCACCCAGCTCCTCTCACCGCAGCCCGTGGGGACTAACAGCACAAGCTTAGGGTAACGGCTATTGCCACTCAGTCTCAGAGAAGGGAGGTGAGCGGGAATGGTGGGAACACAGGCAAGCTGGGAACTGGAAAGGGGTGGCGGCCATCGTTCTAACAACAGGAGCTCCCTACAGGGATGTGGGCCTGAAGTTGCTAGTTTCTTCCAAACAGCAACATGTGTCCATAAACGCACGTTTTTTCTTAAATATTCGAAAACAAATTTAAAATGGAACAAAAATAAGCTTGAGGCTGACGCAGCCAGCCCTGAAGTACCAGCCTGTAGCTTTTGAATGGGTATGGAGCCACCTCTCTAATTCAGTGTCCCTGTAAGGCCCCAAGCACCTGTTACAGGGTCACCAATGCCTTCCCAAGACACCAGCAGCAGGGCAAAGAGCCAGGCGCCCAACCTGAGATGAATGAGAACTCCAGCAAGAGCTGCGCTGGTGGCCCCTGCATATAGGCATGTCAGTGCAGACACAACCACAGGCTATGCAATCACACAATGAACACACCAGACCCAAGCCTGTGAGGGTGATGGGCACCCAACCCACCCTGCCTCCTCTCATAGTTGGAGTGGAGGCGGGGAGCTCATGGTGGGAATTTCCACTGAAACCAGCCATTTTATGGTAAATGCTGACGAGAGAAAAAGAACTGTCTGAAACACACACACACAGTTACTCTGTCATCTCATACTTAGTCCCTACAGATTCTCAAGTTGGGGAGAGGGCAGACTTGAGAGCGATTTAAGAGAGAAAATGCTGGCTATTGTGGAGGTGAAATGTTCTCTTGGCTTATAAGGGTCCAGTTCCTCACAGGGCCATTGTCTGCCAGGCCACCCCTCAGACCTGCCTTACCCTTTTGGCTGGATTAGATTTCCAAAGACTTCAAGGGACACAGGATGCTTTGTTCAGCACTGGAACTCCAGGAAGGGGGGCTCCCTCAAGTTACAGAGAGCCTGAGGCACCAGTTCAGGGCTCTACAATTCTACTTGCCAGGGATGGGTCCTCCACAGATCTGAGGAGCAGGAAGCAAAGAAGGCTGTGAAACTAGGAAGGCAACTTCAAGAACCCCACAAAGGAGCTACCATGTTCATCTGAACACAGGAACCCTAGAAGCAGCACCTGGGGTGATGCAGTTTGGATTTCCAAAGAGATCTATGTACTTCTATTTATAGCAAGAGACATAGTGCCAAAAGTTACCCTGCTGGAAAAACATTCACTTATCACAGCATAAGCCTTCTGAGGGACAAGCAGGGATTTCACCGAGCTAGAAAAGTCTTCATTTCTCCTCTCATAGTTGGAGAGAAGAACACACAGAAGCATTCTCATGTCTGAAAATGTCTATGATTTCACCATAGTAGCCAAGTGTCTGGGCATCGCTCATGAGAGGACCCACCAAGGAATGAAAACCTAGAGGAGATTCCCTAATTGCTCAAAGACAAATCTGAACATGGAGGGCTTAGAACACAGTGGCCACCATTCTGAGCAACCTCTCCATGGTAGAGAATGTTCTCAAGTTAGCCAGGGAGGTCCAAAGCAGAAGACACTGGGGCAGCCCGTCTACAGCCATCAAGGCAGGGCCAACATCCCTAAAGGTATGTAATCCTAGAAATTCCAGGTATGAAACACCAGAAATATGTATTTGTACCCTCTAGAGTAGGCCACGAAATAAAACTTCCAATGCCATTGAACTTGTGGTACAAAGAAACATGCATGAGAAAAGACTAGCAGCAGAGGGACCAGTAACGGGTTAAGTTTAACAGGAAAAGCAGCCACAGCATGCTGGTTAGCTTGACCGAATGCAGCTTCTGTGCAGAGTCCTAACTTAGGGATGACACCTGACAGTCTGCGGTCCTGATCCTCAAAGATGACAACTGCATGAAAATCCAATATGGTTTTGTGACTCAGCACAATGAAGTCAGACAAATCCATGATGCCACCTATTGTCTGAAAGGTCATCAAGGTGAAGGTGCTGATGGACAGGTAAGAAACGAGCATCTGCCTACACTGGCCTCTTCTTCCCCAAGTGGCCTCAGGACTGCCCACACGCACACACGCACACACAGTGCCCTCTGTCTGCTTATCCACAGCCTCCTCTGCTGCTCGCCTCAACCCTAGCTCCATACAAAGCTCTCCACCTTCATACAGATGATTCCTGCCTTCTGTGTTAGGAGCTGTGCCCGATGCCAGCTGGTGAAGGTAACGGACACCCTCACCTTTTTCCCATCTACCATGTGTCCCCAGGATCCCCCTGTGCCCCCATCACCTCACCTCACTCACCTCCAGATCATTACTAATGAACCTAAAATTTGAACCCCATTGACTTCGAAAGCTCTGGTCATCCACTTCCCTCCAGTTTCCCTTTAAATTTAAATCCACACGAACTTGACTTTAAACAACAGAAAACTGGTTGGACATGGCCAGATCATAGAAACAACCACCACTGTGCAAACCAGAAGTCTGGGGGATGGGGGTGGGGGTCCCAGATTGGCTTGGCTATATAGCCAATTGTTAGCAAACTCATGGTTTCATGAAGGCTGCTGATGCAACACACACACACACACACACACACACACACACACACCAGCTTCATAAGGTGAAAACCCCTGAAGGACCCCAGCAGATTGCCCTGGGTCAAGGTGGGAGGGGCCCACAGGGCCACTGCTCTGAGGGAGGCAGGTCAAGAGAGATGCTGGCAAAGGGCAATAGTCTCCCACACCTGGCTTCATGGCCCAGAGGTGAGCACACAGGGAATGCAAACAGAACAAAAGGAGTCATAATTGTCAGGTTCAAAGTGAGCCAAGACCCCTGACATTACCATCACCTTCATTCACCTTGCCTCCATTCCTGGCTTTGCTCCATGGAAGTAAACAGAACTGTGTTCATGTTGTTCTGACCATAGATCCCGGACAGTAAAGCTTTGTAGCCAGATAAAATCTCCATGTTCAGCAGAGCTGACCAGCCTCAGCCCTCTTCTCCCCCTCCCTCCTCCAGCCTGAAGCTTCACCTCCACAGCCTCCTCTCCGGTTACTCAGTGAAAGTGTTTCATTCATGCCTGAGGGCCTTAAGAAGGGGCCACCTTGTTACCCAAGTATTAATTCCTTACCAAATGCCACTCCACCGAGTCTTTCTTAAGGGTCTCTGCTATGACATGACTTTCACTGAAGGATCTCAGGAAGTCATAGCCTTTAACATCATAATCTTTGACATCAATGAAATTAGCCTAGAGAATCCCCCAGATATGTGTGTGTCCATTTCTTTTATGGCAGTCTCTTTGATTAGACTGTAAACATCCCAAAGGTTGACTCCTCTGTGTGACACACCACTGAGACACCAGCACTGCGTGTATCAAGAGTTCATGAACCCAAGTGAATTCATTAACTAAATGCTCCAAAAGTTCACGCAGAAACTTAACCCCCAAGTTCTATTAGTCCTGCTTAGAGGTGGGATCTTTGTGAGCCAACTGCAACTATCCAGGACATGAGGGTGGGTGTTGCAAGATATTTGATCACGCAGTACAAAGGCATTCTGATTGGTTTACTAAAAAGCAGAATGGCTAACAGCTAGGCAGAATTTCCAGGAGCAGAGGATGCTGGGAAGAAGGGCGGGATGCACAGAGTTTCCAGTCAGGCATAGAGAAAGCAGGAAAGCAACATGGGCTGTAAAGGTAATAAAGCCATGAGGCAGAATGTAGATTACTAGAAATGGATTAATTTAAAGTTATAAGACCTACCTCGAAACAAGCCTAAGCTATTGGATAAGCTTTCATAATTAATAAGAAGTCTCCATATGGTTATTTGGGAGCTGGCTGGTGGGACAGAAAAAAGTTAAGACTATAGATAGGGCCCCCGTGACAGCATCAGCAGCTTGATAAAAGGGGGAGGGGCTTAAGCTAGCATGCTTGCTGCATGTTGCCATGCGACTCTGCATGTTGTGACGTAGCAAGAAGTCCCTTACCAGATGTCAACAGCACATTCTCAGATCTGCAACTCCCAGAACTGCAACCCCAAACAAGCTCTACTATTTACAAGTTACCTGGCCTTGGGCAGTATGTTACTCTAAGATAGGGTTTAAAGTGATTAGTAAGTAAACTAACTGGTCCTTAAAATACGGAACTGTGTCAAGGGAGGAGAAAGGTCAAGTGAATGGGTGCTCTGAGAGTGGTCCTGAGAAAACGTGGATGCTGCCCAGGCCCACGTGGACATCCTGATATGAGTAACCGCAGGAAACGGAGTGACATATCTATGCTGGCAAAAGCATGCCACTGAGACACCACTCTCGTAAAACTCTTGTAAGGGCTACATTCTCCGGGGGCTGCAGTGAAGCTCCCTGTGCCAAAGTGAAGCAGGGGTGACCTGTCTGCCTGGCAGCCTGGGAAAGAGCCATTGGTTCACTAGCTCTCCCAATCCCTGGTCTTCTTGCAGGCAGATGGAAACCTGAGGTGGATCTGGCACACTGGTATCACTGCCCATCCTGCCTGTCTGTGATGCTGCAGGAAGAGGAGCTGGATGGTATCCCCGAGAAACTTCAGAGATTGAGAGGAGTGGCTGCTGTATCCAATATCCACGGCTATTCAGCCACCAGCACTGTCAGCAGGGTGACTGAACTCGTGACCAAACTTGGCTGCACGCTCCATTGGGGGTGTGGCTCTATCCAGTCATCCTTGATCGCTCCAGCATGGTAGCTCACCATGTCCTCAGCAGGCAAGGAGAAGCCCATGCAGTGTGAAGCTCTGAGCAGCCCAACAGTGAGAGAACAGGGACACAAAAGATCACTTCAGGCCACGGGACTCCCTCCCTGCTAATCTCGCCGCACCATTTCCAGGTGTTGATGGGAGAGATGGCTGTGAGCCACGCTTCCGCCAGCCACTGTTCAGTTCTGCTGTGGTGTGAGTCTCATCTGTGCCTTCCCTTGAGAACTCGGGCCTTGGAATTTCTGTTGACATCCAGGTCTACAGGACAACCATATTCATTTCGGTGCCCTTTGCTTCCTTAAATAGGAGCTTGTGCCCAGCCTTCATATGGGCAGAGGGGTTGTGGTTTGAAAACTACAGCAAAGTTGTTCCTACTAAACGGATAGACTCCACTCTCCTGAACTGTTTTCTAGACAGCCTAACATCAGTTGACCACACAGCACTAGGCAATCCAGAGGGGAGCACACATTCAGTCAAAGTTGCCCACTTCACACCTGACAACAACACACACACACTGACAACACACACGCACCAACAACATATTCACACAGACAACATGTACACACTGACAATACACACACACTGACAACACACACCAACAACACACACAGACAGCATGTAACACAGACAACATACACCACCAACACACACAGACAACACATCCACATTGACAACATATATACCTGGAAAACACACACCGACAACACGTTCACATGGACAACACACACACACATGGACAATACACAGACACTGATAACACACACTGACAACACTCACACACTGACAACACGCACACACCAGCAGAGCCTCAGGAGAAGCAGATGCTATGTCCTCTCCACCTGACCGTGAGAAAACAGCTTCCTCTGAAGACTGGACAGGGATGGAGAGACAGCTCAGCTGTTGCAGTGCCTGTACCGCAAGCACAAGGAACCCAGTTATAGCCTCAGAGCCTATACAAGAAAGCTAGGTACAGAGATGAGAGTTTGCCACCTGAGTGCAGGGAGTTAAAGACGCACAGATCCCTCCGGCTCGTTGGTCAGCCAGGTAGCTTAACCCACTCTGTGAGTTCCAGGCCAGTGAAAGACCTGTTTCAAAAATAAACAACGCAAACAGTTCCTGAAGAACAACACCCAAAGTGAGTTCATGCATGTGCATGACGCACACACATCACACACTCACAGTGCACTCAGGAGCACACACACATACTCACATGTGCATTTGTAAACATACGTGCACACACACACACACACACACACTTACCCACTCACATACAGCCAACAGCAAAGTCAAAGACCCTCCTGGTGGTGGAGTACTAAGCACCAGTGAGTAGTGGACACTGCCCTCTGATGAGAGGCAAATGTTGCCTTCTTAGCCAGCACCCGAGTGCTGCCCGAAGCCATCTGAAATAACCAATATGGAGAGAAGGCAACTGTGCCAGCCTCCCGCCCAGGCTCAAGCAGACAGGTTGGCACAGTATCTGTCAGCTTCAACTCATTCTGCTCCACATCCAACCATCCAGCCAAGGCTGAAGTTCTAGAAACTTCCTGGCCAAGCTTGCATAATCTCAGGAATAAATAGAGCATGTAACTTAGAAAATAGTTGAAGAACACAAATGCATGCCAGGGGCTGTCCATGGATACCACCCTCAGGATACCCTTTTTTCACAGGGGCCTCGAGGTGATTTCTAGGTTTCTCTAAGACATATTAGACAAGTGTTTGGAGATGGGGCATGCTAAGCACTCACAGATCCTCACATGTAACTTTCTTCAGATGCTGCTACAGAGTTCGAGGGGAGTCTATGACAGGAAGGCCCAGAGGCCAGTGCCAGACCCACTAGAGGGAGGCATCTGAGGGCTGCGATGGCTCCAGAGACCAAGCAGGGGGAGGAAATAGGTTGCGATTGGAATGATTTTCAAACAACAACAGCACTCTGGCCACAAGGTTCCCCAAAGATAACAGAGTCTAACTGGTCAGGGCATTTCCACAGCATCTAGCTTTTAGGCTGAGCTAGAGAGAAAGGATTAGAATTTAACACTGCCTACAGTTCAGTGGCTCAGCAAATGCTTAAAATGGTGGTGGTGAGGGAGGGTGAAGAGGTGACGACTGTGTTTTAAAGGCCACATCTCATTGCTTTCATGAAGGTGCCTCGTGGGTAACTAGAATGCTTGGAAGAACGATAGGCACAAAAATAGTTACACACCCACACACGCACAAGCACAGAAATTCATCTTACCCTGAGATGCGAAGTCTACTGTTTATATCGAACACCCCCAGACACAGGTGCTACGACTCTGCCTGGGGACCCAATTAGGAAGCCATCACTCTGTCTCCCTGCAGTCAGAAGACAAGAATGGTCCACGAGGGAGGAAGGGAAGGATTAGTAACATAGCAAGGTAGGTCTTGGATGGCAGCCATCCTTTCCTCCGGGCACTGAAAACTCGGTTGGCACCGAAAGGAATCGTGCTGTTGGAAGCCCTTCCCAGTGGAATGCAGCCTGAACACCCACCCGCACATCCCAGGGCACAAATAACCCAAAACAGTCTTTAAGACAAACAGTTCCATTGCGGTAATTAAAGTGCCGTGGGTCTAGCGGTGGTGCGCCTCGTTAATTCTGGGCTGTGTCATGCTATGGCCTGCGTTGCTTTAAGTTTGAACGCGTGCCATTTATCAAAGACAATGAAATCCTCAAGGCGCATCTACTTATCATCAGATAATCCAATGGAAAGTTTAATTGAGGCTTCAGTGAGATGCCTCTTGGCAGCCAACCCTGTGTCTCACTCTTTGGCTTGTTCTTATTTCATTAAAGGCAACTTCCCTGTGTGCCTATGGCTCCTATTTCATAAACCAGCAGCCACTGGAACTCCCCAGACAATAATCGCCTTCTCACAGGAACACCAGGCAGGCACTTCTCATACGCCAGGCCCAGCACGGATAAGGGAAGGAGGATCTGGGCCAATCCCTGTTGGCGGTGGTGCCCGTGTCCTCTACCACCTGTGGGCAGGCCACTTTTGCACAGGCTGTGTGAGCTGATGTCCTCTTGGGATTCGAATGGGATTGATGTCACTCTGTCATTTCCCAGCATGCCCAAGGCTGCCTTAGGGCTGGAGGCAGGCAGTTAGTTCTGCATGACTTGCTTGGCTCAACAACTCTGGGCTCTTCCTGAACTCATGGAATCTTGTCCAAAAGGGTCTCCTATTGTCTACTTCCTTCTGAACCATGCAGGCACGCTTCCTGGCCTCGCATTCCTCCCTGATGGGATTATGTCATCCTTCAGCCATCCTTGGGAGAGCTGAGTGATCTCTGGTTAGGACTCCTCATTTTTCTTCCTTTGAGCCCAACTGGGGCTGAGCAGACACAAAATAAACCCGGCACCCTTCTTTTTCTCTATCCCCATACCTAATTCCTGGACCTTCTTCATTTTACTTAGAAATTAGACTTATTCTACAATTTACTAGATTCACAAAATGAATGAGGATGAGCCTAGCTTCACTAGAATTGTTTCCCAAGTCCACAGATGAAGTAACGAAGAATCTTTATGTTCAAAACCGTACAGATAGAAGAACTGGGTGGGGTTGGAGCACCTGGCCCGTGGCAGCTCCGGATTCATTATGAATCTCGGAATATGGAACTTCGTCAGGAGAGCCAACAAAAAACTAGCCCAGTTGTAGAAAGCAATTCATCTCACTAGGATCACTGCCTACTGAGGGAGTCACAGAAGAAGTTGGCCTCTCTGTGGCCACTTCCACACTCCAAGTCTCATGCCTTTCCCCAGGGTGAGATGAGGCTGACGGCCTGGTGTGGACCCAGGGTCTGGACAGCTGAGGGGTGAAAAGCGGCTTGGGACATGCACTCACGTATTATTGGGCTAATACCAAGTCACACAGAGGGGCTAAACATCTTCCAACAAGCCAGTTTTCCTCAATCAAAATATACTTCTACCTTCCCCACTGTTTCTTCAAACTGAAGGTTTCACGCCAGGGAGCCATGGCGTGCCCGTGTTCAATTCCTCTGGGTAAACTGTATAAGTCACCCACCCCCAACACAAGCCTGTTTCCTTTGTAAGGGGAATGACCTGACCCATAAATCCACACAGACAGTATGTTCGTGCCTGACCCCACTAAGTCCTCATTCAGTTTGTGGGGTGGAGGAGACACTGGCTTAGGTGTATTTTAAGAACTGTTGTGTATATTAACTGCCCAAGGTCTCAGAGCAGAGGAACCACCCATGTCTCGCTCACCAACAGAAGGGCACATCTTTGACCCTGGTGACTCACTATCTGATGTTGGTTTTCAAAGGGAAGGTGTTTAGATTACTTTTCTCGTCCCTGTGACCAAACAGGATGAGAAGCAGTTTCAGAGTGTAGGGGGAATTACTCTGGCTTGCAGTTCTTGGTGATTGCTCCAAGGGGGAGGGAAGCCATGGCAGCAGGCAGGGAAGGTAGGCTGGGCTGTTTCCATGGCATCCACGCTCAGAGAGCAGGAGATGACTGTTCACGGGCAGTGACGTTCACCGTATTATTCTGTCTAAGACCTCAGTGCAAGGAATGGTGCTGCCCACAGAAGGCAGATCTTCCCTCCTCTGTAAACCTAATTTACATTTAATAGCCATGCCCCCACAGGCTAACTTAAACTACAGAACCCTTCAAGGACTGGCCAGAGGCTTGTCCCTAAGGTAACTCTAGATCCTGCCAAACTGACCACATCAGACAGCAAAGATGGGATCAAAGATTTGATAAATACCAGTTAGATCTGGTTTATTTACTTATCATATCAAATGGTACCTACAAATTCCTTGGGAAGCTATCGTCTTCTTCCTTTTGTAAAATAATAAATCAGGGATTAATAAAAGGAACTGCAAAGTCCCTAGATGGTAACCAGACCGGCATTGTCTCACTACCACTGCCGTGGAAATGTATGTTAATCGGCTTGCCCTGTTGCTTTGGGCCTGTGAAAGCACAGGACCACAGGGCATGAGACTCACTCACCTAATGGCAGAGAGGATACAAGAAGAGATGATAGGGCCAGGAGCCAAATATCCCCTTCAAGGGTACTACCTCAATAAACTCGCCTCCCTCCATTGAACCCATGTCCTTAAGGTTCTTCCAGCTCCCAACAGGGCCACAGGCTGAGAACTGAGACTTTAATACTTTGGGACATTTAAGGACAAACCGAGAGCAATAACCCAAGGTATCCGTTCAACAAATAGCAGCTTCTCTCCTGTGCTTGTTGCCAAAGCACAGAAGGGACTGTGAGGCTTGCCTGCTCGTCACAGAGGCAAACAGATACGGGCAATGGTCCCTGTGGAGTGGAAAGACCGCTTCTGTCCCTCTTGTTGGAGGCTCTCTGAATAGAGACCCAAGGCGGGGAAATAATGAGCCACAGAGATGTCAGGGGAAGAGCATGCCAGACCCGGAGCAGCAACAGTGAGGTACAAGATGAAGATGGACTCAAGGGGGCTAAGGAGAGGGTCAGTGTGGCTGGTGCAGGTGGCCCAAGGTTCGTGGAGCAGGCATTAAAGTTAGTGAAGGAGCCATGGGCTCTGGGATCCTACCTAAATATGATAGAAACCTACTGGGGGACTTGAGCCAGGAACCTGTATTTCTTGATTTCGATTTTTTTAAGTTTTAGTGTGGTGTGTGTGTGTAAGTATATGCCATTGATTTCAAATTTTAAAGTTTTAGTGTGTGTGTGTGTGTGTGTGTGTGTGTGTGTGTGTATGCTGTGTGTATCTGAGGAGGCCAGAAGAGGGTCTTATAGCCCCTCCTGCTGGAGTTACAGGTGGTTGTAACTGATCAATGTGTGTGTTGGGGGATGAAGTCTGGGTGCTTTGGAGGAGCGGTGAGTGTTCTTAACTTTGGAGCCAGCTCTCCAGTCCCCAGCTTTAGACTTTTGGAGTCACTCGCTAACTACCATATGCACTGATGAGAAGGCTGTAGCTGGTGAAGAGACCTGGCAGGTGAACCTAATGCAGCTTGGACCAGAGGGAATGCTGGGTATAGCCAAAGGGAGCATAGTAAGAGATTCTGAAGTTATGTGCCCATCCCACCAGGGATGAAGATATTCTAAAAAGACAGCTGGGTCCTTCCTTTTGGACATAAGACTGCTAAACAGTGATCTCCAAGAAACTGTAACCGCTCCGGAAATCTCATGCTAGTGCAGGCAGAGAAGGAACTCATCTCTGGGAAAGAGGTCTCACAGAGTTCTGACCGCTTCTCAGACTACTTCGCAGCAGGGCCTGGAGCTGAGGCAATGTGGGCAGTAGCGGGCAGGCCTGCACCAGACAGGGCTGCTCAGCTACGTACACCCTTAGCTTTCTGTCTAAACCTCATGTCAGGACCCAGAAAATGGTCACTTCTTTCCCATGTGGCCATATTGAGTAAGTCTCCCCTTCTGCTTTTCACTATTGCTTGCCTGTCTAATTGGCTTACTGAGGATAGGTGGCTACACCTAGCTTGAGAGGGTTGCCAGGGCACAGGCCCTGACCACAGCAATACTGACGACAGTCACAGCAGGCAGGAATTGGTGGTAGATTCAAAGTGTTTATCGGGCATCTTTAGAAATAAAGCCAATAGAACGTCTGGTTAACTGCTAAGCGTTGCTTTTGCAGTACTGGGGATAGGATCAGAACAAGGGCCTTGGGCACAGTAGACATGCCCGTGACACTGAGCCATACTCCCAGACACTAAGCGGTTAATAAAACGCACCCACCCTTTACTGCAAGGTAGGCGGGCACCGTGACAAATGCTGGCTATTGGTTTTGCGCTCCACACCACCACTTTGTCTGCTGTGCCCATCACAGTTAAACTCGGGAGGGAAAAAGCCGTAGTAAGCCCGAGGTCTCACAGTGGTAAAGGGAGGAACCAACCTGTCCCTAGAGGCACCTCCTTCCACTCCTTCCTGTTCCCTTAGCTCTATGCCTAACCTCTGCATCCCTAGCTCCCACCAGCTGTCACAGCGTTTGCAGAGCTGGGCGTGGGCAAACATGCCTCCTTCTCCAACACACTGACTGTCTGACAGGTTCCTTTTCCAAGATGAAAACCTCTTGGGGTTGGGACTTTATCTCGAAACTTATGTTTATCTTGGCATTCAGAGCTCTATGGCTCAGGAACGCCTGCAACCGGCCTGTGCGGCTGACCCCAGGGACTCCCCAGCCGCTCTGCTGCTGCTGCCTCTCTGGGAAGCCTTCCATTTAATCAGCAGCTGAGCCAAGGAGAGAGATGAGCCATCGTGGCTGCTCCTGAATCCCACCCCCTCCGCCGCCTTTGCACAGCTGTTTTGTCCTGTTTGATTTTGTAACCATGGGGTACAGGAGACAATAGAAAAATATCTGGAATATTATGAAACCAAACAAGAGGCGAGCGGCAGGAACACGAGGGAAGAAGCAGCTGATTTTTGTACTGACGACATTAAAAAAAAAAAGCGGATCATTCACACGGAATAACACCCTGGATGCTGTGAGAGACAGCCCTGTGCTATACACAATGGCGCTTGCCCATGCCTCCTGCCGCAGCAACCTGAGAAGAGGCGGCCAACCAAGGTGTGAGGAGAGCGTTTGGCTATGACTTCTGATGTCTGCTGAGACATGAGCTGATTCCAACTGCCAGAAAAATCCCACCTAGGGCCTGTACTGGGAAGAAGGGCAGGGGCACTAGGGGCTTCCCAGTGCTCCTCTTCAGGTTTTTGTGTACGTGCATGCGCACGCATGCGTGTGTTTTGACTGTTTTATGTTTTGCAAGGCCAGGAATCAAGTCCAGACACTCCATACACGCTGAGAGATAACCCCAGTCAGTCCTTGGATGTTTTACATCAAGTTGTCAGCATCTGATTTTTCCTAAGTATGCAAGCTCGGGTCCTTGTGGGTGCATCCTCCCTTCCTCACCGTCCCCCACCCCGATGGGCAGAGGGAGAGTCTGATTTTGTCACCAAGATTTAGACCAGTGTCTATGAAAGTTGACTATATAGTCACTAGAGGGCTTGTGACCTCTAGTGGCATGCTGACCTACTCCTGGCTTCGGGGATTCTAATACATAAGAGTTGGAGGAAGAACTGAGCATTCCCACAACCTCACAGATTTTTGCCAATGCTGGAGCCTAGGGTGGCCCCCTTTGAGAGTCATTAGCTCCAAGGAGTTTTGTTCTCCACCATTACAAAGGCTCCAACACCTGTGGAACAGGCGACACTGAGATCAGGTCACTGTGGTCAACAGCTGGCGGCACATCTGTGACGAGGAGCCTGGTTCTGGCATAGGCGGGTTTGTATTGTCTTGTAATGCAGATCCATGTCGTCTTCCTTAGGGGGTAAGATTTGCTTCTGAGATTAACAAGCACGTGAGCCCACCTGTAGGCACCAGATTTGAGGGATCTGAGTGGCATTGTTGGCATTAAAGCTGCTGATCTGGGGACGACACTTTGAGAACCCCTGTGTCCTGTTATTCTACCTAAGGGTCCTTTATTTCCTTGTGGGAGTTTGTTCATTTAAAACAAACCTGGCACGGACAATCTGATGCTAGAGTAGCCTGCTCACTGTTTACTGTTATTTCATTACGCCTTGTGTGCATGTCTTAAACATTTACCCTCTTATAGAAGGCGGCGATGATGTGCGTTTCCGAGTGCCTTCCCACGTGTTCCCGGTTGAGGCTGTAGCGCTCTCACAGCTGACCCGGATTAGAGATGGTAAGCAACCCGCCTCCCGGGACTGTGGATGTCCATGCTCATTAGGGTATTGACTCACATCCAAGGAATGGCCTTGCCCCAGTGTCCTGCCACCTCATCAGATTTTCCATGAACCCAGTGTTGGTCTTCAGGAGAGGCAGGGTGAGGGAAGGTGTGGTTTTGAGCCATAGCCTGTGGGCGACCCTGCCAGGGGCTAACCCGCTCTGCTGCAGACAGTGGGATCCTGAGCTCTTGGGGGTCTTCTTGCTTCTACTTAAGCAGCAAAGGTGGAGTGGGACCAGAGAGTCCGACTGTACCTACCCAGGAGGCCCACTGTGCAGACCCTTGTGGTGCCTTCACAGACAATACTAGGTTGACAAATCAAAACTTCCAGAAGCTCTGGCAAGCCAAAGGTGTTACAAATGCTTGCCAAACTGTTCCCTCTCTGCAAAGCCTTGGGCCATGCCAACTAAAATTTCAGGGCTCCATCAGTTGTCTGTCTTTGCTCCTTTACCGTTTACCTGCCCACACTCGGCTCCAGTTTGGGACTGAATGCCCTATAATGTCCATGTGATAAAGGCTTGGTCCCAGCTTGACACTCCTGGGAGGTGGCAGAACCTTTGAGAAATGTGGAGTGCTTTAGATCATTCGGAGTATGCCTTTCAAGGGATGTGAGACCCTGGTTTCCTTCTGCTTGAATGCTTAAGCACTCCTGTATTTGCTCTCCCCACATCTCCCAGCCATGCACTTTTTTGCTACATACAGTGAGGGAACGTCACCATGATATTCTAGCTTCCCAACTGGGCCAATTAAACATCAATGGAAACTTCTAAATTCATAAGTAAAAACATCTTTTCTCTGGTGCTGGAGAGATGGCTCAGCAGACAGGTGCACTTGCTGCTCATACAGAGGATGTGGGTTTGGTTCCCAGTACCCACACCATCTCACAACCATCTGTAATTCCAGTTTCAGCGGATCTAATGCTTTCTTGCTTTTGCAGGTACCCCCCCCCCACACACACACATACACAGACAGGCAAAACACATTATGCTATTGCGGGTGTTTGTAATAGCAATGGAAAGCTAACATGCTCACTAATCATCACAGAAGTACATTTTCTCTCTACTGTAAGTCCCACAAGAATGGGAGCCTTTAGCTGTTTCATGCATTGGCATTCCCAGGGCTAGAGTGGTACCTGGCAGGCACCCAAACTATGAATGCGAAGAAGCAGAATGTCTACAAGGACAAGGATCCATCTGAAAAATGATTCATGTTATGAAGGCATAGAAAGGAATCAAACACAGGGGGAAATAGTAATATAGTAGTGGCCAACTTAACAAAGTAAGAAATGAATGGGCACAGCATTAACAGGATGGACTAAGAATTAAGCCCCCAGGCATCACAGTGAGTTAGTCCATCCCAGCTTTGTCTCCCATGAGTGGGGTCATTTTACATGAAACGTGTATCTTTTGGTGTCTCGGTTTCCCCATGTGCTAACAACACAAAGCCTTAGTTGAAAAGATTACTGGGGACAAGTGTGGTAGTTTGAATAGGAATGGGCCCTCATGCTTATATATTTGAGTGTTTGGTCATCAGGGAGTGACACTGTTTCTGAAGGATTGGGAGGTGTGGCTTGTTGGAGTAAGTGTGGCCTCATTGGAGGAAGTATGCCACGGGGGGGGGGGGGGGGGGGGGGGGGGGGGGGGGGGGGGGGGGGGGGGGGGGGGGGGGGGGGGGGGCTTTAGGGTTTCAAGAGCTGGTATTAGGCCCAGTTCTCTCCCTTGACCTGGGGATCAGAATGTGGCTCTCAGCTACTGTTCCAGCACCGTGAGTGCCGCCATTGATGAAAAAGGACTAAATCTCCGAATCGCTAAGCAAGCCTCTAATTAAATGTTTCCTTTTTATAAGAGCTGCCTTGGTCATGGTGTCTCTTCATGGCAATAGAACAGGGACTAAGAAAGCTAGGGAGACAGCTCTGCTGGAGCAAAGTTCTTCAGCCTCCCAAGGACAACTTAAAGTGGACTGGGCTCTTCTCACCATTCATGTAATATGGTGAACTGTTGATGCTTCTCACGGTTTGGATCTCTGAAATGCTGCTTTAGAAGCTTGATCACGAGCCTGTGATGCTATTGGGAGGTGGTGGAACCTTTGCAGGATGGAAGTTGGGGATTATAACCCGAGGGGATATTGGGAACAGGGCCTGGTCCTCTCTTTGCTTTCTCACTGTACAATAAACAGCTTTTCTCCAGCACGTGTTCCCCACCATGATGCCCTGCCTCACCACAGGCCCAAAATCAATGACTCTGCCAACCACAGACTCAAGCCTTTGAAATTATGAGTTATGCAACTTTTCATCTCTCAATTTTTTTTTAAAAAAAAATTGTTTCAGACAAAATCCTGCTGTATAGCTCAGGCTGGCCTAGAACCTAGACTGACCTAGAGTTTAAGACCCTGAATGCTAGAATTATGGGTGTGTACCACCACAACTGACTGCTTCTCTTCCCTTGTAATTTACTTTTTCAGGTGTAAGACAGGTGAAAGATAATCCCTACAGGAGACACTGGGTGTGTAAAGAACAAGCATTAAAGGGACCTCTCTTCAATATTGAGGGAAAGAACCATAGAGAATGACTCTGGAGCCATGGAATCAGCATTGGGTCCATGTTTGACATCTAAGGAACCACCATGCTTCTTTATCTGCCAAGCATTGTGGAAGGACCACTGTTCGCCACCGGGTACAACTCTAGGCCTGTGCCAGTCCCTGGATGGCAAAGCAGAATTAGTTCCTTCACATCTATCACCCCACAGTTTGTTAGTCTAGAAATGCAAAATCTTTTCCTTTGTTTTGTTACTTTAAACAAGGTATTGTTCATTTATTGAGCAGCTCAGAAGCCCAAGTCCTAAGTACCTCTCTGAGTTACTCATCACTGAGTCCTCCAATAAATGTCATGTACACATCAAATTTCTCCTTCTTTTCCTTGTGTCACCTGAGATACTTAAGGTGGTGGAAGAGAGGGAGTTGGCTTTACCGCCTCCTAGGGGCAAGGCCACTTTGTCTCCTCCTCTAAACTCACATGAGTCCTCCACCTCTTGGGGGAGGGGAGTCACCTGCCAAAGTTTTCAGGGTCTGTAGATCTCAATGCCTGAAAACCAGAGAATCTTAGGGAGATTCCAACTTCCTCATTTCTAAACATGGGAGCTAAGAGCTGCCAAACAGAACCCCAATCTCAGTGTCTCCACACTCTTCTCACTCCTGAAACACCCAGCATTTCGGGGACCGCAGCTGCCAGTTCCTTGGATGACCTTAGGATGACCAATGAAGCAAGATTGCCAGGGAGGTTTGTAAGGGCAAAACCCTCAAAATACCACTTGTCACTTCCAATCTCATTCCACTGGACAGAAGGCTATTGTTGGTTCTTTCCAGGAAGACTGAGAAACTTAATCTCCCCAGGGGGACGATCCTGTGTCTATCCGCTAACAATATTTACCATGATACCCTGGACCATGTGTCAGGTCCTAATTATGTATCATTTCACTCTTAACCAACCATGGCTCAACGTTTCCCTAGTTATGGCCAATCCCTTCCCTAACCATGGCTCAGCTCTTTCTTAACCATGACATATAGTCCTGCTTGTGATAATGTTTTGATCACAACCACCCATACCAATCCCACTAATGACACTTGAACTGAACTCCTAAAGACTGGGCCAAGGATTTGTGTCTGCTCAACAGAAATTTCCTTAGCCCAACAGTTCTTAACCTGCGGGTCCAATGACCCTGACACAGGGTTGCGTATCAGATATCCTGCAAACCAGATAATTACATTACAATTCATAACAGCAGCAAAATTACAGTTTTGAAGTAGCAACGAAATAATTCTATGGTTGGGGGTCACCACACCGTGAGGAGGTCTATTAAAGGGTGGCAGATTTAGGAAGGTTGAGAACCACTGCCTTGGCTGAATCATCTTTGTCCCCTCCCCCTAAAGTAATCTGATTTCTTACATCATATATATGAAAACATGGAGGTTAAAAATTCACTGCCGACTTTCAATTTCATAAGAGGGGGTTGAGGGTTCTTCAATTTATAAACTCACAGTGCCCAAGGGAGCTTGATAAACTGTCTATATATGATGCAAGCTATAAACATTCTATCCTCAAGTTGCAGCTCTGAGACTCGAAGGCCACCCGAAGCTGAGCCTGTGGGCAGTCCCCAGCACCACAAGATCCTTGGTGGCTGACCTCAACTCTTTCTTCCAAGAGTCCAGTGGCTGAGCAGCTGCAGAGAAAATAAACTCATGCCTTGACCAAAGTGGCGGTTTTATTGGCAGATGCAGTGTGGACTGCCCACAGTCCAAAAATACCTGTGAGCCTCGTGGTCGCTCTAGTTGAGCCCTATTTTCTGATGCCACACAACACAGCTTGACAAACAAAAAGAAAACTTCAAAATAGTAAAAAGATTCTTCTTCATCCTGGGCATCACTTCATGCTGTGCCCTTCCTCTCTTTGCCCTGGCTCTCCTCTCCTCTGCCTTCCAACCTGTGAATGTGCCACCTTTCCCCCTCCTGACACTGTCTGCACCTCAGCTAGAGTCCCATTCCTCCTTCCAGAGAGGAAGAACTCCCCTCTACCTGGGAATTGTTCTCCAAGTGAAGTTGTCTTTGAAAAAAACAAAATTCTACAGAATCAAATTTACAATTTCTCTCTTTGTTGGTTCACCTAAAAAATCAAACAGACATAAACTCCGTCATGGCCAACTAAAGACAACACAGAGCTTAATGTATTAACCATTTCTCGGTGTACAGTTCAGTGGCAATAAATTAATTCATTAATTGTTCACCCATTACTGCCATCCTGATCTTGTTTTTGTCGCTTTGATAAAACTCCCTCGCCAATTGAAGAAAGGGTTTGTTTGGCTTATAGTTCCATAAATCATCATTGTGAGGAATCCAAGACAAGAACTTGAAGCAACTCACCATGTGGGCAGTCAAGAACAGAGGCAATAAAGGTGTGGGCGCCTCAAGTACTTAGCTCAATAGCTCAATTCTTATCTTTCAGGACCAAACAGCCCACAGTGGGCTGGGTCTTCCTACATCAATTAACCCAATAAATCCCTTGGGGAAATACCTACAGGCCAATCCAATAAAAACCACTACTGGTGAACTCCCAGTGACTCTACAGTGGGTCAAGCTGTCAATTAAAACTAACCATCTTTTAAAACTGGAACTTGAGGCCATCAAGCAATAACTCGCAGTATGTTTTTCTAACTGGCTTGTTTTTCTCAGTACGGTGTCCCAAAGGCTCATTCATGATGTAGTGTGTCAAACTTTACTTCTGTTTTAAAGCTGGCCTATTCTCCCACCATATGTGCATAGCATGCTTCATTCATTCATGGAGCACACTTGGGCGTGCTTCCATCTTTGGCTCTCTAGACTTACAGGTAGTTGTGAGCCATCTGACACAGGTGATGAGACCCAAGCTTAGGTCCTCTGCATCTGCTCTTAACCTCTGAGCCATCTCTCCAGCCCTACTTTCTGATTCTTGAAAACCACCAAACCAATGGATCTGTTTAGTTATCCCCTTTATCACCATAAGAACCCTGAGGGGGTTGGAGTGATAACTTTGTGGTTAAGAAGAGCATTAGCTGTTCTTCCAGAGGATCCACACTAAATTCCCAGCACCCGCGTGGTAGCTCACAACTGTTTGTAATTCCAGTTCTAGGGGATCCAATGCCCTCTTCTGCTCTGCAGGATCCTGAGTTCATGGGAGACACATAAGCTCCCACAACTACACACACATACACACATACACACACACAGACACATAAACAAAAGATAAATAAGGACCCTCAGAATTAATGTTTCCATTGTATAGATGAGATTACACCTGGATATGGAAGGTAAGTCTCAAAGGATGATTCAAATCAAGATGGGACCCCAGGACTCACTGAAGAATCAGGGTCAGACCACCACAGGACCGAGCTTTGCTTGTCTCTTCTTCCAATGAAGGCCCTTCAGGAGGAGTTGCCTTCTCTATGGAGAGGATGGGGCCCTCAAGATGGAGCCCTGCAGATGGCAAAGGGATCATGAGGAAGCTCTTGTGGAAGTCCCCTCTGCCTCTCAGCCTTGAATTTCCTCGGCTTCCTCCAACTAGCACCAAAGGCTTTGCTCTCACAGAGCCCCTAGGGGCACTCCTTGGACTCCATGCCTCTCTTGCACACACAACACCCCACTGTATGCTCTGTTTATGTGGCTTCCCACAAGCTACAAGAGCTGTCTCACAACATAGAATTATCACATGGTCTCATTTCCCATTGATACCACTGCTTCCCCAGTCCACTAGTGAAGGACTTTCTTGCTTGATTCTAACAGATATAACAAGGGTCATGACTTAAGTAGGAAAAGTTTACTAATACGATGAAGGATGATACTTCCTTCCAAGCTAACCATAAAGTGTTCCAAGAGGAATGGTAACATAGAGGGAACTGAGGAGCCCCTCTGAAAACGGTCACACCAAGGCCATGCTGAGAATGAAAAGGCAATAAGCTTTGGACTAACACCACACTCCCAGTATCTTGTGTCTGACCAGAAAGCATATGTCTTGGGGTCCTCTCACAGCTGGTCTGAACACAGTGGCCCAGAGGCACTCACCCACAACCCTTGAGAACCACTCAGTGAGCTACTATACAGCTCCGACAGCCTAGGCTCAGTGAGCCACAGAACAGCTCCTACAGCCCAGGCTCAGTGAGCTACTGTACAGCCCTATACCCAAGGCTCAGTGAGCTACCATACGTCTCCTACACCCGAGGCTCAGTGAGCTACTGTACAGCCCCTACAGCCGAGGCTCAAGGATCCTTTTGAAAGATGGGGAGGAAAGACAAGGGAGTTGGATGCAAGTTGTGTCTCCAAAGAGTGTCAGAAACTACATCCATGCCGTCACCAACATGACTGCCCAGACATGAACTGAACAAGGATAACAACAATAGACATGCTAAAGTGGACAGGAAAGCCCGGGAGGCCCAGCCTTACACGGGAAAGACCACAAAGCCCAGCCTTATACAAAGAAGTACAGGCAGCTAAGGGGTGCTGACAGCTGGAGAGATGGTCCTTCCCAGGGAAGAGCACACCAATTGGTTAGCCAATACCAATGGTTATCCAGGAAAGCACACATATAAGTAACACCATACAGAATGAACAGCTTGTATTTACGTCTTTAGGAAGACACTTACTCATATAGGCATACAACAACAATTAATGAAGAGAGGCCATGAAAAGCAGGGGCATGTGAGAGGATTTTGAGGGATAAAAGAAAAGATGGAAATTATGTAATTATATTATAATCTCAAAAATGAAACACACACTCACACTCACACAATAACTCACACTCACACACTCACTCACACACATACACACATACACACACCCATACTCATATGAACACTCACACTCTCTCACACTCATTCACACACTCACACACATACATAGACACACTCACATATACTCACACACATACACACACACTTACTCACACTCAACTCACACACACATGCATAGTGACACACACACTCACATGCACTCACACATACACACACACACACACACGTACACATCTTTAAGGCAACGGTGCTGCTGCTCTACAGTCAATGTCCAAGCCTGTGCTTCAGGTCCCCAGTTGGACATCCTGTGTGCTGAGCTTCTCTGGCTTCTTCAGCCCTCCTGCTTTATAATCCCAAAGGCAGTTATCCACAGCCACATGTTTTGTTGGTCTCTATATAGTTCTAAACTAAGTGCTAGCTCCACATCTCCAAAGGGCTGATAGAATTCCATCCCGTGCAAACCATACATCTGTATTCTTGCCATTTCCTAATACAGTCTAGTGACTATGTAATCTGAACAGAGACCCTGGCAGGAAAAGCGAGACATGTTGAACTTGGTCCCCTGGGGCAAGTGGTTTCAGTTAAGGACGCCCAGCCATATACCAAACAGAGCGTTTCTACTGCAGTGTAGCTTCCAAGCAGACAGGTCTCCTCAGGAGGCTCTTACGAGACAAGCTGAGGACTGGAAGAACTCACAGACACAGTCAAAGCTGAGTCACACTATCAGACACTAGAAGCAGACACTGCCTCCTCCAAGCTGCACACTTGTACCAGATGCATACATATGTGTGCATGTGTCTATATGCATATATTCACTTATGTTTTATCCAATGAGCATTATCCTAGGGCATGCTGACAACAGCCATACCAGGAGGGTCGCCCACACTCTCCTTTGTTCTAAATGGTCTTTCAGAAGACACTCCCAGCATCCAGACACATGCTAATCCGCATTTTAAATATGCTCTACCAACATCTAAAGATAACTGTGTTAAGTGATGAACTGGTGTAGTAAAGTATATACTTTCTAGCTTTCAGAGAAACCCTCCCCCCGATTTTAAAAATGAGTTCTTTGAGAATTTTGTAGAATGTATTTGGTCATAGTTGCCCCTTTCCTAACTTTTCCCAGATAACCCCCCCCTTCCCTACCTACCCAGCTGGTAACCTACGTCTTAAAACCATATCAAGACAGTTGATGTTGCTCAACTCTTGGATGTGTGGCCTTCCATCAAGAAATCCAAGCTGGGATTGCAAGGCACATGCCCTAATACAGATAGAATACCACACTCATAACTGGGATTGTGAGACACATGCCCTAATACCAATAGAATGCTACTAACTCTTGCAAATGGATGTTGGGACCAGTAAAACTGGTAAACAGAGGGATCTGGCAGAGGCTAGAGGCTGTGCCCTGTGACAATGAATATATATTTAAACATCAAGCTATTACTTCTGCTCAGAATAGATTCAAGTCTATTGTGACAGATTTGAGGAAGAGTCCAAAGGTGAGGAAGAGTCCCAAACTGTGGTACATGCACCTGACCAAGACGAAATGGATGACATCCATCTAAACTGGGTCATTCAAAGGGATGATCCCCCTAGGAGACAATTCCTTAAGACTATACACAGATATTCCTCCACCTGTGACGGAGTTACATCCAACTAAACCAGTTAGCAGCCTTTCTACTTATCTGGCTACTTCTTGTGATTCTGTCACACACACACACACACACACACACACACACACACACTCACACACAGAAATTAATTAATTAGAGTCTGAGGCTGGTCTGTGACTGTGGCCCCAGTTTTCAAATGTTTATCAAATTACCTCATTTTAAAAACAATTGGTAACATGCTCAAGTGAATCATGGCACATCAAAAGAAGCACTTATTAATAATAAAAGGCCATGTCCCTATGTCCAACTCCCTTGTAAAAGTTAAAAGCCACCAGAGTATGAGAAAGATGCATGCTGGTAGATAGGAGGCATAAAACTCATCTCTTGGGTGACCAGCTACCACATTAAGGATGACATCAACCTGTCCCTGCTATGAAAAGATGAGTCTCATTAGGAAGTGAGATGTGAATGCCAGAGAGGTCACATGGGATATCAGGTGCTATGTGGCTCAGTGTCAAATGAACAGCCCTATAGACTAAATTAAGACCCTTAGAATCACAGGGTGGAGTACTGATCCTCAATATGAATATATTCTGTAACAGGTCTTTGAGAAGCAGAATTAAATAAGGTTAAATGAAGCCATAAAGGTGGGTCCTAATCCAGTATGCCTGATGTCCTTACAAGAATAAGAAAGAACAGAGGCACACAGAAGTAAGAAAATGGTAAGAAGGTAGCCATCTTCAGGGCATGGAGCATCCTCATCAGAGACCAGACACCTGAAGACCGCAGGACCTGGACCAGTGGCTTCCAGGGCTGCGAAGCACAAGTTTTTCTCAAGGTCTGAGATACACAGTCCTTACAGCATTTTGTGATGGAAAAAAAAAATGTCATGAGTAAAGTGTTTAAAGTGGTATGGAAGTATTGAGTCGATAAGAGAAAAACACTTGATTAGAATTAGCTACTTGTCTTCCACAGGGGGAGCTATGCACAATCAGTTCATACCAGAAGGGTATTTCACTATTCACAGTTAAACAAACAGTAGCTATCAACCATGTGAAAAGACGCACGTGCATCAGTGAGTACTATTCAGACACGAAGCTGATTCTTTCACCTGTGTTCATTCCTTCCCTGTGATAAAGTAACCATTCAACAGGGTACAGAGGAAGTTCTCAAGTTCCCCGGGAGGTGCTGAAGGACACACGGCTTGGAGATCCGGGCTCAGCACGCTCAGCACACAGGCTTCTGTGGGATCAGGAGGTATAGAGCAAGGGCTGGATGAGGAACTGATGCCTCCTGTGCCCAGACAAGGAGACAACCACAGCAGAGGCACACTCGAGAAGGAGCTATGGCGGTCCTCAAGGGCCCAGTAAATGCCGGAAGGAGCAACAGTGCGGGTCACACACCTCCCTTTTGCTTTACATCATCCACAGCCCCTGGGCAGGGCTCAGGTACCCCACAAGCAAAACAAGACTAACATTATCTTCGCCCAGAGATTCCACCATGGAACCAGTCCTTAGGGGCAAAGTGCAGACATCCATTTTCTGATTTTTGATATCTTGTTCTCTGATTGAATACTGATTAAGTAAAAAAAATAAAATAACCATAAACTTCAATGTGTAAAATGAAGGTTGGCTATCATACCAGATTTTAAAGGGCCTTATTAAATCATCTAATCAAGGTAGTCACCATAGGTCTTAAGAAACTTAAGTTACCCAGTTCAGTCATGTAGAGCCAAGGCAGAGGCCAAGGTCACCCATTACTGAGACTCCATGGTAGCGGGCGGCTAACATCTGGATTTTACATTAGATATGTTCATTCTTTTTGACTCCCCATCAGTGTTTCTGTAACTTGAAGCGCCTGAACATATGAGATTCATAATTTTCTCTGGGTAATACAATATTTGGGACCTCCCCATGTGTGATGGCAGATGACGCTGGAGAACCACAGATACTCCCTCTATTTGATAAGTACTCTGCCTACACCTAAAGAAAGGCTTATTTTTATTTTGTTTGGTTTGCTTTTGATTTTTCGAGACAGCGTTTCTCTTTGTAGCATTGGAGCCTGACTGGAACTCGCTCTGTAGACCGGGCTGGCCTCAAACTCACAGAGATCCACCTGCCTCTGCCTCCCGAGTGCTGGAATTAAAATGGGCTTTGTTTTGGTTTTTGAGACAGGGTTTATCTGTGTAACTCTTGCTGTCCTGAAACTTGCTCTGTAGACCAGGCTGGTCTCAAACTCAGGGATCCTCTTGCCTCTGCCTCCCAAGTGCTGGGATTAAAAGAGTGCATCACCACCGCCTGGCAGAAGGAAGGTTTCTACATGAAACCTTAAGAACTGAAGGGCATCCCCATTGTCTCAGTGGGGATGTTCTATCAGGACCCGGGTCTGAAAAAGCATGGGATAAAACCGGACTCGCTGAACATAGCGAACAATGAGGACTACTGAGAACTCAAGAACAATGGCAATGGGTTTTTGATCCTACTGCACGTACTGGCTTTGTGGGAGCCTAGGCAGTTTGGATGCTCACCTTACTAGACCTGGATGGAGGTGGGTGGTCCTTGGACTTCCCACAGGGCAGGGAACCCTGATTGCTCTTTGGGCTGACGAGGGAGGGGGACTTGACCGGGGGAGGGGGAGGGAAATGGGAGGCGGTGGCAGGGAGGAGGCAGAAATCTTTAATAAATAATTAATAATAATAATAATAAAAACCAAAACAAAACAAGAACTGAAGGGCAGTGCAGGTTTCACTGAACACAGGAGAGGAAGGAAACCTGCAGGTGAGGGACAGGTGAGGAAGAAAAGGAAGAAAGCCTGTGTTCTCCAGCACTGCATGCATGTCTCAGTACTGTTGAGACTAGAAAGCCAATGGTCGGGGTGGGCTAGATGCTTAGAGACCATCACGTCTCTGCTCCAGATACCTCAGAGCAGCCTGGCTGCTCCTGCCCTTGGTTCGACTTGTTATACACTCTTAACCCTTTATCTAGATGCCTTCTGGCATGGGCAACCTCAAAACTTACCTGCAAAAAGAATAGAATACAGCCAAGGAATCAGTTTACACGAAGAGAGGCAACAGAAAAGACAAAGCTCGTGTGGGAACACAGGGGGTGACTCCTGCAGACTAGAGGCCCCACGACACATCATCAACCGTGAACTTACCAACAGTGTCACACGGCTCATCTTTGTGAACGCAGAAATCTGTCCTGGGGGGATAAAAAAAGGTACAGTTAGATGTACGTGGTACCCTGCAGGAATAGGACAGGAAGATACCACACTAATATTGGCTAGTGTTCCTGAAATGTTGGTGCTTTTATTTGGACAATTAGCAATATCTGTCAACAGTAAACCATCCATGACAGTTCTAAATGGTAAACCCAGTTACCACACAGAAGAGCCCCATCGTAGATTGCAGGGGGGGGTATTTGTGAGGTTGCATGCATGTGCCATAGTACACATGTAAAGTTCTGTGGTGGTTTGAATGAAAATGGCCCACATAAGTTCATGGGAAGTCACACTATTACGAGATGTGGCCTTGTTGGGGTGGGTGTGGCCTTGTTGGAGGAAGTGTGTCATTGGGAGCAGGCTTTGAGGTTTCAGAAGCTCAAGCCAGGCCCAGTGCTGTTCTCTCTTCCTCTACTGACTCAGATGTGGAACCCTCAGCTACCTCTCTACTATGGTATTTACCTGTATGCTGCCATGCTTCTGGCTATGACAAAAAGCAGACTAGACCTCTGAAACTGTAAGCCAGCCCCCGATTAAATGTCTTCCTTTATAAGAGTTGCCATGGGCGTGGTATCTCTTCACAGTAATAGTCACCCTAACTAAGACAAAGTATGAAGGAGTCAGTTCTTTTCCTCTGCCAGGTGGGTTGTGGAACGGAAATGCAGGGCACCAGGCTTGGCGGTAAATACCCTTATCCACTGAGCCACCTCACCAGCCCAGGACGTCCCCTTTACAGCTAACTTCTCCACACTTAGTTATTAGAAATGAATTGTACAGAGAAACAAATTACGTTGTATAGACTTTATCATATAGAAATGGTACCTTTTATTTTTTAAGATTTATTTACTTTTGTGTGCACGAGTGTTTTGTACGTATGTATGTGCACCATTTGTCTACCTGGTGCCCTTGGAGAATCAGAAGAGGACATTGGATCCCCTGGGGCTGGAGTTATAGATGGCTGTGAGCCACCATGGGGATTTTGGGAACCAAACCCAGCGCTCTTAACTGTGGAGTCATCTCTCCAGTCCCATGATGCTATTATTTTTTAAATTAGACATATTCATAAAATTCAAATTCCTGTAAATGCAAACTGATTAAGTTAAGGGGGGGGAGTCTTCTCTCTGTAAGTATTAATCATTGGCAAAGCAACAAAAAAAATGTCAGAGGTCAGGCACAATCAAACTATAAAGAAAAAAAAGAAAGTTATTCCTTCAAGAGTTTGAAACAAAATTAAGAGGTGTTTTTGATCAGAGACAATTAATTACCAGTCAACTGTAGAGGCATCTCAAAGTCACTCAGTAAGGGCCATTAACTGTATCTACAGGAAGGCGACAAAAAGCCATTTCTAAGAATCTTTTTTAAAACTCACAGAGAACTCCCAGGTGTGCAGTTGAGGGTGAGTGGGAAAATAAAGGTACAAAGCCTGCCTCAGCCCTGGGTTCATGCTCACTCCTCTTGATGAAATGAAGGGCTGGGCCTTGTGTTTCCACCAACAAACATCCCCAAGCTCCCCTCCACAAATTCCCACAGTTAGCAGGCAACCGCAGAGTGCTGGTGGGGCCAGCAGCTGGCTAGGAGAAAGAGATAAAGAAAGAGAGATAGCCCTAGAGCAGCCATGATTCATTTACCTTTAAATATATAAATAAGCCGGGTGGTGGTGACGCACGCCTTTAATCCCAGCACTTGGGAGGCAGAGGCAGGCGGATCTCTGTGAGTTCGAGACCAGCCTGGTCTACAAGAGCTAGTTCCAGGACAGGCTCCAAAAACCACAGAGAAACCCTGTCTCGAATATATATATATATATATCCCCAAACTGTCCTGATGCTAAGCACAGGTACGACGGAAGCTGGCAGCCGTGGCCCCAGCTGACCTTCCCTGGCTAAGGCAGCCACAGTTCCATTCTCGTGTCCACGAATCCCCCTTCTCACTTTCACCTTAGTCTCGTCTAAGTGACTAAGTGACACTGGGAACGGTGTCCCTCTCCTTCCGTCTCATTCATTACCATCTCTGCATGTATAAGCCCACTCTACTCCCCGGTGTGGTGTGTGTTAAAGGAGCAAACCCTGCACGTATGTATCCCTCAGCCTACTGCTGCAAGGCACGGATCCTGGAGATCCAACCAGTTCACGCGTACCCATAGTACGATTCTGTTTAACAATGTTGATGCCCAGATGCCCAGGTGTAGGTTGACAACTGAGCATCTTGGGACACTGGGCATCCTGCAGGGGAAATGACAGGGCAGGTGGCATGCACAAATGGGAGCAAAAGCCTAGAAGGTGTGGCCAGAAACAAAGTGGGGAGATAACTCCAAGTGAGTTGTATCTGTCACTCAATGGGTTTTGCCTCTGAAAATTTCTAAGTTTTTCATAAAAAATATGTATACTTTAGGTTATCGATTTTGGGTCGATTTATTTTAACATTATCCTTTATCAATTGACAGAGAAATTTGTACATATTTACACAATACAAATATTAGGTTGGAAGTATACATTGTGAAATGATAAATCTAGCTCATAGAAATGCAGAATGGGCAGGGGGAAATGGACTGTGGGGTGCTGAAGATTGGGACCAGCAGAGGTATCCCAGCATGACCCTCAGCCAGGCCTGCATGCTTGCTTAGGTGTCTCTCCGATGTTCTTTACAGAAACACCGAGCTGGGCTTGGGGAGAAACACTGTGTGCCTGTCTTCCTAGGTCAAGCACAGAACCAAAGGTATAGCTACTAGGGCTGGAGCCCCCGTCTTCTGTGTGGCCTTGGTTGGCCTCCAGCCACAGTGCACATGGTGGCTGTCTACAGCCTAGACACACACAGCTGCAGAAAAGCTGACTGCCTCTGCTAGCCATGACATCATGTTCACATCCTCTGCAGCAGCCAGCATCCAGGAGAACGGCTCCCAGGCTTAGCCACAGGCCAAAACAGAGAAAGAAAAGAAAAATCCTCACACTGGCCATATGTGAGCCCAGAACACAGGGATGCTGTCCCGTGAACAATGGCTGGTCTGTGGGATTTCCTAGGAGACAGAAAGGATACCTTTCTAGAGCAGACAACTGCCTGCATCCCATGTCCCTGCAGAACACCAGAGTGCTATGATCTCAAGCTCAGGAACCACAGTCCCAGTTTGAAGTTATCCACCAGGCTCCTCAGCCAGCTCCTCTTCCACCCACCCCAGTGCTGCCGCTGGAGTCAACATTTGCATTGACATCCTCTGGGGATATGGTTGAGCGGTGATTCATTCACTGAGCAGTTACACAGAAGCAGGAACAATGCCTTCAACAACCCTGAGGTATCATCGTGAAATAGAAAAAGAAAATGTACCCTTAGGTGTGTGAGTTTGTGTGTGTGTATGAGTGTGTGTGAGAGTGTGTATGAGTGTGTGTGAGAGTGTGCATGAGTGTGTGAGTGTGTGTATGAGTGTGTGTATGAGTGTGTGTATATGTGAGTGTGTGTGAGTGTGTGTATGAGTGTGTGTGTGTGTGTGCATATGTGTGTGCATGTGCACCCATGGTGGGATCAGGCCAGAAGATCATGGTTGGATTTTTGTTAATTTCTCTCCACCTCAGTCTTTTGAGACAGGGTCTCTCACTGAAACTGAACCTCACCAACTGGATTACAGAAGCAAGCCAGCAAGCCCTTATCTCTGCCTCTCAGTGCTGGGATTACAAACCAGCAAGCCACCATCTCTGCCCCTCAGTGTTGAGATTACAAATGTCCAGCAAGGAGCCCAGTCCTTTCACGTGAATTTCAGAGTATCAAACTCAGGTCCTGATGCTTGTGTGACAAGCACTTTCCAGGCTAAGTCATCTTCCCAGCCCTATGGTTGGTTTCGTTGTTAAGACAGGATGTCACATAGTCTAACCTGGCCTCACATTCACTGTGTAGGCACAGGGGGCCTTAAACAGCTGATTCTGCTGTCTCTACCATCCAAGTGCTGGGATAACGGACATGCTTTACCTTACTTAGTATATACTGGCTGGTTTTGTGTGTCAACTTGACACAAGGTAGAGTCATCAGAGAAGAAGTAGCTTCAGTGAAGAAATGCTTCCCTGAGATGAGACCCAGCTGCAAGGCATTTTCTCATTTACTGATAAATGGGGGAGGGCCTGGCCCATGGTGGGTGGTGTCATCCCTGGGCCGCTGGTCCTGGATTCTACAAGAAAGCAGGCTCAGCAAGCCAAGGGATACAAGCTTGTAAGCAGCACCCCTCCATGGCCTCTGCGTCAGTTCCTGCCTCCAGGATCCTGCCTGGTTTGAGTTCCTCTCCTGACTGCCTTCAGTGAGGACCAGCAGTGATGAAGTATAAGCCAAATGAACCCTTTCCTTCCCAAGTTGCTTTTTGGTCATGGTGTTTTGTTGCAGAAACAGAAGCCCTAACTAAGACACTTGGCTATTTGTGGTTTTTATAAAAATACCTAACCCAGAGTTTTGCTAACTCTGATTTTGATGACATTTATTTTCTCTGGGGGAAAAGAAAATGCTTTTCATTTCCAAAACAAGACCACTTCCAAGCGCTTTCTCTCCCCTCTCTGGTGCTCTCCTGTACCTTGGCAGCAATAGATGCACTGTATACTTCCAAGCGCTTTCTCTCCCCTCTCTGGTGCTCTCCCGTACCTTGGCAGTAACAGATGCCCTGCATCCTTGAAACCGATGAGCAAATCTGAAACAGCCTCACCTCAGAACACCACTAGGAAGACGGGCAGGTTATAGACGAGTTAACTAGCTTCTCGTGAAAGGAAACAGTGGAAAGGGCAAAAGGCATTTTAAAATATGGTGTCAGGAGGAAATCCCCTAAATTAATAATATTTTTAGTAAACACCAGAATTCCCAAGTTTTATAGTGTTTATAAAAACCACTTTCAAAGTAGGGGCACTGGAAATTTAGTTGCATATTTCAATCCCGGAATTGTGTAAAACAAGTTTCTCTCTAGGAAGGATTTTTAGATCTAATTTAATTAGACCTAATTAATTTCATGTAGGAAACAAATCATAATAATTTATGGTTATGCATAAACATGGCTCCACTAAACTCCTGCTCACTTACCAAGCAGAATTCACTCTCAAAACATCTGTCCTCCCCATCCCCAGAACCCTTGAGTGTTCTATAGAAAGTCCCATAGTTGCCAAATGCCATTCCTAAGGGAGTGACGGCAGTCTCTGGCTAGGGAAGAGGGGTGCCCAGCACTTCTAAGGAAGGAGCACCAGGAGGTGCCAGCACTCACTGGTTGGCAAGTCCAGACCTGCAGCAGGCCTGCCAGCTCATGGACCTATCATAACCACAGAATTATTTAAAAGAAGACAGTGCCCAAAACATCCCTAGAGACGTTTAATCGAATCCCACGTAAGTAGCAAATGTTCTCACAGGAACCACACGCTTACAGACTGCCTCTCAACACAAGGGACTAGAAGTTGATGGCCATTCTCGAAAAGGGGGTCAGACATCAGTCTGCAGGCTGGTAATGACAAGGTATATGTTCTCTCCTTTTTTCTCCCTCTCCATCTTTCTCTCTCCCTCTCTCTTTCTGTGTGTGTATATGTGTGTCTGTATAAGTACGCATGTGTGTTTGTGTATGACTGCATGTGTATGCTAGAATTGTGTCCCCAAGACAGAAATGGCTAAGTGCCTATTAATGTGACTTTATTTTGAAAGAGGGTCACTGCAGGCGTAATTCATTTAAGAAGTGGTCACAAACTGGGTGGTGGTGCACACTTTTAATCCCAGCACTTGGGAGGCGGAGGCAGGAGGATCTCTGATCTGTTAGACCAACCTGACCTACAGAGTTCAAATGTCTCGAAAAATAAAAATAATAGAAGGAGGAGAAGAAGAAGGAGTCCTCTTACAGGGACAATCTGACACAGGACAATCGGGACATAGAAACATGGAGAGAAGGCCATGTGACAGTAGAAGGGAACTCGAGTGCGGTGCCCACAAGGTCTGTCACGGGTGGCAATAGCCACCAGAAGTGAGGAAATAAGGAATGATACTCCCCTTGAGGATCTGGCGAGAATGGAACCTTGTCAATGCCCAGATTTCGAGCATGTAGGCTCCAGAACATGAGGAGATAAACTTCATCATTTACGGTCACCTGCTTCTGATCAGTGGCTCTGGAGTCACTAGGAAATTAGGGTGATGTGGTTGCTTGAGGCTTCAGAGGCTGCCCTGGGTTTCTGCTGTGCACTTCTGGGCCCCAGTCCTGTAGCCAGGAAAGAACCTTTACCCATGTTTCAATCAGAGTCTCTATGTGACATCCATGGGCATCTAAGAGATTGAGTTTTCTGGGGGGTGGCCACAGTTCTGTGCATGGCGTGTCTTACAAGGCTGTGTAGGTCGCCCATGGACCCACCTAGGGTTCCTCCCACAGCATCCACTCTCCTCCCCAACAGGTTGCCCAAGTCGGTCAGCAGCAGCTGCAAATGCTCTCTTGCTAGCATGCTACGAAGGGAAGGTGGGGGAGTAAGGGAGAAGAACATGCATTTATAGACCATTCTACGTCTCCAGTGACGTAGAATTTGAGTATTCTTCTAATACCGCCAGCAGGGCTAATGACAGCTAACACCCTGGGTTAGGCACTGCTTATAGACAATAGCTCATTATTTGTTCAGCCCTCAGAGGCTGAACCTACAACAACCCCCATTTGACTGCTGAGAACCCCAAAGCCCAAGCAAGTGGGCACAAGCTTGACCTCCAAGTCTGTCTTGCTAACATGCTCTCCAAAGGGTACTGCCTTTTTACTCTTGCTTGCCAGAGAAAAGCTGGCTCCGGGTTTACCTGGTCACAAACACAGCAGCATCCACAAGAGGCGCGTCATCCTTCCCTCCTGGTACCTGGTTATTGCCGAGGTACCGCGCACCCCCATACTCCTCATTCTGCCAGTGACAGAAGCTCTCCAAGGACCGCTCACCATGGTGCCCGATGGATAACTTGGCCTAAGAGGAACAGAAGAGGGTAGTGAGAGACGGTGACATCCAGGGAGCCAGAGTTGCCACCCAGACTCTATTGTGATGGGAGATGCTCTTGAAAAATAAAATTCAATGACTCTCTCTGCCCTGAGATAAACACCTAGAACCAAAGGATACCCAGGAGGTCCCAAGACCACCAAGGACTTTATCTACAAGTTCAATAATGACTCATGAAAGCAAAGCAATCTACTTCTCAGAAACATAACAGTCTACAAAACCAAAAGCACTCCCCTCGATGCCTGCCGCCTGCTTTGCTTTGTTGTAGCCAGCACTGGCGTGAAGGGAGACACTCAGCTGAAACAGCAAAGACAAGGCTATGCTGAGTTCCACCGTGGCAGGAGCACCAGGTAGAAAGTCATGCTTCTGAGACTACCCACAGCTTTGCTCATGTGAGAAAGCCATATGCCAGACCTTCCAGGAACAGAGGAAGTGTGTGAGCCCATGGCTCAGGGTTCCCTCGGGATCCTAAGCAGCATGCGTACGCCCATGGTTCTAGTCCCAAGACTCGCTTCTCTCACAATGGCACTATCTTCAAAGCGAGGAAGGTGAACAAGCTACTTTGCCTGAAGCCCTCCCTAGCAGTCAGGAGAAACTTCCAAACCCATGAAGAGCACCTGCAGACTTACCGGGCGTTGTCGCAGAAGGACCAGCTTGGTGACTTGAATGTTAATTTTAATCCCAAGGCTCTGGTGCTGAAACATGTTGTACACCTATTCACAGAGGGAAAAAAAATGAAGATGTAAACATAGTTCCTTAAATACGGCAGTGTTCTGGATGGTACGATACTAAATAAAGACTAAAGAAATTTGCAGGAACCATGGGTATTAGATAAGGTATTAGTCAATACTGCCCTATACTTGCTATCAAACATACTGTATAAGTCCAAGATGCTAAAAATACCAAAACTTGTGCATGTGAACACTCCACTACCCGCTCAATTTTCTATATCTCTAAAGCAGTTCCAAAATACACAATATTGGTTTAAAAAAACATTAAAATGTGGTTTGTATTCTTCTAGTATGAGAAAAATTAAAAATAATTACATGTAACTCAAATCTCAGTATCAATAAAATCTGATTTAAGGAAAATATGTATGAGAACATTTTTCAGATTCTATTAAGGTTTTCTAGCCAGGATTTGGTGGCACAGGCCTTTAAACCCAGCACTTGGGAGGCAGAGGCAGAGGCAGACAGATCTCTGAGTTTGAAGCTAGCCTATTCTACAGAACAAGTTCCAGGGCAGCCAGGGCTACACAGAGAAACTCTGTCTCAAAAAACAAAAAACAAAGCTTTCTGAGACTGAAAATCCTCACTGAAGCAGAAGCCAGGCCAGAGAGGGCTCAGCAGATGAAGGTGCTAACGGCACAAGCCTGACAGCCCACATTCAATCACGAGAACTCACATTAACCACCACCACCCCTAAAACCCATATACGGCAGTGCACATCTGTAATCTCTGCTCTCCTGCAAGGAGATGGGAAGCGGAGACAAGAGAATCACTTGGAAGTACTCATCCAGCTAGCCTGGAGGATTCAGGGAAGCAGAAAATCACAAGACAGACCCTACCTTGTTGAAACAAGGTAGGCCAGGAGAAGCAACTGGAAGTTGCCCTCTGACCTCCGCACCTGATTGTGGTACAAGCATGCCTGTATTCACACATAACATCTGTGTGTATGTGTGTGTGTGTGTGTGTGTGTGTGTGACAGAGAGAGAGATTTAATTAAAAGAAACTTCATATTCCCCAAATGTATATATATAATAGGAAATTCTAGAATCACACACATGAGCATATATATGTTACATGTAAGAGGGAAGGCAGTACTTTTTAAAATGTACAGCATCTGGAGAGATGGCTGAGCATTGAACAACTTGTTGCTCTTCAAGATAACCTAAATTCAGTTCCCAGCACCCATGTCGGATAGCCCGCAACTGTATGTATCTCCAGTTCCAAGGAATCTGATGCATTCTTCTGGCCTCCATAAGTTCTCACACATGCATACATACACATACATGACATGCACATACATGCTCATAATAAAAACAGCTTTGAAAACATACAGCGAGGGTGATTTTGAAACAAAGAAATGGATGTCAGGTAATTCTGGCAGAAAAGTCAAAACTCCAGCCTCAGGCTTTCATCACAAGGACCTACGGTAAAGGGAGACAGACACTTACAATAGCCCAGCCCATGTCATCTTTAATCTTCTCTGCCACTCAGGAAAGTTGGCATCTGTATCGTTCCCACTGACGGAACAGGCTCTTGTAGGGGAAGGCACATATTAAAGACTCAGAGCCAGTTAGCAACACCCTGATTCATATCCGGGGTCATCCAGTCAAGTTGTTCATCTCTTCCTGGGTTCCCCTAAGTCCTCACTCTAACCAAAAACTGCCACTGAACCATATCATAGCGACAGAAAGGGACATGTTCCTCTCAACCCCTCCCCTTGTGGCCATTTGGTGCCCCCAGTACAGATACACCAAGACTTGGCTCCAGGGTGGTGTAGCGGGGAGGCTCTACTGAGAGGCCTTTAGGTGCTTGGGGAAGGCTGTGGGTCCCCTAGCTCGCTCTCTCTGCCTTTGAGCATCAATGTTTGCACCGCAGTTGTCATCTTGTGCCTGTGCCAGACTCCGAAGTTGTGGGTCTGCCAGAATCGCACCTGAGCCTCCCAAACTGCGAGCTCAGCAGAACCTTTCTCTATAAGGTTCTTGTTTTAGGCATTTCATCATGGCGGCACAAGACCCACTTAGGCACAAATATGCCTCTTCTCAGAAGCACCTACTATGAAGGACCTCCCCATCAAGACATCCTGGGAGGTCTTCCGAGAAGAAGAACAAAGGAGAAATCATAAGGCAGAGGAACTGGGGAATCACACGAACAAGGAAGACCCATTGGATGTGAGGCCCCCAGGTCAGTACAGCCCGCCTGAGTTCCTCTCTTGTACCAGAGCAAAACCAGGGCTCTGAGAGATTTGATGGGAGGTATTAAAAATGGTGATAGTTATAGGATATGGAGGAAACAGGGAAGAGAACTTTCTTGCTATTCCTCTTGGTTTTAGCTCACAGACTACCTGGAAGGGGATCTCATACCGAGAGCGCTAAAACTTTCTCCTCTGCTGCTGCCTGCCTATGTTCAACTCAGCAGCAGCTGACGGCCATAGCCAGCAGCAAAGCCAGGGTCTGTGCAGGCCAAGTGCAGCTGCCTATCCAAAGGACCGCGAGCCTGCAAACCATGCAAGCACAGGCTTTAGGCAGCTCTGTGACATAGAATTAGCTGAGTCACAGTGTGGACACTGTGCACTGAAAGCTGCTATTATGGTTAAATAAAATCTTTGTGCAACTTAATATTCTTTCCCACACGGGGGAAAAAAGAGGGAATACGTTCACTTGCTCTGTTCTCGGGCCCCACTCCAAAATGCCTTGTCTTCAAGTATAAAATATCTGTCCTTTTTTTTTTTTAAATGTTGGACCATCCCCCCATAGGCCAATTCTGAAGTCCGTTCTTCATTATCTATTCCTGACCCTGGGGGATGAGGGGAGCACGTAATTTTTTCTTGTTTGGATATTTCAAGAACCTCCCAATGGCTCTAGCTCAATTTTCTTTCCCTGAAATACCCAGCATGAGGATTGGGCCTTAACTGGTGTACAACAGTTCCAAACATGAAAACCCCAAAGGAAGATTCGTGCTATAAAAGAAAAAAATATTCAGTTGTGCAGGCCTTTGTCACAGGGCTGGGGAAGCAGTGCATTTGAAGTTCAGGGGTTACTCAATGAGATAGCATGGGCGTGGCACACAGGAGGTCCTGGGTTCTGTCCCAGCACCTAAACATAAAATAAATAAGTGTGCAATACCTGTAATACCAGCCGAACCCTCAAGATATTCAAGAATATCATGGGTTTAAAGAAATAACAAGCAGGCTGACAAGGTGGTTTAGTGAGTAAAGGCACTTGCCGCTAAGGCTCAAGACCTGAGTTCGAACCCTGGAACCCACACAGTGGAAGGTGAGAACAGATTCCTGCACGTTGTCCTCTGACTTCTGCATTATGTACTATAGTGTGGACATATAGGTGTCATGTACACAATAAAATAAATATAAATAAATAAACGTAAGAAAGTTAAAATATGAGGAATATGAAGTCAGGCATGGCTAGTGCGCTGGCTAGACTTATGTCAACTTGACACAAGCTAGAGTCATCTGAAAGGAGGGAACCTCGGTTGAGAGAATGTCTCCATAAGATCCCACTGTAAGGCATTTTTTTTTCAATTAATGATTGATGGGGGATGGCTCAGCCCATTGTGGCAGTGCCGTCCCTGGGCTGATAATCCTGGGTTCTATAAGAAAACAAGCTGAGCAAGTCAGGGGAAGCAAGCCAGTAACTAGCACTCCTCCAGGGCCTCTGTATCAGCTCCTGCCTCCAGGATCCTGCCCTGTTTGAGTTCCTGTCCTGACTTCCTTTAACGATGAACAGCAACGAGGAAATTTAAGCCAAATAAACCTTCTCCTCCCCAACTTGCTTTTGGTCATGGTATTTCATCATAGCAACAGTAACTCTAAGACTGTGGCATTCATGCCTGTAATCCCAGTACTTAGGAGACCGAGGCAGAGGGATTACAAGTTGGAGATGAGCCCGGTATTTACAACAAATTCCAGGCCAGACTGGGCTATACCACGTGACTATAAATTTTTTAATTACTTAAGTAAGACAGTAATGTGACAGGGCACTTCTCAGTGATGCTCTGGTCTCTGGTCTGCTGCGTCAACGGAGAATGCAGAACCGATAGGCATTCATATGAGCACCGGGCAGAACACACAACAAGTCCCTGAGTTAGAATCTTCTGCGACTCCTCGTCAGTCTGAGAATAGCCCAGCACTATGCACATCCTATGTCCCCAGGCTTCCTTGATTCCCCTGGGATGAATGCACAAAGATGGGATATGAGTGGAAAGAAGGAAACAGCCCCATGCTCCAAGGGCGAGGGAGATGGAAAACGGAGAAAATGGTCTAATGGTCTAAAGAGAAAATGGGTGTGGAGTGTCAGCCCTAGAAGATGGCGAACCATCCTGGATGCTGGGCAGACAAGAGGAGAATGGACTTAACATTACCGAACACTTACACACGGCTATGGTGGCAAATTCTCTGGTATTCGTCACAATTAAAAGTATAATTCGTTCTTAAAATCTTCGTGCCCTAAATTCCTGTGGGGGGGGGTTGAATGGGAAATGCCCTCCAGGTTCCCTGGCATTGGAACATTTGGTCCCCACTTGGTGGCCCTATTTGGGTAGGCTTAGAAAGCCTTGCTAGAGGAGGTACATCACTGGAAGGGTTTCAAAAGTCATACGCCACCTCAGGTTTGCGCTCTCGGCTTCCTGTTGGCGGTTTGTGATGTGAGCCCTCAGCGCGTAGGTTCCAGTCCCAGCCTCCATGCTTACACGCTACCCATACTTCCCTGTCATGATGGTGATGTGCTTTTAGCCTTCTGGAACCATAAGCCCCACATAAACCCTTCTATAAGTTGCCTTGGCCACAGTGCTTTGTCACAACCAAAGAAAGGTAACAATTACAAGATCACTGACTAGTAAGGATGGATGGCATTTCCCCCGTGCAATGCAGGCGGTCACCCCAGGGACAGCTAGCAGAGTCTAACCACCACAGCTGAGCCCTCTGTCACCTGCTATTTGCACACACACACCCTCACAGAGTTCCACAGGGTTCAGGGCAGGGCAGAGAGGAAACGGGAGCTCCCTCCAGGACAGGGAAGTCAGAGGAACAAACAAGGTACAATTCTGAGACATGCAAGCAAGATCCTCTGTCTTTTTCCCATGGAAATCATGCTCCCAAGGAGTCCAAAAGGCAACAGTGCTTGATACTTAGGAAGACACCTAGCTGGGCCTGGAGCCGTGCCGCCAATTGTCTGGAAAGTCGGTCCCTCGTGTCCAACTCTGCCTGTGGCCCAGTCCGTGTTCAGAGCTCTGGCTGCTTTGTCACATTCCCTCGGCAGCCTGAGCCAAGCAGGTAGCCTTGCTGCCAACAGCACACTGTGGCTCTCCCAGCTGGGTGACTTGGGGACACAGAGCTGGTGGCGATGGCAGACAGGGACTGGAGAAGGGGTGAGAGATTAGGACAGACGTGGGCGACGGTAACTGTCATCACAGGTGGCAGGATTTTCACCAAGCTGTCAGTGAGCTTGGGTGAGCCCCACCCTGTCCCATTCAGACCTCACCCCAAAAGGTAAAGACTAAATTTACTAAATTCACAGTAACTCTAGAGGGGGGGCCCAGGCGTATGCTGGAAATGCATACTCTGGAGCCCCCAGACCCCCCTAAAACAGACCGGCTGTGTGTGCTGAAGGAAGCTCCCAGGGCTTCTGGGACGTGCTGAAGTGTAAGAACCAGGGCCCACTCTCACACCAGGCAGCCTTCAGGGCGACCACAGAGAGACTCCTTGTCTATTTCATATGGTAATAAAGTGAAATTGATGTCATTTCTCCAAACAGCTTGCCTGGATGGTCTCGGATTTTTCATACCACTCCATGGTTGTTAAGGAAGCAGAGAACAACCAAAACCCTGCCGGGTGGCCCTGCTTTCCAGCTCAGCTGCCCATCTGCATGCAGCGTTTCTGGTGAGACAGCACCTGCTTCTGTCTGCAATTTGTACCTTAAAACATGCCGGCTCTGGTGTCACCCGAGGCCCCCACCCAAGGAGAACCAAATCGGCTCTGCCAGGCATGTGGAAAAGCCACAGCAGCCCACTGTACACCCTGGGCAGGGAGGTCATTTTGGACAGATGTCCCAGAGGCAATGTCTGCTCAGTCTCTAGGGACACAGAGCCAGGAGCAAGACTCCATGCTCCCAGCTAAGACACGAAGGAGTGGCTCTTGTTTATTGCAACACTGGGGGCTGTGTATGTGAGGCAAACACTCTACCACTGAGCCACATTCCAGATACAGGCGTATTAACAATAATCACAATCATAATAATCATTATTATTTTAAAAGATAGTCTCTCCCCCCACCCATAGCCCAGGTTTGCATCTGCCTCAGCCTCCCAGGTACTTAGGTAAATGCCAGTATGCCTGCATCAGAAGCATTTTATTTTTCCGAGACAGGGTTTCTCTGTGTAGCCTTAGCCATCCTGGAACTAGCTCTGTAGACCAGGCTAACCTTGAACTCACAGAGATCTGCCTGACTCTGCCTCCCAAGCGCTCGGATTAAAGGTGTGTGCTACCACCACCCAGAAATCAAAAGCATTTTTAAAACACCAATCAGTCCATAACTCTTCTTTTTAAACTGGTTGGCAGTGACAACACACACACGCACATACCACACCACACACCATATGCTACACACATACACAACACACGCACATACCACACACACACCACACCATATGCTACACACATACACAACACACGCACATACCACACACACACCACACCATGCTACACACATACACAACACACGCACATACCACACACACCCCACAGGCTACACACACACTATACACACACAACACACGCACATACCACACAAACCACACACACCACACCACACACACACACACAGCACGCCCCTTTCCTCATGCTCAGTACATTGGACTGTAAGAGGGTCAGTCTGACCATAGTTTACCAACCCTACAATCCCCCCACTCTGCTGACATCACATATCAGCTCAATGCCACCCTTTGGAAGAAAAGGCCACCTTCGCAGAGGTCACTTGCTCTCATGTGGCTCGGCATGTGGCAGCTCCCACCCTCAGGTTCCCTTTTCACTGATTGTTTGGGGCAGTGTCTATGGCTCCTTCTGTAGAGACCTGTGGGGATAATGCACCCCAGTGATTCCCGTGGTGCGCAGAAGTGGGTAGCAAGGTCCCCTGCCTCGAGTGGGCAGAAAGCTGGCAATAACTAAGCCAAAAAGAATCAACACATACCTTTTATCTTGATAGTAAAACTCATACAGCAGAGCCTATAATTTCTACCATGTTTGTTTATACAGTTTAGTGCCATTGTGTACAGTCACACTATTGCACGGCCATCTGCACCATCTGCCTCCAGAACATGAACACCTTGTAAAACAACACTCTGTCCCCATTAAGCACTTAGCCATCCCTCATTTCTCAGTCTCCAAACAATCCCATTCTATCCTCTATCTCCATAAATCTGATGACCCTAAATATCAAACATAAATGGGATCATCCGCTTCTTGTCCTTTGTGATTGGCTTATTTCACTGAGGATAATGTCCTTCAGGGTCATCTATTTTACAAAGTATGTCCAAATTTCTTTTCTTTTAAGGCTGAATATCATATTCCATTTCGTGTATCTGGTATCGCTTATCTGCTCATCTATCGGTAGGAATGTCAGTGCTTCCGGCTTCCGGCTGCTGGGAATGATGCCACCGTGAACACCCCTTCAGCACCCTGGTTTCTTTTGTACAGATAAAGATTCAGTCTCCAGGAAAGGCCTGTTCTCCTGAATTCCTCCTGAGGCTCTGATTCCTGAAGGACAGAGCAGAGACCGCAGGCGGTAGATGTTTCTGGGACACAAACGTGGCAGCAGGCATGGGGCAGCAGACCGAAGCATCCAGCAGTGTGAACCAGCCTGGTTTCTGACATACCCTTGGCCTTGACTTCTCCTGCTGCCTGGCCTACCCTAAACTTCTCCCCCAAGCACTTCTGAAATTCTCCCACACTCCTTTTGACCCTGAATATCCCACTTCATCTCCAACACATGACTCTTCTCTTGCCTCATAAGCCCAGCTCTGGGTGCTTGGCTTATCACCCATAACCTCGGCTGACACAATAGCCAAACTTCCTGCTCCAGGTTCCACAAAGTTCTTTACCCGAGGCCATTTTTCCTAGGTATCTCTTCACTCCATCATCCACTATGGTGTCTGCTTCAAGAGGGTGCAGGTGGGAGGCAGCTCCTGGCAGCTGGGTTTCTCCATAGGATTCCTTTTTAACCTTGTATGGCTCAGTTCATCCTCTGCCACAGTTCTTAAAAAAACAACAGGCGAGCTCAGGACAGGGACTTTTTAATGCATGTGGCTGCCTGAGGACTGGTGAGGTGGGTAAATAATATAATCCCATGTGTGTGGAAACACTCCTAACTGCTTTGTGCACATGACATAAATCCCTGTGCTGGGTTTGGGATGCACAAAAGGCTTTTCAGAGCCAATTAATTAAAGAATTAAAGAAGTGCTGCCAGACCCCCTAGCTCTCTTGTTCCCATCTCTCCAGACTCCCTCTTAGTCCTGCAGCAGTGTGTCAGCAGGAGACCCCCTCCTCCTACCCTACCTCCATTTCCTGGGCTCTGCCTCTAGCTGTGGATCCAGGGTTCCCCTGGATCTTTCCTGCCTCCCCTCTCAGTCTTTTCTCCTAAGCCATTCCTATTTGTTTGTGTCACACACCAACCAACAGAAGCACTCTCTAACAGGGAGCCTGCAGCCATCACACTTGCCTAGGATCCAAAGTAGACAGGAGCGACCCAGACCATCCACTCAACTAAGGCAAGAGCAGACAGCTCCATCAGGAAACATGTCAATCATAACTTCCAGGTCCCCAGTTTCCAGCTCAAAAATCCAGACATGAACACCCAAGACAATATGCTTCCTCCAGAAGCAAGCAATCCCACTGCAGTAGACCCTGGGAAGAGTACTTCAGCTGAAACACAAGGCAAGGACTTCAACCATACCAATTATGACTATGTTCAAAGACCTTAGGGAAAATATGAACACACATGCCTTACCATGAAAATACAAACGGATGGATGAAATAATAAAAATGTTTCAAGGAGACGTAACAAAGAAAGAATCAGCAAAGAAAAATAAACAAAGAAAGCTAGAAATAAAAACCTCAGGACACCAAACAAAAACTTTGTAGGAAAGCCTCACCAATGACAAGACGTGCAAGAGAGAATTTCAGGTCTTGAAGATAAGGTAGAAGAAACAGATAAGTCAGTCAAAGAAAGTGTCAGATCTTAAGAAAAAAAAATCCAGGCACTGGAAAGATGGCTCAGTGGTTAAGAGCACTTGCCTGCTCTTCCAGAGGTACTGAGTTCAATTCCCAGCAACCACATGGTGGCTCACAACCATCCATAATGGGATCAGATTCAGCACTCATATACATAAAACACACGAATAAATGAAACTTTTAAAAAAAAAAGAAGAAGAAAAAAAAATCCAGGCACAAAACATCTAGAAATTCTGGGATACCATGGAAAGAAAGACCAAACCTATAAAGGGAGAAGAAGAATCCTAGATCAAAGGCACAGAAAATTAAAGCAAAATCAAATAATCCACTTAAACAGACTCATAATCCCAGTGAAATAGAATCAGTAATTAAAAATCACCAAGCAGGGTGCTGGAGAGTTGGCTCAGTGGTTAAGAGCATTGCCTGCTCTTCCAAAGGTCCGGAGTTCAATTCCCAGCAACCACATGGTGGCTCACAACCATCTGTAAAGAGGTCTGGTGCCCTCTTCTGGCCTTCAGACATACAGACAGAATATTGTATACATAATAAATAAATAAATATTTTAAAAAAATCACCAAGCAGAAATGTCCAGGGCCAGTAGGTTCAGAACAAAATCTTACCAGACCTCCAAAGAATAACTAACACCAATACTCTTCAAATTATTCTGCAAAATAAAAACTGAAGGGATCTATTTTCTAATTCTTTTTACAAAGTTGCTATTGCCCTGATACCAAAGCCACACAAAGAACAAACCAAAAAAGAAAATTATAGACCAATATCTCTTATGGAAATAGATACAAAAATTCTAAATAAAACACTTGCATACCAAACCCAGGAACACATCAAAAAGATCATCACCATGGTCAAGTTGGCTTCATCCCAGAGATTCAGGGAAGATCCAACATATGTAAACCAATAAATGTAATCCACAACAGAAGCAAATTGAAACGTGATCATCTCATTGGAGTCTGAAAAGGCCTTTGACAAAATCTCGCACCTCTTCATGATAAAAGTCCTGAGGAGACTAGGGATATAAGGGAAATAAATACCTTAACATAATAAAGGCAATTCATTGTTTTCTTTTTAAATTATTTTATGTTACAAAAGATTCCTCATGTAGGAACATTCTTTTTTAACTTACTTTTTATTTATTTATTCTTTGTGTCTTTCATATCATGCCTCCCAATCCCACCCATCCCCCTAGAATAAAACAAAATAAAATTTAAGAGAAAAAGATGGGGGAAGGGTGAAAGGAGAAAGGGAAAATCTCATCATGGGAGCTGCAGTGTGACACAGCGAGCTACACAGTAAACCCATTTGTCCATACATCTTTACACACAGGCATCGATCACAAAGAATCATTGGTTTGTGCTCCACCGTTTACACTAGGCCCTCACTGGAACTCCTTCTGGACATCCTGTTGCTACCCCCTGTTGTTAAGATCCTGCAACCCTGGGTCCACAGGACCAACCTGCCCCACCCCCAACCCAACCCGATGCTCCAGCAGATCACATATGGGGTAGATGTTGAGGTGAGCCAACATTTAACCTTGGTTCTGGGCCAGGGTAGTTGAAGGGTTGGTCAGCCCCCCCGCTCTCCCCTGTCTTTACCATCAGGGTGAGCTTTCCAGCATTGCCCTGGCTGGTTCACTCCTGCAGCAATGAGCAAGGGGCGGGGCAAGTTCTCCAGTTTTCACATCCTCGAGGTTGGTTCTCTCACACCTACACCTTCAGGGCCAGCTCTACTGTGTGGTCCATGGGAGGTGTTGGAGCCACTCTCCCCAGTGCTGCAGCCGATGAGGAGCAGGGACAGCTCTTCTGCTCCTATGACCTCTGGGCCAGCTCTCCCACCTGCCTCAGGAGTTGATGAGCAGGGGTGAGGAGTGGGAGGTGGGGGATGGTATATCTCCCCACCCATGATGAATAAAGAAAATGTATAGCAAGCCCACAGCCAATATAATCTAAATGAAGAGAAACTCAAAACACTTCTACTAAAATCAGGAACAAGATTTCTCTCCACGGCTATTCTAAATGTAGTACTTGATGTCTTAGCTAGAGCAATGTGACAACTGAAGGAGACCAAGGTGATACAAATAGGAAGGGAGAATTCAAAGTACCTCTATTTGCAGATGATACATTAGTATACATAAGTGACTGTAACAATTCCACTAGGAAATTCCTACAGCTGAAAAACACTTTTAGCAAAAGTAGCTGGATACAAAATTAACTCACAAAATCAGTAACCTTTCTACATACAAATGACAGATATTAAGAAATAAAATAGCCTCTCTCTACATATCTATGTGTAGCTGTGTATGTATATTTATCTTGAGATGACTCTAATCAAGCAAGTGAAAGACTTGTGTAATAAAAAATTTAAGGCACTGAAGAAAGATATTGGAGAAATAACCAAAAGATAGACTGATCAACTATGTGTATTGATAGGATTGGTAGGACTGATATTGTAAAAATGGTCATCCTACCAAAATCCATGTACAGATTCAATGCAATCCCCTAAAAATTCCAACACAATTCTTCATAGAATTTAAAAAAAAAAAAAAGATTTTCAAGTTCATATGGAAACACACCCAGGGATAGCTAAAGCAATCCTGAATAATAAAAAGAACTGCTGGAGGTGCCACCACCCTAGATTTCAAGTGGTACTGCAGAGATACAGTAATAAAAACAGCATGGTGGTGACATAAAAACAGACGGGTTGATCAATAGAATCAAACTAAAGATCCAGACATAATTCCACAACCTACAGATAACCTGATTTTGATTAAGAAGCAAAATCACACAAAGAAAACCTAAAACAAAATTACAAAAACCAAAATGCCAGAGAAAAGACAGCATCTTTAATAAATGGTCCTGGCCAAACCAGGTGGCTGAATGTAGAAGAATGCAAATAGATTCACATCTATCATCCTGCATCTCAGCTTCAAATGGATCCTTGGACCTCAACTTAAAACCAGATCCCCTAAATCTGACAGAAGAGAACATGGGGAATAAGCCTGAACCCATTAGCATAAGCAAGATTTCCAGACAGGACACAGAATATCGATAGCAGAGGCACTAAGACTACCAACTAATAAATGAATCTTCAAGGAGGTAAAAACCTGTACAGTAAAGGACACCACCATTCAGGCAAAGCAGCAGCTTATAGGATAGGGAAAGACCTTAACCAATTATACATCTGACAAAGTGTTAGTATCTAGATCATATATAAAGATCTAGATCTAGTATCTAGATCATCATATAAACAACTGAAAAAAAAAAAAACCCTGAAAATCAAGGAAACAAATAGCTCCATTTAAAAGTGAAGTACAGAACTAATCAGAGTTCTCAAAAAAACAAAACATAAGAGACTGAGGAACATTTGAGAAAATGTTCAACATCCTTAGTCATCAGGGAAATGCAAATTAAAACTACTCTAAGATTTTGTCTTACATCCAGCCAGAAGGGTCAAATTCAATAATACCAGTGACAGGAAATGCTGGGGAGGATGCGGAGAAAGGGAACACTTTTATCCACTGCTGGTGGGAATGTGACCTGGGACAGCTACTATGAAAATCAGTGGAGCTGTTGTTCCTCAAGAAGCTGGCAATAAACAGATCTATCTCAAGATGCAGTTATACCCACTTGTGGGTATGTACCTAAAGGACTCTACATCCTACAACAGAGACACTTGCTCATCCGCGTTCATTGCTGATCTGAGGAAATGTGATATTGTGGTATATTTACAGAATGGAATATTACTCAGCTGTTAAGCAGAAAATGAAAGTATCTTTGCAGATAGATGGATGGAGCTAGAAAAAAAATCCTGGGTTTGATAAAACAGACCCCAAAAGACAAATATTGTATGTTCTCTCTTATATGTGGATGTTAGCTGTTAAGCTTTCAAGATGTGTGTTACAATCTGAATTACCACAGAGGTTAGGTATCTAGTAAGAAGAAGAGGATTTCTCAAGGAAATAGACTACAGTGTGTGTTATGGTGAGACAAAGGGAAAACTAGGATTGAGTTGGGAAGAGGAATGGGAAAGGAAGGTAAGGAAGAGAATGCTGGGAGGGAGAACCAGTACTAAAGGGATTATAAAGCCATATGGAAATCTACTGTTATACAAGGTTCTTATGGTATAAACATATATGAAAGGAATCTAATTAGAGCCAACAAATAAAAGGGGAGACAATGTCCCAACCAGACATCTTATGCCACCAAGAAAAACCAGAAATAGATGACATCTTGTTGAGTTGTTGCCCAAAGGGACCCCATGGAAACCCCCAAACATCACAGCTATTGCCAAGGCTACTGGTTACTTTGTACAGCCCGATAATCAGGTTCTATTGCTGAATAAAACACTCAACGACATCATGGAACATTGAGAAGGAAGCTGGTGCTTAGCCAGAAGCTTCGCTCCTGCTGACGCTACTAAAAGGAACTCTTGAGTGCTTCAGAAAGAGAGAGGAAATTAGCAATATCACCCAGCTACAAACCTCGTGACCTCTAACATGGATCGGTTTTCAGGGCGTACTAGTGCAGTAGCGGCACAGACGTTAGAAGAGTAACCGAGTACTCTTGGATTAGATTTAAAGATGACACTGTGAAAGGAGTCAAGAACCTGACGCTACACAGGTCACAGAGCTGGGGGAAAACCTAGCACCATGATTCTTTTAAAGAAACGTAGCAATAAAAGGCCTCCAACGACATAGTACTGTACCCTCTAGGTCAGTGCCTCATGCAACTCACATCACCCAGGCTAATTGCAGTAAATGGGAATTAGCACAAAATTGCCTACAACTGGACAGAGTACCAAGAACGAGGCTGCTCAGATCACTCAGTCTGAAATAGATGTCTTCATCAAATTCTTCCCAACGAGGCTCAGGGATCTATAGGTACCAGGAGTTGGAACAGATGACTCCAAGGCAACAGTGTTGTCTAGATACAAAACTGATGCACATAGGAACTCACGGAGACTATGGCATTACTCCCAAGAACTTTATAGAGGTTCAAGCCAGATCAGATGAGATCTCAGCACTGAGAGAGACATAGGGTCCCACCCTTCACTAAGGCACTCTTGTAACTGACATCGATTCCTGCAAAGGGAAAGTCTGTTTTCTTCATTAGAGTCTCACTGGGTATACAAACCACACTCCAGGTCAAGCCTGGAATAGTGGGCCAATATGAAATGTACTCATGGTATTTTTATGCACTTTGTGTTTTATTTTGCTTTCTTTTGACATCTTTCTTTTAATCTTGGTGGTCTTGCTTATTTGTTTTGATTTTCATTTCTGTGTTTTCTGATTTTTACATTTTTGTTTCTTGTTTTTGTTTGTTTTAAAAGTGAGAAAAATAAAGAACATAAAGTTAGGAGGTGAGAGGACCTGGATCTGGGAGGAATGGGGGAGGGGAAAATGTGATCTTTCCACATGTTTATTGGCTATTTGTAAGCCTTTTAAAAGACATCTATTCAAATCCTTTCCCTATCTTAAAACTGATTTTTTTCTTTTTCTTCTATTGTTGGCACTGTCGAGTTTTACAGGTCTATATTCTGAATATTATCTGATATGTAATTCGCAGATACTTCTCCCATTCTGTGGGTTGCCCTTTTACCATGCTAATGGGGTCTTTTGATGCACAAGAATTTTTGATTGTGCTGAAATCCAAAATGTCTATTTTTCCTTTTGCAGTTGAGGCCATTTTTATGTCCATGAAATTGCTGCCAAGTTGACTGTCATGACCTCGTCTCTCTCCTCTCCTCCCTCTTCCTTCTATGTTTTTAATAGTTTTAGTTCTTATATTAGGACTTCGGCTTATTTTACATTTTATACATGCTGTCCCAGGGGCTCTGATTTCACTCTTTTGCATGTGAGTTCCCCAATTCTCCCGTATTAGCATCTGTGGCAAAAACCATTTGACCAAATACATTAGTGTCAATTCTGAGTTCTGGTTTATTCCATTGGTCTCAAAGTAACAATACTACAGCAGTGTCTTGATTTATTTTTTTAATCTCTGAAGAAAATCTGAGGTCAAGAAGTGTGAATCTCGAACTGTGTTCTTTTTCATTTACAATTTCATCTGGATTTTCAGATGTTGGGTTTTATACACTGTTGCTTTGCTGTAACAACACATGCATGCGCGCACACACACACACACACACACACACACACACACACATGCGCTTGTGTGTAATCTTCAGGGTTTCTAGTTAACACCACATCACCTGTTAACCTCAGAGACCATTCTGTCTCTTTCTATTTAGATGACATTCATTCATTCATTCATTCATTCATTCATTCCCAACCCCTCTTGCTAAAGTTTTTAGCACTCTGCTGAATGGAAGTGGCATCAGTGTTCATCTCTGCCTTGCTTCCCACCGTCTACCACCATGCACCATGTCAGTTGTGGAATGCTCATTTATGGCTTTTATGATAATGAGATCATTTGATTTTGTTCTTTTTACACTGTAGCGAGCTGCGTGGTGTCACACCTGATGGAGATGTATAATCAACTCCTGAGATGGCTAAGGCCTGACCTATGCTATGATCACACGATGATCATCAGCTGCTTGCATATGCGTGGACCTATGGGCAGTGCCCACCTGGCAATCCGGGATTGGCAGCCCATGCCTACTTAAGGGCTGGGAGAGCTTTGCCCAGAGAGAGAGGAAGGGGGAAGAGAGAGGGGAAGAGAGAGAGAGAGAGAAAGTGAATAAAGTCCTCAATAAAACTGCAGTGAGAAGAGCTCCGGGTGTCGCGTCATCCTTGCGGGTCGAGGGTGGCCGTGACATTACACATTTTATTAAAAATGGTGTTGAATTTTGGTGAATCCCTTCTCTGCATTGATTGAAATAATTATTAGTTTCTCCCTTTGCTTGTCTGGGTTTTGCCTTGGGAGTCTGAGTGTGCCATACAGGGGTGCAGGATCTCTGCCCACAGAGACACAAGAAGGAGTGACAAGGGGATGGCCGCCAGATACCAGAGCCGCTCTTCTCCACAGCCCAGGACCGAATAACGAGGACCACTGACCCAAGCAGTCTTCTTTCCAATCCAAGGACCCTGAGGAGCCAGCTGCTCCATCCCTGCAGCCCCAGGGAAGACAGTCTGGAGAAGGACAGATGGGCTCCGTGGACCTGCTCCTGCTTATTGCTCCTGGAAAGCTGTGTAATACTGGGGCCCCAACCCCAGCCACAGTCCCCTCCCTTCCTCCAGGCTTACCAGGTATCCCACCATCTTAGACTCCCTCGGCCACAACAGCCACAGGCAGGACATAAATCTGGAGATTTCACAAACCAGGATGTAGAGGACTTAAGACAGGAAGTGGAGGTGGTAGAGGCTCAGCTTTTTTAAAATAAGACCTAGTGTCTGGGGGTGAACTGAGTACAATGTACTGTGACCAGTACGGCAAGAAAGGGTTGAAATGAGTAGAGCTATCTCACAGGGGTCTGAGGACTTGACTAGTTTGCTTTTGACTTTTAGCAGTCCTGAAATCACACACATAGACACTTGTAGGGATGAACATCATCACACCATACTGTTGACCCAAAGCATTTCCATTAACAAGTTATAAATCTCCGCAGAAAACCTCAAATCCAATTAGAAAGCATTTGGAACCCAACACCAGGGCTGTGAACTGTGGACAACCTACCGTAAGCTGCTACAGGACTGTAAGCAAGGACTAGAATGTCTCTAGCCCCCTATCTTACAGTCTTCATGCCCCGTGGGGAATGGCAGGTGGGGCGATACAGAGTAACATCTCATCCCTTCCCAGCTGTGATGAAAGAGCTTCCTAGGTCTAAGTCAGTTTATAAAAGCAAATATCAATGTTTCATGACTACCGGTCCCATGAGGAAATGAGTGGGCACAACCAGCAATTCACCAGGCTGTGAGAACGCATACTACTGGAATTATTCTGCCAGGAGAGGCACCTCTAAGGGGCAAGGTAAAAGCAAGAGAGGTGAGGCTTCTTACAAAACACAAGAGCAGTCTCGGAAGGGAGCCTCATACCGCAAGGCCTAAGGGACTCATCCTCTTGACCAGCAGGATCACCACTGCGGGATGGGGGAGGGCATCAACATCTATTTCCCTGTGGCCAGTTAGGGTAAAGGGTTTGGGCCTAATGTCATGGCCCTGCCCAAGATATCACATGAGAACCTACTGATGCCTGGAGCCTCCTTGCCCTTGAACTCCCTTCAGACTCTTGGAAGTGACCTGTGGGCTCGTGTCCCCACAGGGGAGACTTGCTTCTGGTGAGCTTGGTGCAGGCCTTTCAGCCTTCCCAGTCCCCAGTTCTAATTACAATATAGTCAGAACACAGTTTCCAGCAGGAGGGATCCTCAGGTCCTTCCAGCTTCTGGGTCCCATCTTCCCCCATGGACCCTCCCAGGTCACCTCTAGAGCCCAAAGCATCCTCCTTCATAACTAAATGTGAACAAGAGTCACACACACACACTTTGTCACTCATGAGGACCATGACACCCCCACCACCACCACCACCACCACTTTCCTCTAATATATAAGCCGGGAGCCCCTAACCTAGCCTTCCCGGCACAGCTAGCATTCTCCTCATCATCCAGGCTCCATTCCCTCAGGCAAACAAGAGCTGATGCATTCTAGGATCTGGGCAAACCCTAGCCCAAGAGTCCTTGAGTACAGCAGGCCCTGAGACCGCACAGATTCTGGGGAAACAGGTATGCTATTACCCACCCTGGAGTTCTTCCACCCACTTGCCCTGCCCATTGGCTCAGACCTTCTTCCCACACGCAAGCCATCTACTCGCCGGTCCTCATGTCAACCCACCCAGCATGCAGCTGCTCTGGCGCCTTCTCCAAACACTGAGTTGAACATGAGGCTCTCCTACACTTGGGTGGCCTCAGACCCTACCCCTCAGAACCCTTTGCTCACCTCCCCTAGTCTCCACTGTCTACATCCGTCCACACTCCTTCAAGGATGCTGCAGTCCCTGCTACAGCTGTATCATCTGACCTCCCTCTGAAGGGACCCAATGCACCCACCTCTAAGCCTTGCACCTGCTGCACCCACAGTGACCTTTGCACCCATCCTCACACCACCAGCACTTCCTGCTTCTCAAATCAAGGTTTGCTCCTTCGTGAAATCTTGTGCTGAAGGATCATCACTAGCAGCGGCCTCCACCTTCACAGCAGGCTTCCCTGCAGATGTCTCTATGGTGGAAAGGATGCTCCGCCTGCTGGGACCAGAGCCTCCCAAGGCAAGAACCAGATTGCGTGTTGCATTTGTAGCCCCAGCCCAGAATACAAAGTTAAAGGTTTTTGAAGGCCTTCAAAAGCACTTGCTGGGAAAACAGGTGGCTGGGTGGAGCGTGGATGCCTTTGAAGAGCCTGCGCTGTCTACTGATTGAGGAGGTAGGCTCTCCCTCACCCACCCTCTGCATAAAGGTTTCCCTCTATCTCCTAGAGGGAAAGACAGTGGCTTCCTAACCACTGTCTTGGCATCCTCAATAGATAGTCTCTCATAGTTCCTACAAGTTCTTTAGGCGCATGGTAAGCTATTTTCCAACTAAGGTCTGACCCCAATTTCTCCAAGTAGTCTCATCATTAGGAGATCAGGGGCTGATTCTCCCTTCAATGTGACCATCACTTGGGATAGGTCTTCTATGTACCAAGGATCCTGAAATTATGGTCATGAGCAGTCCCTTCACTGAGCAAACCTGAGCACCTAAACATCACGGCAGGGAGAATTCAGAATCAGACTTTCTCCCTCTCACTGCATCTGCTCTCAAGGTCACAGGCTGTGACCCCCAGCTAGCTGCCTCCTTGCCTCAGGATAAGGGTGCCGCCCCTGCCTCCAGAGCGCCGCTCACAGGGAAATCTAAACCCAGCAAGGGCAGGACCCTCTCTGGACTCACCATGTTCATGACAGTGAGGATGAACCTCTGCGCAGCCTCTGCCCCGTGGTACTGCACCATGTTGGCATCAGCCACCACCAGGGTCTCCACCGTGTGCTCATTGGTGAGCCTGATGGCGTTCCTCCGCTCCCTCCGGTCCCGTGACGGCTTGTCCTTCCTGGGCTTCTTTTCTAGAAAATGACGGAGACATGTGTGCAGTTCTTGGATTATTGATTTACGAAACCGTAACAGGAAAGGTCCCAAGAGAACAGTCAGCCTCAAGCGGCCTTGGATGAGCCCCAAGCTTGCAGAGCTCCATGGTTGCATGGGGTGGCCTGTGTTCCCAGTCACTGGGGACACTAGTAGGGAGCTGGAGGAAGAGCTTGAGGGGTCAGGCATCAAGTGAACCTCTACCATGCTTATCTTCACAGTCGAGGAGCTACCTGAGGCTGATCATCAGAAACCAGAAACCCATTCCTAACAGAACATGGAGAGCCACACAGAGCAGGCAGGGAGAGACGCCTGCACCCAGAAATGAGGGAGATGACACAGACGTGCATGATAAGTACCTCCGCTTCCCTAATGACATCTGGAACCAAGGAAACAGGCTTGGTTGAGGCCAGGATGCTCCCCTGTGAGCTAAGCATCCTAGCAACTGTGCTGAGAGTCTAGAAGTGGCCACAAACATCCACAGGCAGGGAAGCGTCAGAAAAGTATAGCAAGATCATAACAATGTAGATATCTGGTATGTAGGCTATGTGATATGCTGTCCAGCATATCAGATATGATATTCTACCCACCCTCCAAAGGGGTCACAACCCACAGGTTGAGAACCACTGCCCTACTCAGTCTTCAAACCCTGGATTTGGGGACTGAAGATAGAATGCTGAAGACTTGAATACTCTCCCCAAGCAGGTGTCCCACTTGGAGGTAGGGATGAAGGGTGGAATCACTTGAGAGAGGACCTACCTTCCCTCCACCCTCATCACCTCCCCCTCCACTAGTGTTCCATGGCTGCTTCTATATTGAGTAGGGAGCCTCAACATAGTTTGTGTTAAAATCCCTAAATACACCCTGATAGACAGATCACAGACACCACCATTGCCTTCAAGGCAAAAGAAATCCCAGTCTCAGGATCACACAGTACTAGGTTCCATCACTAGAGAGATCAAGTGCAGGTAGCAAGCCTGTGACTGGAATGGGGGGTCCCCAACCACATTGGGAAGGGGACCTCACACTGTCAACCAGAACACAACCTGGCCAGATCAGACCCTGGCTCTCCCCTGCTACCCCAGACACCAGGAGTCATTTCTAAGGTCAAGCCCACAGCTTCCTTTGCCAAGGTGGTAATCACTTGGAGATCTTAAATAACTACTTCATTTTTTAAAAATTCTCCATTTATTCTCCCTTTACTCCAATTAGCCATCAAAGCGGACAATTTGACATATTTATAGAAGATACACCAGGTCTTATAGGATAAGACATGGAAGAGAAAAAAAAAGCTACGAAGGGTAGTCTAAATGTTAGACTTTCACTGTTTAAATAACTATTTGTTCTACAAGTTTGAGAACTCTCAAAAGTGCTGACGCAAGCAGGGGCTGGGGAGGTGGTGCAAGTGCTCTGATTGAAGCACTTGCTGTGCAAGCATGATTTCGAACTCCAAAACCATGCAAAAAGCTAGGCATGGCTGCATGCATGCCTGTAACCAGGCCTATGGAATTGGGATAGGCAGGGGAATTCAGCAAGTGACCCTGTCCCAAGGGAACAGGCAGAGATTAAAAGAGAAGGATCCTTATGATCTCCTCTGGCCTCTGCACACACACAGGCACATGCGTCTACACATGAAGGTGCACACACACCACACAATACCCATTTACCACACTCACACGTATAAGCACATACATTAAAAATATATACTGGGGACCAGATGGTGATGGTGCATGCCTTTAATTCCAGTACTTGGGAGGGAGAGGCAGGAGGATCTCTGCGAATTCTAGTCCAGCCTGGTCTACAGAGCAAGTTCTAAGACAACCAGAGATACACACAGAGAAACCCTGTCTCGTAAAACCAAAACCAAAACAAGACAAAACAAACTATAAATAAGAATATAGTTACTGATTTTGTTCTCGGCAAATAAAAAATTCTCAGTTATTAATTAACCAATGGGCTAGATAATCTTTTTATTGAAAATAAAATCAAGTATCAGGATATGGGTATGGTTTAATGGTAGAAGGTTAGTCTAGCATGCTGAAGCCCTGAATTTTATCTCTAGTTCTACAAATAAATAAATAAAAATAAAAAAGTATTTAAGCAATCTCAGCGGGGGGGGGGGAGAACAGATAAGATATTGGACATGAAATTCCTCCCTGAATTCCTCCATCTCCTGCTGTGCGAGACACCAGTGTCCAGAGGCCATTCCCAGGAACGGTCTCAATGTGCTCTTTGTGCCAGGTACAGGAAGAGCATGTCTTTCCCCATCACAGAAGCAAATTACAGCGCAGAGAAAAACAGAGTGGAGGAAATAGGGGAAGATGCCCAAGGGCACTGGGCAACCTTGAGTGGACAGGCACTTCAGGCCACCGTGGCAAAGACTGGTGGCACTAATGCAAATGCCGAAGACACGTGCCTGCCTTGGTGTCAGCCCTCCAAAGCCAGAAGCAGGAATGTGTTTTCACTGTGGCTCATGGGACAGGGGACAACCAGAGGCCCGAGCTTAAAATCAGACCTTGTCTCAACCACACAGACTATGGTTTTCTCCAGCTTATCTGTAAGCTAGGTAGGGGATTCCGGGAGACCCTTCACACCAATGTAGGGAGTTCTACAGAATTCGCCTGGGTTAAGAGGAAGCCATCTGTCCCTTCTTCTCACCTCGCAATTCAGAGATGGAGACTGTGTGATAGGACAAAGCTGCTCCAGCAGATGGACTACTGCACTAGAGACGGAGGGGCAGAGAGGGAGGCAGACTCAGAGGGCCCTCTTCATTTTAGGGACCTCTCTGCATCCAAGAGTCAAGAAGACTTACTGCATCAGAAATCATGACCAGGATCCTCCCCCATGCCTTTCCCGCTAGAATGGATTGAAATACTCTGAAATCACAAGCCAAAAAAAAATCCTACCCAGAGCTTCCTCTTGGTGCCTCAAAGGAACCACAAGTGATAAGTGATATGTATTTGCTCCCCAGTCCCCCCTCACTCTGCTCTACTCTGATGCTGGGTCACAACACTGCCAGAGACCCAAATGCATGTCCAACTGCATTCTGAGTCACCACCTAGCAAAACACCCTCAGTGAGCTGCCAGCAAGGGTGATGAGTTAACGCAGGCCAGAGTTCTTTTTTTGTTTGTTTGTTTGGTTGGTTTTTTTTGGATTTTTCAAGACGGGGTTTCTCTGTAGCTTTTGGTTCCTGTCCTGGAGCTAGCTCTTGTAGACCAGGCTGGCCTCGAACTCACAGAGATCCGCCTGTCTCTGCCTCCCGAGTGCTGGGATTAAAGGCGTGCGCCACCACCGCCCGGCCAGAGTTCTTGACAACCCAACATTCCCAAATCCCAGAAGCCCAAGGCCAATGCATCCAAGTCAAGTTAGGGCCTGGGCCCAAATGGGACCAGCCTCGGGTGCTTAGGTGTGGTATTAAAATCCGTACAAACACACTTAGCTTACAGACTCGATGCTCTCCAAAGAGTTTGTCAGCTCAATGAAAAGGAAAGAAACGCTTCTTTAAAGAATAAAATAAAAATTTAAAAAAGACAAAGACCTTGTTTATAAAACACTATCTTTTTTGACTTGAAATAATGATCCCATGAGTGCAGCTGAGCTCCCATGCAGGTAAAGCTCCTGGCAGCTGTATAAATCCAACATCCTTGAAAAAGAATGCCCTCTTAGTTTTTGTTTCTTATAAGGAGGGAAACGTTTTTTTGCTCTCCAAGTATGAATTCTTTAAATAACTTCCTCCAAGGCCAAGTCATTTTTATAAAAGCCACCTTTTTTTCATGTAAATTCCTTTTTTAAAAAAAAAAAAGTGGAAAATAACTGCTGGTTTTTTTTCTTTGTGTGGTTACATTTCCGAATGGGGAGCCCCTGAAGCTCAAATCATCTCCCCTTGTTGTGACCCATGTCTATCCTCTGCCAAGGGAATAGGACTAGGCTAGGAGAGCTGACTCAGGCCCCACTGTATCTTTCCAGCCATGCTCAGAGCCACAAGACACCAAGCGTGCAGAAACCACTGCCTACGAGTAGAATCAGAAGATGCTCAGTTAACGGATCATGGTCAAGTACCCAAGTGTGGTATGCAGTGCCACATATTTGGGGACCATCAGGAAGGAATAGGCATTAACCAAACAAACAGGAAATGGGATTTAAGATCACAAATTGGACAAGTTCGAGGAAGAAGCAGCAGACAGTGCTCGGAGATAGATAATCTAAGGGAGGAGGATATAAGATAATCTAAGGGAGGAGGATATAAGAACCACAGTTTAAATTAAGGGCATCGTTAGTCAGCTTTGCATTACTACAATGAAATGCCTGAGACGGGCAATGTTATACCGAGAAAAGGTTTATTCAGCTCACAGTTCTAAAAATTTCAAAAGCATTGGAACTTGTATTAGTTCTGTTCTGGTGAGGGTGGCAGATGCTGCACAGAACACTTCCTGTGTATGGATTGGTCATGTCCTAAAGGACAGTGGAAGGGCAAAAGATGGATCAGAGTTTGAAGATGCCTTTTTGAGACAAATATCCAAATGACATAAAGACTTCCCACTAGGCAAAGCCTTCCCACTAGGCCACGTCTTCCAAGAGTGCCCCCCTGTGGACCTACCTTTTAATTACAACGAATTCTTCCAGCTACTCAAGTGAAATGGTCACAGGATAGTCAGACCTTAGCAAGGAGGCTTCCCAAGGTCACAATGTGGGCGAAACCAAGTGGCAGGAAGAGTTAACCAGTGGGGATCATGGAGATGCTGGCGGCAAGTCCAGAATGGGAACATTCTCGTAAAGAATGGAGTGTCTCTCTGGGTGACCTGGTAATGTTTCCGCCTTAATGGAGTGAGGCAGGGTAAGTCGGGGACCTGACTAGGGGACCTAGGAAGGTGGGTTCACCTTAATGTATTTTTCCTTCCAAGACTCCTGCTCTCCAGTGAAGTCCTTCAGCAGGGTCTGTCCACCTTCCTGGGTTGGCATGACTATTCCTTTCTATTCTCTTCTGTCTTTCTCTTTCAGATGCTGGCCACAACCTAAGTAGGCTTTAAATTCTGCATCATTTTCCCTAAAGCTTCTCTCCCACCATGAGCTGACCTTCACGCTAACTTAAGTCAAGTGGAATGACCCCCGACACACACACATACCACTTCCCTTCTCTATTTTCCTCTAGGGCAACTGCAAGATTTACAGCTCGTCTGCCCTAAAAATCTTCTTTTAAACTCTAATAGATTGTCCTCAAACTTCCACTGGAGCCCGTCTTTTTCATTAATAAGATTAAGACCCCCAAGAGAGAAGCCCTCTATTTTTTCTGGTATTATATAGTGCTCCCCAGGATTCTGGTAAGGTTTTTTTTTTTCTTAAATCAGCAGAGAAAATATACCAGTTCTGACACCCTGAGACCACATCAGCAGCTGTGTGTACCCAGGCCTTGCGTCTTTACTTTGCCATTGTTGTGGTAAACACCACGACCAAGGCAACTGTTAGTAAAGGGCTTCTTTAGACTCTAGCTCCAGAGGGCTGGAGTCCATCATAATAGGGAAGCATGAACATAGGCACCAGGCATGGCAGCTGGAACAATGGGCTACAAGCATGGAGTAGAGGGCCAACCGGAAATGGTGGACCTATTGTTACTCTCAAGGTCCTCCCCCCTGTGACGCACTTCCTCCAGCAAGGCCATACTTCCTAAGTCTCCCCAAACAGCACCATCTACTAGGGACCAGGGTGTTCAAATTCCAGAGACTATGGGGGACATTTCTCATCCAACCATCACAGGCTTCAAGAAAAGAAAGGGGCATGGCATAGTCTAGAAACAGTAGGCTGGAGAGTGCCTGAGCAGCAGGCAGGAGCAAACATGGAAGGTCAACAGGAACATGTCAAGTGTTCTTCCTCTTTATTCCATGAGTGAGATGCTTCCTCGGGTCTATGTGCTGACTGTGCTATGGACAAGCAGGAAGCCACAGGTGGAAGGACACAGCAAATTCAGTAGGTGAAATTCGCAACACTGGGGCTGACAGGGCGAATATGGGAAGAGCATAAAGAGGGGCTCCTGGATTGCGGAATCACAGTTACCTCATGAGTAACGGAACCAGTTACTGATTTAGGCATACCAGCAATAAAGAAAAGCATGGTGTTGGTTGGGGGGAGGGGAAGTATTAAGGTACAGTTCAGAGGTCTTGAAACTGGCTGATGGGTGCGTAGACTCAGAGCTCACGAGAAGACATACAATCAGATGGGCTTTTAGGAAGCATCAGCCAACCCTTCTGAGACAGCAAAACCACACGACTAGATGGGGAGAGGGAGCCAGTATTGGACTGTGAGAGACAGCAAGGTCAGGGTAGAGGGAATGAGCAGAGGGGGTGGCTCTTCAGGGGAAATAGCGGGAAGGAGGAAGAGGGCTCTGCTCAGCAAAACTGAAGGTGGCCACAGAGAGGGGGCTGCAGGGAACAAAAGGGGAGAGTCACGAGGTCTCCAGGAGAGCAGGGTCACAGGTCAGAGACGTCAATTGTCTGTTTCAGAGGTGAAGAAATGGGCACAACCTGGCGAACTCTGCGTAGGGACTAGAGTGGGCAGAGAACCTCCTCAAGATGGTTTCCTGCTGAGGAAAAGGAGTCCGTGAAGAATTTACCCTCAGTCCATGCCTGCTGCTCTCCCCTCCAGGGGCATCTGCAGACAGCCACCTACAGCCAAGTAAGCAAGAAGAAGCAGGCTTCTCCTCACCACCTTCCTGCCCAGCAAAGAAAGCCACAGTTGATCAGCGAGCACCCATCAGGCCCAGACCCCACACAGCTGGGCGCTGGGGAGGAGAAAGCCAAGCGAAGTCTTGTCCCTCTGAGTACCCATGGCTGAAGATGCCTGCTGGGACCCTGAATCCAGGAAATAGAAGAAAGCCTTTGGGAAAGCTGCCTTCCTGGTGGTGGGGGATGAGGACAGAACCTCCACTGTATTCAAAAAGAACAAGCAACAGCAAAAAAAAAAAAAATTAATAAAGGCAGGTAGGAAATGCAAGTCACACTCATCTGGAGAAAGTCTAAGCTGGTAAAAAAGTCTCAGCATGACCAGCACAGAAAACCCCAAGTTAAGGAAGAATGCCGAATCTTATGGTTAATTTCACGTCAATCTGTGTTCTTCACCTCCACCTTGAGTAAACATAAAAATGTACTTGTAAATGAAATAATAGTTTCATCTCACTTGATCTGTCCCAAAGTACCACAGGCCGGGAGAGGGGCGGGGCTAAACCCGCAGAAGTGTAGTTTGTGCAAGCTGGCTGTATGGGATGAAGGCATCTCTGGGGCTGGGTCCCTCTGAGGGTTACTAAGAAAAATCCACTCTGGGTCTCTCTCCTTGGCTCACGGAAGACTATTCCTATGCCTGTTTCTTTACGTGTTGTGTGTTTCCAAATCCATTCTTTAAATCACGCCACTCTGCCCATTCCTCCCTCTGTGAATGCGTGTGCGTGCGCGTGTGTCTACACGTGCATGCAAACATGCGTTCCTACGAGAGTTTGAGCATGGCCATGCTACAGCGTGAATGTGGAGGGCGGATGACACTTTCAGGTGTTGATCCTTGCCTTCCTCCTCTAAGATGAGATCTCTTGCTGGCTGCTGCATATACCAGGCTAGTCGGCCCACCAGCACCCTGGCTTTCCCTGCTCCTGTCTCTGTGTCTCTAGGAGTTCTGGCTCACAGACACATGCTACTGCCTTGGCTTCTCATGGGCTCTGGGGGCCTGAGCGCAGCCCCCCTACCTGTGCAGTGAGTACTTTCCACGGAGCCATTTCCCCAGCCCCTCAAATTTCTCTTACGCATGAAGATGCCATTCATATGGAACCACGTTACTATCAGGTCTTCCCTCTTTCTAGAAAGAGCCGAACAACTGCAAATGCTGGTACATCCGAGGTAATGGGAGTTAGGGCTTCAACATACAAATGTGTAAGGTGAAGGCAGGAGGTGGATTTAGCCCTGACAGACACTTTCTTTCTACCCCTAGGAAGCATGGACAGGGCAGGTGACCAGAGTATGTATGTACAGCTGCCCAGGCAGGACAGTGTGGAGAGTCCCCATAGGATAATCACCTCAGAGCCATGCTCCCATGTGTCTGGCAGTTTCAAAACCCAAAGAAAACAGACCAGTGTTTGGAATTATCCTGGTCCTTTCCCCACCCGCTTCAGTGCAGCCCTTGACTGAAAGATTAACTTAGGCTACCAGAGCCTGACAGCTTTATCTTCTAAGTTGATGGAAGAGGGGTGTGGGGGGGGAGGGGGCAAATAGAACATTCCACCGGCACACAGCTTGGGGGAAGAAATTAATTAACGTGTTCATGTTTCAACCAGAGCAAGACAAGACAAACAGAAACCCGCAGAGCAATCCGCCCTTCTCTGCACCTGGAATCCCCCGTGGACACCCTGGGCATTGTTCCTTTTCATCTTCCACGAGGAAGCACAAAAATCTTCAGACAGCTAAAGAATTCCTTGACCTTTGAAGGGGCCAGCTAGTAACCCAAATTCTCCAACTCCATTGCTTCCACCCCAAATCCAACGGAAGACTCTGTCTCCCTCCCCCAGCTCCTAAAGGCTGCCCAGAGCCTGTGAGTTTCCCTAGGCTGCCAAGGTTTGGAGAATTGGATCAGCCCTTCTCCCCCTTCCCACCCCTACACTGATGGGCCACACAGTGGGTGTTTTCGTTGTTTTAAAGTGAGTTAGTGAGAGAATGAAGTAAACGATAAACAAACGGGAGAATGGCACCCTTCACTATTCCTAGAGCAGAGGAAAGAACAACGTAGCTGTAGCCTATGGGCCTCTAGGCTGTTTGGGGTTCTTCTGGATGCGCCAAACTCCCACAATCTTTTCACAGCACCGCATATTCATGGAAAGCCTGTGGGGTCTCCAAGTGACCCCTAAGATGCAGGAGGACATCTAAACTATTGGCTGACTAGCACAGGGAGGGGAGAAGAGGCCAGGTTTGCCTTTGGGGACCTAGCCCAAGTCATCAGAATGTGATTCATTCCCCGTCAGACAACTCCATCTCATGAGAACATCTCACGTGCAGCTTTTGGGGTACCCAGTAAAACCCAACTAGAGGACTAGAGGGTTTGACTTTCTGGTTTTCAGTATGTTCACAGGGCTATGGGGCCACTATACTTTGGATAGTTTAATTGTCCCCCTAATAAATGCCACCCACTCCTTATTTTTCCCTGTCTTCCTCCACTCTACCCCTAATAAATTTAATCCTTTCAGTCTGAAAGCTTTTCTGACTCCAGGCATTTCATACAAGTACATCATATGTTCTGTTCCGCCTCGCCTCTTCTACTCACAGATTGATTTCAAAGTTTACCTGTGACTGACGAAGCACATATCTGTATATGGTTCTTCCTATAGCCAAGTTAGATTCCACCCACAGACATACTCATTTTAGCTACCATTTACATGTAGATGGGCATTTGGGTTTTTTCCTTTCTTTTTCCTGTGAACAATACCACTCAGGACATTGATGTATAAGTTTTTATACCATGTTGTTTTCCTGGATATATAAATTAGAAGTGGAATGGCTGGGTCATGTCCCAATTTTCAAAGTTTGAAGAAACTTCCAAACTCTTTCTAAAATGGTTGTCCCATTTCCTAGTCCCAGTAGCAGCGCGTGAAGGTTTAACTTCCCTAAACCTGTCAGCTCTCATTACTGCCCTTCTTCTCTTCATTATCATCTAGCTGTTACAGGAGTGGTCATGAAGTGGTGTCTGCGGGTGATTCCGATGAAATTTCCCTGGTGGCCATTGGTGCTCAGCATCCTGCAGACTGATTGTCTGTATTGTCTTCTTTGTAGAGTCATTTGAGCTCTGGCTCCTGTGTGTATGTGTGTGCGCATGTATGTGTGTCTGTGTGCACATGCAGGACAAAAGGCACACTTGGCACTGGGATGACAAGCTTGGGCCACAATGCGCAGCTTGTAAAACATTAATACATAGGTTGTGGGGATAGAACTCAGACCCCTGAGCTTGCAAGACGAGTGCCAAGCTGACTGGGTCATCTCTCCAGCTTCTTTGCTGGTTTTCAAGAACCGATTTGTCTTTTTTATACTGAACAATAGGAATTTTTTCAGACATCTTATGTGTACATCCTTATCAAATACATAGAGAGGTCTTTGGCTGTCTGTGAGTTACAGTCACTTATAATGGAGATGTCTATATAGGTATATGTGTTTAACCTGAGTGAGCTTCTGAGTACCACATGCATGTAGGAGCTCACAGGGGTCAGAAGAGAGTGTTTGATCCCTTGGAGCTGGAGTTACAGGCAGCTATGCACTGTCTTAGCTCAAATGTCATTTCCTTCTTCCCTGTCCATGGAAGGATGGGGCTGAGGGGATATTAGGGGTTGGGAAACATATTATGAACACCTGTGGGCTAAAGCCCTTCCAGAAGTCTGACCAAAGGAGAAAGACAGATTGACACAATTATCTATGCCAACTAAGAGGTGGTTTTACCTCATCCTGACAAGACAAGGTCTCTTTATTTTGGAGACTGTACCCCCTGTAGCTACCTATAAGCAGCCCAACCTACTGGTTCTATGTTATAGGAACAGAGGAAAGGACTATACCTGTTGGATATATTAATAGGTCCCAGGATGTACATGAGACATAAAAAGGACCACTCAAGTCCTTTTAGGAAGTCTGGTGTGATGGACCCACTGTCAGGTTCCATGTATTGGCCCATTTTCTGTGACCATAACAAAATACTCCAAAGCTGGGTATCTTATAAAAAAAATAGGTCTAAAGGTTAAAGGGCATGTCACTAGTACTGGCTCTCCTCTGATAAGGAGTTTATTAAATATGAAATCATAATATCAGTGTGGTGATTTCTCAGAAAATTAGAAAACAATCTTCCTCAAGTCCCAGTAATACCACTTTTGGATATATATACAAAGGATGCTCAATTGTACCACAAGGACATGTGCTCAACTATGTTCATAGCAGCTTTGTTTGTCATAGCCAGAACCTGGAAATAACCTAAATGTCCCTCGACTGAAGAATGGATAAGGAAAATGTGGTACATTTACACAATGGGGTCCTACACAGCAGAAAAAAATAATGACATCTTGAAACTTGCAGGCAAACAGATGGAGTTAGAAAACATCATTTTGAGTGAGGTAACCCAGACACAGAAAGACAATTATCACATGTACTCACTCACAAGTGGTTTTTAAACATAAAGCAAAGAAAACCAGCCCACAAATCACAATCCCAGAGAACCTAGACAACAACGAGGACCCTAAGGGAAACATACATAGATCTAATCTACATGAGAAGTAGAAAAAGACAAGATCTCTTGAGTAAATTGGGAGCATGGGGACCTTGGGAGAGGGTTGAAGGGGAAGGGGAGAGGCAGGGAGGGGAGCAGAGAAAATGTAGAGATCAATAAAAATAAAATAAAAGTAAAAGTAGGAAACCAAATAAAAAATATGAAATCATAATGGCAGAAATACACGTAAAGAGAAATTGATGACTTGATGAAGCTTAAGTCCAGAGCAAGATCAGAGTGTCACGAGAATTCCTCCTCATGACCCGGCCACCACTAGGTCCCACCTCTTAAAGGTTCACCACGAACACTGAAACACAGGAAACTCTTGGGAGTATGAACCCAGAGAATAAAACACTATCTTTGCTGCCATCGGGGAGAGCTACCTGATAATAAAGCCAACACAGAGGGAAACAAGGGCAGAGGTGGCGAGAGAACACCACATTTACACCACTGTAAATGCATAATGTTTCCTAACAAAATTTTTCATTTTAGTCTTAGCTCCCCAGTCCTCTCTTTTCAAAAAGCTCCCTCATGCTTCTCCAGTGACAGCAGCAACCGTGATTTTACAAATGGAATCAGCTGCACACTTGAGAAAGCAAGATCTGGGAAGGGGTGTCACGTGGGTGACATGGTGCCAGGCGTGCGGACAGCATCTCCACGTTCGTATGGAGCAGCATGCAGTGCGAGCACCCACGGGCCCTCTGTGCACAGCACCTCCAGCCGTGGAAGGAAGCTGTCACTCAGCCATGCACACTTGAGACAGCCACATGGGACGAGAGTCTTGCTCAAACATACAGGTGTCCCGCTAAAAGCCTCTCAACCAGAAATCTAATTTGCACAGTTGCAATTTTGTGTGAAAAACAAAAACGAACCAACCGACAAGCACACTCGAAACAGCTGGTTTAGATCGTGCCAAAAGCTTCTCCCCTCCATGGGAAGACTCCAGATTTCTTTTAAATGGTAAGCTCATGTACTTAATTTAAAATTTGGTTCACTTCACAAAAATCTCACTTTATAAACAACTTTTCGGTAACAAGTATTATGGAAAACATTGCAACCCTGTAGAACACCCCCCCTACACACACACACACACACACACACACAGACAACTCACACATACTCCCACAAAAGCCGTACAGTGGAGCCTTGTCAGAAGGTTATTATAAAGCATTTTATTTTATCTGGCATCCAGAAATGATGTGTAGCTGTCTGGAACATGGGCCAACGGCTGCCGGCCATGGCCAGCTGTGAGAAAACAGTAGAAGGACAGTTGTGAATCTCAGAAGCCCCCAGAGTGAAGCAAGTGGAAGGGCGCCGTCGGTCACAAGCTGGTCAGATCACTGGAAGAGAACGCGCAGGGCACTGTCCCTGTGCTGTGTTCCCACTGTGACTTGAACAGTTCCTGTCTCCCGCGCTCTTTCAAACTACGCTCCCTTTTGGGGTAGTTAGTGGTGCATTAAGACTCCAAGTAAGCACTCTTTAATATGCTCCAAGCTGGACCGTCTTCAAGAAGTCTCTACTGTCCGCACTAGAATCAGGGAAAAAAGCCATGGGAAAGGAAAACAAAAATCCAGGCAGGGCCTCCAACTTCGTTCGCTCTGGCTGCAGCTCCCAGTACTTTCCCAACAAGGCGATCCAGAGTGCGGTCGCTAGAGAAGTCTGACCCAACCTCTGGAGAGGCCAGTCTTGGGGACGTGAGGACATGCTCACTCACCTGGGCACACCCTAAATACATGATGTCCTGCTCAGCTAAGGTAAGGAAGCAGGACTAGATTTACCAGCACCAATTCCCTGTTCTTATTTCTTCCTAAAAGTCATAGTGTCCCCAAAGTCAGCAACTCTCTAGTCCTCACGGCAAACAGGGCAATTTGCTTGTGGTGGGGACCTGTCTCAACATCGATGCCCCAAGAAAGAAAGGCTGTTTTCAATTACCAGCCCCAGCTCCTACTGTGGCTGGGATCTGCATGCCAACAGAATGTCCCTGCTGCCACTCTTCCCCCCATAGCCCCCTAATACTGTTTGTGACACCAACCAGCCCCATCTTGAAGCCTCTAAAATCTCTTAAGTTTACTCATGAGTATGTACTTAAGCCAGGACTTAGACTGACCCTAGGGTCCATGCCATTTCCCTGATTGCCATGGAACCTGCCCAGCCTCCCATACCCGATACCAATTCACAGTGGAAGTGCAAAGTGTTGGAAGTCACAAGGAGGCAGGCGTCTAGGTAAAATATAAAGATAAACGCGACAGAGACATGCCTCTCTGGAACCAATTCATAATATATGTAATATAGAAAGAACTCAAAAATTAAATACTTAAACATCACACAATCCAACCAACAAATGGGTCACTGATTGAACAGACACACTTGAAGGGAAGATGTATAAACAAACATCAAATGAAGATGTGCTCAAAATTTTTATACAAACCACAACAACATTGATATTCCTATATGACTGCAGTCAGAATGGTCATATCAGTAAAACAAAAATAAACAAAAAAGGCAGGTGTTGTCAAAAACTCTGGGGAAAGAATGCTATTCCCTGCTGGTGGCAATATAAGCTAGAGCAGCCACTGTAGGTAAAGAAGTCCTTCAAAGTTTAAAACTAGAACTGCCATATGCTCTAGCCGGACATGTAAAAGAACCAGTTGCCCTATGACAGACATCCCTGAACAACCACGTTTACTGTGGCACTATTCAACACAGCCAAGATGTGATGTGGTGTATGTGACCTGGATATGGTGCCCACTGGTGCATGAATGGATGAAGAGAATGTGGTACTTACATGCAGTGGGTATGATATGATATGCCATTAATAGATGAAACGGGAGATAATCGCATGCTAAATGAGGTAAACCAGATCATTAGGATAAATATTGATTTTTTTCTTATATATGAAATCCTGGGTTATGGGGAGAATATGAAAGCGGATTGTTAGAAGTATGGTGTGGGGAAGTGGGAAGAAAAGGGGGAGAAATTTAAGAGCTAATGTCACCAAGATATGTTATATGCATACATGCAAGTGTCATTACGAAACCCTTTTCCAACCCAGTTGATATGTGCTAATAACAGCCACAGATTGGCACCGCTCTCAGCCCTGCTCAGAGACCTTGCTGCAGCAGGCAGCAGGTAATGCAGAGACTTGTAACTGGTCAAAGTGCTGAGGACAAGCAAGCACTTCATGTTTAGTCCTGTGATGGGTATATCACCACCAGTTCACTCATAAACAACTGAGCCTGCACAAACAAAATCAGACTTACCAGCGCTCCAGCATGCATGAAGAAGAGGCGCATGAGGGTCCACCCCTAACCAATAAGAAGTTAGTGGGTCCTGGGGGAGGGAGAGCCATGTCTTTCCTCACTGGTGTAGCCACTGGCATGTCGCTCATGCTCCTGTAAATACCCCAACATCAAGCTCATGTGAACAACCCTAATTATATCAGTGAATCGTTTCCTAAGACTATGAAAAGGGGAGGGGATTTGCTGGTAGTTAGAGGGAGAGGAGGAGGAAGAAAGGAAAGAAGAAGGGTTCAGAGAGAATGGAAAGAGCGTAATAGAGGGTAGTAGGATCAAAATACATTTTATACATATGAAATTGTCAAAGAGTAAAATTTAAAAATTGGTGCATGTGTGTGTACATATACATACACACTAGTGAGAATGAAGGGGGTGTTATGATTGCATGTGTGCACGCACACACACACACACACACAAGAATGATGGGGGAGAGGCGTTGCCACAGGAGAAAGAAGAAAGATTGAGGGTAAATGACTCCCTAGCAAGAGACAGCGTGGCCCTCACGGATAAACAGATGTGGTGGCTAGGCCGCCTGTCCACTGCTGGAACACACATGTTTATACTGAAGGAGGCAGTTTTTCAAACTCAGAGGCAGACCAACCAGGCCCTTGACAGAAATTGATGGAGAGCTGGGCCTTAGTGAGCCCTGAGTGCTCAACTCTGACAGCATGATTAACTGCCTTCCAAAAAGGAAAGCCATGGGCCAAACGTGACTCAAATGGCATCCTGGAGGACAGGCCAGGCGCAGAGTCCCGTGGATGGATGGTCATCCCCACACAGAAAGAGAGAGAGAGGTGAAGAGGGTGGAGACTCCCCAGATACAGTCAGAAAAGCAGCAACCAGCCTTGGTCGTGGTGGGGCAACCGTTTGATTTTTAGGAATAAGTTGAAGTTCTTTCTATAAACACTGATGTAAAGAACAGCCATGAAGGCCAAGGAAGCACACCCTAAGGGGGTGCTGACAGGAACCCACTTCATAAGCCCTGTCTCCAAGTAAAGCTTATTTCCTTAGACAGGAAAATCCATCTTCTAAGCATCTCTAGGCACGGCCATGGCATGAGGTGCCTCCAAGGCAGATAAAGAAGAACCCTATGTCCCTTTACAGCAGGGTCCGGGATCCAGCAACACCACTGCCAAAGGTGACCATCAGTGATGCCTGGCATTTTCTGCTCCACTGAGCAGGAACCCTTAGCTTTACTGGGCTTCCCTCCTGCGTTTCATTGTCCAGCTCTGTTCAGACCCAGTGACAGGGATCGGATCTCTGATTTACTATTGGATTGAGAAAGGTAGGGCTCCTTCAGCCCGGAGCAGTTGGTGCAACTCCACCCGGGTTCCAGCCAGTGAATTCCCTGTCTGCTTGTGCACAAGGAACTGCCCGTTGCTTAGAGAGAAGGCTGAGCACAATGAACACACTGCATCTGCAGCTGGAGATCGCCCAACGAAACTGGGCAGCAGCTGTCCCGATGAGACTTTTTTTTTTTCTGGGATTTTCCATGAGAAATTAGCGTACTCAGAAAACTAGACTACTTTGCAGGGGGATGGGGGATGGCTATGCAACCAAAAGTCATTTTTTTTTAAAGTCTGCTGCTCTTACTCCTGCCTCTAGTGGACTTTCTGGCCAGAGGCCTCCTGCTGGGAGGGAAGCCCTGCTACGCCCCTTTGCTTGGTCATACATTCTGTCTCCGGCTCTGTCTGTTCTCTCTCTTGGAGGGAATATGAATGCTGCTGATTCAAAAATCAGGCACCTCAAGGAGAGCTGGTAGGAGCATTGCCTATCCCGACTACCGTCTGGAACGTAACAAACTAACATTCAGGCCATACATGTACCCAGCCACCCGGGCCAGACCTTCTGAGGGACTACAACCCTCCTCCAGCCTCACAGAGGACCAGCTGCCAGGAGCGTCTGAGCCACCTGGACAGCTCCGGCCAGTGCGCACTTTAAATAATAAACCATGCATTCTTGATCCGTCTGCAGCGCCAGGCAGATTTTCCTATTTAAGCTGGAGGCCCTTCTCTGCTTTGAGTTACTAAAGTGGGATGGGCGTGAATTGCATAAGAGCCCAGAGGAGAACTGGGGAGAGATGGCATAGCTTCATGCCCAGTTCCTCTATTTGGCAGAATGCTGTGTGGGAAAAAGGGTTCAGAGGCCAGCATCAAAATGGCGTGACGTCCTGTCCGTCTTGTCTCAGTGCCAGGGCTTCAGCCTTTCTATCTCAGTGGAGTAATACCCATGTTCAAGACTGAAGCATTATGTTTGTCCTCCCCTGGTATCACCCTGTTCTCATAGTAACAGGCTCAGCTGATAAGCGTGAAAGGAGAAAAAGTTACTTTGTGCCGGCCGCAATGGCAATGTTTGGATTGGTGGGAGAAACAAGGAGATAGCTTTCTAGGTTGCAATAGGCTTCCTAAAGTTAACAATCTCATACTGTCCAGAACAAATGGGACTGGCGTCTTGCAGAAGAGAGACCCTGAGACACAGAGGACATCCTGGATTCCCCGCTGTGTCCTTCCCCAAGAGAGGTGGAAGGAAATTCAATTACAGACGAGGACTGGCAGATGATGCAGTGTGAGAAACACCAGAGGCTTTGAAGATGGAGGAAGCAGAGACGCGCCAAGAGCCAAGGACTGTGGTGGCCTCTGGAGCTGGATGAGGTGAGGAAACAGATTCCGTTCCCAGATCATCCAGTGGGAACAAAAGGCCTGCTGACATCCAGTGCAACTGATTTTAGATTTCTGACCTCCCAGACTGGAAGAGAATGATCTGTGCTGTTTTGGATGACGGAGTCTGTGATAATTTACTATGGCAGCCATAGAAAAGTAATGCCTGAGTGGCTGAGCTGCCTTCAAGTCAGGGTGCCTTGGAGACAGTCAAGACAGGGAACGACAGATACAGAAGTGTGATGCTCAGAAGATGGCAGAGTGTCCAGGGTTTCCGGGACACCAAGGGAGGCTGTCAGGGTGGACTTGCTACAAAGCAAACACTATCTCACCTCTACATCCAAGAGCGGTACAAAGATGAACCAAAAGGGTCGTTCCGCAGCAAAGCCTGCCTTTAACATATCATATCCCATTAAAGCAAGAATGACTTCTTAGTCAGATGATGGTGATATGTCCTTTGATCCCAGCAGTCGGGAGGCAGAGGCAGGTGAATCTCTGTGAGTTCGAGACTAGCCTGGTCTACAGAGCAAGTTCCAAGGCAGTTCCAGTTATACAGAGAAACCCCATAACAAAAAAACAAAACCAAAAACCAGAATGACTTCCTAATATATCAGGTGACGGGGGACCTTTGTGCACTGACCTGCCGAAGCTTGAGGGACACTGCTAGGAAAGCATCACAGAGCAAAGAAGCTTCCAGAAGCAATGCAGAGCTTAGGCGGCTCAGCTTTTACAGAAGAAGGAAAGTTACAAGGGAATCACAGCCACAGAGAGCACTACATTGAGATGGTTCCAGGAGGGATGGTACCAAACCTTCACAGGCCAGACAGCCTGCATGATTCATAAACCGTTCCAGAGCACAGAAGAAAAGGCCACATTTTTATAGAGCCAGTGTCAGGTTCATGTCCAAACTGAGAATGACACACAGACAAGCATATAGACAGACAGACAGACACACAAACTCACATATGTACACACATACAGAGACAAACGCACACACAGTCATAAAGACCATCACATATAAATTATGGATGCCGAAGTTTTAGGTAAAACTTTAGCAAGCAGAACGCACCAGCAACTGAAGGAAATAATCCACCAAAACCAAGTGGGATCTTCTTTTCCAGGAATTTAAGGTTGTATAATATTAGGAAACCATCGACATAACATCCCATATTAATACATCTAAGAAGGAAAATCATATGCATGTCTACATAATGCTATAAAAGCCATTGGAAAATTCAATAGCCATGTCTAATTTTAACAATTACACGCTCACTGGCCAAGGTCTGAGGTAGTGTGAGCATCACAGTAAATACATATGAATGAGTATTCGTCGACTAAATGGAGTCAATAAGCCCACACAGATATAAATATCTAAGTCAGGGAGAAGAGGAAGAAGCCCCTCCTCCTTCCAGGAGGACAACAGCTGAAAGGGTGGAAGATATGAGGGGCACCTGGGTCAGCCTTCCAGGTGTTTCACGGTAACAGTGCGAAGAAGAGAGACAGAGTCAGGGAGGAAACGCTGGTGCAGAGCAGGCTAGCTATATGATCTCTAAATTCCCCCAAGCTCCTTGCTGATTGCATATGGAAAGACAATTACGATCTTATCTTGACCTGTGTTAACCTCAAAACACAAACTTTACCCAGTTCTAAATGTGGCCAGACTGCCTATGTCTACAGTGAGATTCACCCAGGAGAACACAGAATCTTCTCTGTTATTCTTTCCAAACCAACTGTGACGAAACACCAGACAAGAGTAAACCTACAGACTCCTTGTGCTGGCTAGTCTTATGTCAGTTTGACCCGGGCTAGGGTTAACTGCAAGGAGGGAACCCCGGTTGAGAAAATGCCTCCATCAGATCAGGTAGGCAAGCCTGCGGAGTATTTTCTTAATTAGTGATTGAAATGGGTGGGCCCAGCCCATTGTGGGTGACGCTGTGCCTGAGCTGGTGGTCATGGGTTCAATAAGAAAGCAGGCTGAGCAAGCCATGAGGAACAAGTCAGTAAGCAACACCCTTCCATGGCTTCTACATCAGCTCCTGCCTCGGGTTCCTGCCCTGTTTGAGTTCCTGTTCTGACTGTCTTCACTGATGAACAGTGATATGGAAGTGTAAGTCAAACAAACTTTTTCCTCACCAATTTGGTTTTGGTCACAGTGTTTCATTACAGCAATAGTAACCCTACCTAAGAGAGTCCTACAAAACAGCAAGTCCATATTAGCATTTTTGAGGGAGATTACATATATATAAATATGTGTATATGTATATTTTCCATATCTTCATGAAGATCAAATAAATAGTAAGAAGCTGACCCAGGTTGGAGGGGACTGGGGAGACAAGACAAGCAAATGCAATTTGGGCTTCTAAGCTGCAGAGTGGGACTGCAAGCTGGCATAGTGATTAAAAGTTTCAGGCCTGAAGGCCTGATGGTTTGCATGAAACCTGCGGACCGCACTAACAAAAACTAACTTCTAAAAGCTACAGTAACGAATCTGCTAATAGAGGCAGAGCCTTTGCAATACTGGCACCTTCCACCACTTCCCGAGACCCCTTATCCCATCCACTGATCTCCTCCACCCCAATCTCCAGCTCAGGGTCAGCTTTAATGAACTCCTGTCTTCCTCACAGGAAGAAGCAACTATGTGTTTTTAATTGTACTTTCTACCTGACTGAAGTACAACATCAAGTCTTGTAACATCCAGCAACTTTAGCCAAGTAAAAATGTTGAGGAAATCATCTCCTGTGGCTGAGGAGACAGTTTAGTCAGTAAGGTGCTTGCTGAGTAAGCATGACAACCTGAATTTGATACCCAGGACTCATGCTAAAAAGCCAGGCACGATCATGTTTTATTGATACTCATAGGAGACCTGCCTTTTTCTGGACGGAGATGGAAGAGGAGGAGATTGGGGAGTGGAAGGGAGGAATGGGGGAGAGGGACTGGGAGGGGAGGATGTGGGGGAAGCTGTGGCTGGGATATAAATAAAAAAAATCAGACATAGTAGTGTGATCCCCAAGGCTCACTGGCCAACCAGCCTGGCCAAATCAGTGAGTGCCAATGACAGACACTCAAAAAAAAAAAGGGGGGGGGGCTGGAGAGATGGCTCAGTGGTTAAGAGCATTGCCTGCTCTTCCGAAGGTCCTGAGTTAGATTCCCAGCAACCACATGGTGGCTCACAACCATCTGTAACGAGGTCTGGTGCCCTCTTCAGGCCTGCAGATATACACACTGACAGAATATTGTATACATAATAAATTAATATTTAAAAAAAACCAAAGTAGATGGTTTCTGAACAACGACACTTAGGGTCAACCTCTAACCTCCACAGACACATGCACACGCATGTACATAGACACACACATACACATAGTATTTCCCATCTTCTATAGGTAAGGAAACTAGCAAGGAATAAAAGCAATCAGCTGACTTGGCTCATGCTTCTCTGTGCTGGAAGGTAGAGTCAGAGAGCCCAAGGCTAGCCGAATATTGCGTCCATTTCCAGGCCATGCAGATAGGCGGCAGGCGGCAGGCAGTATCTACTTTACAGTGGCCACCAGACTCTGAATCCAGTCATAAAGTCTTAGGGGTGGGTAATATCCAATAATAATCATTTTATACAGGGATAAAATTAGGCTTTAACTTTACTCTTCCCAATGAGTTAGGAATAAGCATCTCCATCCACCCAAATACCACAAGAGAATAGAAGATTTCTTTGGTCATTCATCTGAAAGAGAGATTTACAATGAGACAGAGTGAACTAGATGGGCAGATGCTTCACGTAAACCAAACAGCAGGATCAGATTGTCTCAACGTTTATGCGAATTAGGCTCAGGAGACAACAGCCCATGCATGACTGATGACCAAGCCCCTCATCATAGAAAACATGCCACCTGATGCCCTAGTAGACATCCTTCTACAGCACCTTCTATCCCCAAGCAGGGCAGTGGAGGCGCAATGGGATGCTGATATGGATTCCCAGTCGCGAGCCAGGACTGCTGCATCCTACTGTTAGCTATCTGCTCACTTCAGCTCCAGATCCCTCCAGATGGGCCACAGAACATCATAACATCCGTCATTGCAGATGATAAAGATGCTCGGGAGCTGTTTCATGGTGTCCTTGGAACCCGGACACTGTGTTCTTCAGCACTGACCAGAAAGCTGGAAGGACTAAAGATCTTGAAACAAAGGGACTTCCACGCCCCAGAGACGTCTACACAGCATGAAGGAGAAGGCTTCATTTACGCCGAAGATGAGCCACGGTGCATAAAATCTGACTTTCAAATAAGCTCTGCGACATTTCTTACACACCTAATACCAAGGGGCTGCGATGAGAAGCAAACTATTTATGAATTATTGCTTGACAATGGCAAAGATATAAAAATATTTTAAAAGTTGTTTTAAATTTTAATTCCTTTTATGGCCTGAATATCTCTGTACCCCAACTCATTCAAGCAAATTGTTAAGAGGCAGGGCCTTTGGGGGTGATGGGATAATGAGTGGAGGAGCCCTTACAAGAGAGGTAAGTGCTCTGATAAGAAGGCTCCAGTGACTTCTCTTGCCCTGTCCCCAGTGTGAGAACATGGCAGCAGGGCCCCATCTCTGAGAAGACCCATCACCAGTCGATCACAAGGCCTCATCTCCAAAACGGCCCATTACCCCATCATTGAATCTGCCAGGGCCTTGATCTTTGACTTTCCAGACTTCAGAATTCCAAGAAATAAATGTCATTTCTAGTGCTTATAAACCACGTAGATTATTGCATTTTTATAGCCTTTAGAAAGGGCTAAAACAATACTTTAACCAAATACAAAGCAAAGAAGGGGAAGTTTTCATATTCAAGAAATATACACACCTGGGACAACAAGTGAATGATGTGTGGTCTAAACAGTTCAGCAGCGGAAAGGCCACAATAATGCACAGACAGTGAGAAGCCACTATTATCTTGTCCAATGGCGAGGACCAGATAAGAGGTTTGAAGGTGTTTATGTTAAACAAAAGCTACTTGATGATCTGATACTCTTAGAAAATCAGTGTGTGTGTGTGCATGTGTGTATGCATGTGTGTGCACGAGCGTGTGTGTGCATGCATGTGATGTAAAGGTAACAACAAGTGGAAGGGAAAGGAGGAACGAAGCAAAACTGGTTACACCAACGAAGGGGGCCTGGGATGTGGCAGCACCTACAAGCAGGGGAACAGTATAGTATAAAAAATAGAAAACAAAACACAAGGTGGCATAAAAAAATCCAGTTGTTTCACTAACACCACAAATAAAAAATAATTCCCATGCCACTGAAGAAAATGAGTCCCCAGTTGGAATTTGCTCTCAGTTCAGATATTTCTTTAGGGTGTTGTTGAGACAGGCTCTCAGCTACTCCTCCAGGGAGCTGGGGCTGCACCTGAGCTCCTGCCCCAGGCGAGCACTCTTCCAACTGCACAACCCCCACAAGGAGATGCCTATTACTCTTTGGTTTTCTCTTTGTAATTTTTTAAAGGTTTACTTATTTTATATGTATGAGTGTTTTATCTGAATGTATGTCTTGCACCACAGGTGTCCCTGGTGCCCACTGAGGTCATTAGAGGGCATCTGACCTTCCGGAACTGCTGTGAGCCACCATGTGGGTGCTGTAACCTGACCCGGTCCCTCTGCAAAGACAAAAAGTGTTCTTTATTGCTAAGATACACATTACTTTTAAGAAACATGCAAAACATCCTAATAGAGAAAGATTAAAAATAAAACAAAAGAAAGAGAAATAGCAGGCAATCATAAAATAATATAAAAGTCAGCAATATTAGATGCAAACACCAACAGAAGGTCAAAAGCCTAACCTGAGATAAAAAATGGATTGTTAGCGTGATGATAAAAGAATTGGTTTTTATCTCCAATTAATATAGCTTCAAAACTGGTGTGTATGAAATAATACTATGTTACAATGTATAAAGTAAAAGTTGGTAAAATTAAAAGGTGTAATTAGTTGATCACAGTATATTGTGAGATTTTATATGTATCTCTAAAACAAATAAGCCAAGCAGGCTTAAAAGAATGCAAACATGAATGATTCTACCATCATAACTTGAACTAATGAACGCTGATTACAAAAGTTAGGGAATATACATTTTAACTTTTAATTTACACACACAAACACACACACACACACGGCAACCCACATTTATTAAAACAAAACACCAGGGCTAAAAAAAATGGCTCAGATGTTAAAGATACAAGCTACCAAGCCTGAAAACCTGAGTTTGAACTGCAAGACCCACATGATGGAAGGAAAGAATCAATTCCCTTAGTTTGTCCTCTGACCTCTACATACATGTCATGGCACATGTACCCATACAAATGTTTTTTAAAAGCCTACTTTCTAAACTAAAATTCAAATCTCAACTATGACCAAAGAACCTGTGTTATATGAAATGTAGTATGGCCAAGAAGACCATAAAAAACCCAAACCTCCAGAAGACAATTGCAAACTTGAACAATATATAAAGGCAAACCAAAGTAGAAGGTCTCAGAAAATGGGAACTGTAGAAAGACTCTGGGCAGTCAATACAGGAAAAGGAAGAACAGCAAAGGAAACAGAGGGAAGACCTACTCCATGCTGAGTAGCCTACAGTCCTTGAAACCTACAAGGCCAAAGGACAGAATGAGGGCAACAAGCTGGCTGCTACTCATGGGGAAGACTATATGTAAATTCTGGCCAATCTCCGTGTTGTCCCTACACGGAGCAGATTGTAGCAAAGCGTGGAAAGCCTAAAGGAAATGTGGATGAGAAATCATGTGGAAACCTATTATTTCACAGACCAATCAAAACTATAACTAGAAGGTCATGGAATATATGTAATACAAATGAGGAAAGGAAAAACAGTTTAAGAAAGGATGAAGGTGGGGGTCAGTGGAGAGAAGGGGATTGGGTGGGGTTAACAATACTAAAGATGAACTGAGCGGTGGTCGTACACAAAGGCAGGTGGATCTTTGTGAGTTCAAGGCCAGCCTGGTCTACAGAATGAGTTCCAGGACTGGCTCTATAGCTTCTGGGAAACACTGTCTCCAAAAACAAAACAAACAAACAAATAAAAACAAAAAGAAAACTAAAGATGTACTTAAAAGCCTATAGAGACCTAGTAGTTAGTAAGCTAATTTCAAAATATAGTTTTTTTAAAAAGGAATTTGAATGAAGGTACTCTTCATGGATACACAGTCTACTCCCAGAAGGTATTGGGTTATTAAATAAAAACTGTGGTGCCAGGCATGATATGCCTCCCTATGAGTTACTGGTCAAAGAAACTCTGAGATCTTCAAAACAATACAGGTCGTTGCTATTGCCTTTGGTCACCCACTGTAACCACCTGGTAAGATCCTATTGCTGAAAACACCACAAACGTTGGCTGTAGGACATGAGAAATCAACCTCAAATCAGTCAGGAAACTTCCTCCCTGCCAGCCAGCTTTCACCGTGCCAGAAGGTTCTATTCTGTGCAGGCTGCTGGAGAGGAAAGACATCAGTGGTGTTACCCAGTGCTGGACCCTACATGCTACAATACTGACCTGTCAAGTAAGACGTACCCATGGATACACCACGGGCATGATTATTATGGGGTAACCAACTGCTTTCTGACTAAATCTGAGGCCTGCTCCATTGAAGGGAATTCATGCCTGATAACTGTAAACCTGGACAGAAAAATATGGCTACAAAGCTCAGAGGCCCTAGAGTGGAACTTACTATTATTATTTTGCTAAATGGTCATTGTAACAAATTGCCTTCAAATTACATTTATATTCACAGACCCTGACTGATCTCAGGGTCTTCTTTCTGTAGTCAATGCAAATTCGAGTAGCTACACCGGCTCATGACTGATCAAAATACTGAGAATAAGTGACTCGGCACTAAATGGGACACCCCTATCACACTGTCACCAGGGCTCAGGGAGCATCGCGAAAAAGCAAGCAGAGAAAACGTTAAGAGGCAAGGATTGGGGAGGGGTTCTTTCCTTTGGATATGACGTGGTGATTAAACTCATGAACTCAAAAAGGGCCTGTGGTTATCTCGACCGGATCAAGCTGGCCAAACTTGTAACACAGGCTGGGGAGAAACTCATGAGGTCCCGCCCCCTTACTGAGGCGCTACTATTGGGAGCGCATGGCTACTGGCAGAGAGAGACTCATTCTTCTTTGGTAGTGGAAGGACTGTGGCAACTGGTGGATTATCCATGCTTCATTGGATAGCCCCACACCCATGTCCATCCACATGGGCAGTACTAATTGGACTTAGTTGGTGCTGCACAGGACAAATGGACAGATAGCTCAGCAATTAAAAGCACTGGCTGCTCTCCCAGGAGACCTTAGTTTAATTCCTAGCACCCACAAGGCAAAGTCCATAACTCCAACGACTGTCTGTCACTCCGATTTCAAGAGATCTAATACTCTGCTGGCCCTCACAGGCACCAGGCATGTATGCGGTGCACAGACACACATGTAAGCAAAACACCCATGCACATAAAATACATTTTAAGTTGTGTTTAAGAAGGACTGTGGCTTGAGCCAAACTGTCATCATCCTCATGAATTCAGCTGTGCCTGCTGGCAAGCGATCATCACAACCAGGCTTTTTCACTGCTGACTTTCTGTCATAGAAAAGGGCAGGGAGGGTCACTGGTACCTCCCTGAAGTATCCAGACACTTCTCCCAGCCAGATATATGTAATTCTGCTCTAATTGCATGTGGCCTCTAGGAGGCTGGGAAGGACTAGGCAGGAGACTCCATCTATGAAGCTATAGGAAGGCCATTATCCATGCTAGGTGAGAGCTTCCAGTAGCCCATTCTTCTGCTTACAACCCCCCACCCCAGCTCCGTAAGTAACCCTGATAAACACACTGGTTCCCCAGGATGAAGTGAAATGAAATAGAACTTTGGTTCAAAATTGAGGCTTTATAAGGCCAGGGTTGGCGTAGACATCGCCTAGACACCCCTCTTACTAGAGAAAATTCTCTTGACAGTTGGTTATTTTAAAAACAAAAAAAGGGGGGGACATGAAGTTGGGGAGCAAGTATGTGTTGGGGAGAAACAGGGAGAGTCAGGAGAGGGAAGTAGGGTGGGTATGAACATATTTTATTGTACACATGTGTCACAGTCTCAAAGAATAAATTTTTAAAAATTGTTTAAAGAACTAACCGAGGTTTGAGCTGCCACCCAAGATACAAATGTTGTAATTTGAGTCCAGTAAAACTGTTTCTAGTAAGACATTCTCCAGAGGAACAGAACCCGATGTCTCCACAATACAGTGTTTACAACATCCAGAGCACAATCCAAAATCAGTTGACATGCCAAGAATCAGGAGCATGTGACCTACTTCCAAGAGAAAAGACAGAGGAGACAAAACCAAATGTCCCAGATGTTAAAGTAGCTCACCGGAACATTAAAGTAACAATTATCACCATGCTCAAGGATTGGAAGGAAAAGATGTTCATGACGGGTGAAAAGATTTTTAAAACCTCAGCAGAGACACTGGGACTATGAAAAAGAACCCAGTGAAATGATCACATGAGCACACTCTCCAGTCACTATGCGCAGAATTATAAATCATCTTCAAAAGTGGCCAAGACCGTATGGGTCATAAACTGAAAGGGTTATAAAAATGCCCTCTGGTCATTTGAGCTACTGTGTGATAACGCCAGCAGTTCAAGTTCAAAAGATCCATCCTTAATGCATAACCACTATATTGCACTGATTCTCTAAGGAGTAAATAAATAAAAAAGAAACAAACCCTACAGAAACTGGGGAACATTTAGCCCTGAGCACTAAAAACAGTGTACGTCAAAAGCTGTCTACAACCAAAAATGTGTTGAACCGGAAAGGCATAGTCTTGAATATGTGGATTAAAATGACTCACGTATCCAGAAAGACCCAGCATCCAGGAAAGAGATAGAGGCAGGGACCATAAGTTCAAAGCCAGACAGGGATACAGAGAAAGTTCCACGTTGGCCTAGGCTATATAATAAGACCTATCCCAGAAGGAAAAACAAAGAGATTTAAAAATATAAAAATTTAGTGAGTAGGTATTCTACTCAAGAAAGGAGAAAGCAACAGGATTATAAAAATATTTTTAAAAAGAAGGAGGAGGAGTAAGAGGAGGAGGAGAAGAGGAAGAGGAAGAGGAAGAGGAAGAGGAAGAAGAAGAAGAAGAAGAAGAAGAAGAAGAAGAAGAAGAAGAAGAAGAAGAAGAAGAAGCAGAAGCAGCAGCTCACCCAAGAGGACTAGATAACAGGAAATAATCAAAATGAGAGCTGAAATCAACAAAATAGAAACAAAGAAAACAATATAAAGAATCAATGAGACAAAGAGTTGGTTCTTCCAGAAAATCAACAAAATAGACAAACCTTTATCTAAACTAACCAAAAGATAGAGAGAGAATATACAAATTAACAAAATCAGAAACAAAAAGGGGGACATAACAACAGACATGGAGGAAATCCGGAGAATCATTAGCTCATACTTTGAAAACTTGTATTCCACAAAATTGGAAAACTTAAGCCAGCTGATGATAGCACATGCTTTTAATCCCAGCACGCAGGAGGCAGAGACAGGTGGATCTCTGTGACTTCGAGGCAAGTCTGGTCTACAAAAGCTAGTTCCAGAACAGGCTCCAAAGCTACAGAGAAACCCTGTAACAAAAAAAAACAACATAAACAAAACAGAAAATTTTCTGGATAAATATCACTTAACAAAATTAAATCAAGACCAGATAAGCAAATTAAACAAACCTATAACTGATGAAGAAACAGAAACAGCTATCGAAAAAAATCTCTCAATCAAAAAAGCCCAGGACCAGATAGTTTCAGTTCATAATTCTACAAGATTTTCAGAGAATACCAATACTCCTCAAATTGTTCCACATGATAGAAACAGAAGGAACATTGCCAAACTCTTTTTATGAGGCAACAATTACCCTGATACCCAAATCACACTAAGACATTACTAAGAAAAGGAATTACAGACCAGTCTAACACATGAACATTGACACAAAAATACTCAATAAAATAGTGGCAAATCCAAGAACACATCAGAAAAATTATCAAACATAATCAAGTCCATCCCAGAGATGTAGGGATGGCTCAACATATGAAAATCTGTCAATGAAATTCACCATATGAACAAACTGAAAAAAAACCCACATAATCATCTCATTAGATGCCAAAAAAGCCTTCAACGAAATACAACATCTCCTCATGATAAAGGTCTTGGAGAGAGCAGGGATACAAGGAACATACCTAAACATAATAAAGCCAATATACAGCAAGCTAACAGCCAATCAGACTAAATGAAGAGAAACTCACAGAGATCCCACTGAAATCAGGAACAAGACAAGGTTGTCCACTCTCTTCATATCTATTCAATATAGTTCTTGAGGTCCTGGCTAGAGCAATAAGGCAACAAAAGAAAATCAAGGGGCTACAAATTGGAAAAGAAGAAGTCAACCTCTTACTATTTCCTGATGATATGATAGTTTATATAAGGGACCCCAAAAATTCTACCAAGGAACTTCTAAAATTCATAAACACCTTCAGTAATGTAGCAGCATACAAGACTAACTAAAAAAAAAAAAACCAGTAGCCCTCTTTTACACAGATGATAAAGGGCTGAGAAAGAAATCAGGGAAGCATCACCCTTCACAATAGCTACAAGTAACATAAAATATCTTGGAGTAACTTTAACCAAACAAGTGGAAAACCTATATGACAAGAATTTTAAAGCTTTGAAGAAAGAAACTGAAGAAGACACCAGAAAGTGGAAAGATCTCACATGCTCTTAGGTAGGAAGAATTAATATAGTAAAAATGGCAATCTTACCAAAAGCAATCTGCAGATTCAATGCAATACTCATCAAAATCCCAGAAAAATTCTTCACATACCTTGAAAGAATGGTACTCAACTTCATATGGAAAAGTAAAAAAAAAAAAAAAAAAAAAAACAACCCAGGATAACCAAAACAATCTTGTTTAATAAAGGAACTTCTGGAGGCATCACAATTCCTGACTTCAAACTCTACTACAGAGCTACAGTACTGCAAACAGCCTGGTATTGCAGTACTGTACAGGAGGACCAATGGAACCGAATCAAAGACCCAGATATTAATCCACACATTTTCAAACACCTGATATTTGACAAAGAAGCAATAAATTTAATAGAAAAAAGAAAACATATTCAACAAATGGTGCTGACATAACTGGATATCAACCTGTAGAAGAACGAAAAGAGATCCATATCTATCACCATGCACAAAACTCAAGTCCAAATCGATCATAGACCTCAACATAAAGCCAACAACACTGAACCTCACAGAAGAAAACACATTGGCACAGGAGAGCACTTCCTAAATATAACCTAAATATAACCTAAATATAACCCCAGTAGCACAGACACTGAGATAAACAAATAATAAATGAAACCCCGGAAAAGCTTCTGTAAAGCAAAGGACACAGTCAACAAGACAAAACGGCAGCCTACAGAATGGGAAAAGATCTTCACTAACCCCACAACACATAGAGGGCCAATCTCCAAAATATACAAAGAACTCAAGAAATTGGTCATCAAAAGAACACATAATCAAAAAAAAAAAAAAAGTGGTGTACAGACCTAAACAGAGAACTCTCAACAGAGGAATCTAAAATGAATGAAAGACACTTAAGAAAATGCTCAACATCCTTAGTCATCAGAAAAATGCAAATCAAAACAACTCTGAGAGTCCATCTTATACCTGTAAGAATGGACAAGATCAAAAACATTGATGACAACTTGTGTTGGAGAGGATGGGGGGTAAAGGGAACACTCCTCCATTGCTGGTGGGAGCGCAAACTGGTACAGACCCTTTGGATGTCAGTGTGGTGATTTCTCAGAAAATTAGGAAACAACCTTCCTCAAGACCCAGCATTCCCACTTTTGGGTATATATCCAAAGGATGCTCAATTTGTACCACAAGGGCATGTGTTCAACTATGTTCACAGCAGCATTGTTTGTCATAGCCAGAACCTGGAAACAACCTAAATGCCCCTCAACCAAAGAATGGATAAGAAAAATGTGATACATTTATACAATGGAATAATATACAGCAGAAAAAATAATGACATCTTGAAATTTGCGGGCAAATGGATGGATCTAGAAAACATACCAAGTGAGGTAACCCAGAAAGACAAATATCATTATGTACTCACTCATGAGAGGGTTTTAAACACAAAGCAAGGAAAAACCAGACTACAAATCCAATTCCAGAGAAGCTAGACAACAATGAGGACCCTAAGACAGACATATGTGAATCTAATCTACATGCGAAGTAAAAAAGAAAAGATCTCCTGAGTAAATTGGGAGCATGAGGACTATGGGAGAAGATAGAAGGTGAGGGGAGAGGAAAGGAGTGTAGTAGAGAAAAATATATAGCTGTACAAAAACAATAAAAAAAAGAATGGAGGGAGGGAGGAGTGGAGGAAAGAGGGAAAGATAGCTCAGTAGTGAGAACAACTATAAACACCAAAGTTGGGATGCAGCACCCACATGACATGTCAGAGGTCCTGTACACTCCAACAACCCCAAGTCCAGGGGTGAGGGAGACACAGGGCTTGCTGGCATCCAGTCTGTCCAGGGCTTGCAAGCTCTAGACTCAGAGAAAAAGACCCTGCCTCTAAAGAATAGGTGGGGAGTGAAAGAGAAAGGAACCTTACATGCTCTTATGGCCTCTGCATACAAACACACACATGCTTGCACACATCCATACATATTCATGTGTGTATACTAACACAGTCACGTACATACATGCATAAATCTTTAATAATATAAACAAATCAAATCAAAATAAAGCCGGACAGTGGTGGCGCACACCTTTAATCCCAGCACTCAGAAGGCAGAGGCAGGCGGATCTCAGTGAGTTCGAGGCCAGCCTGGTCTACAAAGCAAGTTTCAGGACAGCTAGGACTGTTACACAGAGAAACCCTGTCTCAGAAAGCCAACCCACCAAACAAACAAAAGATAGATAGATAGATAGATAGATAGATAGATAGATAGATAGATAGATAGATAGATAGATAGATAGATAGATAGATAGGCAGGCAGGCAGGCAGGCAGGCAGGCAGGCAGGCAGGCAGGCAGGCAGGCAGGCAGGCAGGCAGGCAGGCAGGCAGGCAGGCAGACAGACAGACAGAGCTAGGCATGATGGTATGTGCCTATGGTGCCAACTACTCTGGAAACTGAGACAGGAGGATCATTTGAGCCCAAGAACGACATATTAGCTGAGACTCCATTTGAATATAGAATAATTAATATACATATGTATAATTTATAAATTAAAGAAGGAGAAAACAAAAAGCAGCAGGGAAGAAGAAGCGAACCCCCTGAAAAGCCTGGTAGGCAAACCTCTGCAGTGACATGAGTGGACTTGATTTGCGTTCTTCAGCATAGATAAGGCTGGAAACCATCCCTGCGAATGGTAAGTGTAAGCTGCACAGTAGGAAACCATTTATGCAGACTCTAAAATGGGAAAAGCCACAACAGGCAGCTTACCCCTCTACACAGAGAGCAGGTTATGAAGCAATCACACCAGCATCAGCATGGCAACTTCTAGAGAATGCTTCAGAGGAAAGTATGAGGGCAGGGACGCTCATTTCTCTCTGAAACAGCTACGGCCAGCTGTTAACACGGCTTAAGTCAGGGCATGGGGAGAGGGTCTTTCTGTGTTTCTGCTGTGTGGTGTCTTTGCCTGATACTCTGTTACTAAAAATGTTACTCTTTATTTTGTTAGTTTCCTCCCACCCTGCCCAAGGCTAGAAAGAGAAAAACGTAAGCTTGAGATCTGCAAGGAAACTTTCTAATCATGAAAAAACAAAACCTTGGATTTTATTTGTTTTGTTTTATGGATTTACTTATGAGGTGGATGACAGGACCTAGGAGGGCCAGGAGAACCTCTGGATCCCAGCTCAAATGCTCTATGGGAGCCTTTCCTGTCTACTGAATCTAGGACCAGGACACTGGAGTGAGTGATGCTGTCTCAATGAAGAATGAGCATTTGGATAATTTAACCATGGTAGCCGTAATAATAGCCAATTGTTTACAGCGGCTAAGTAGTAAACAGTACACACTGATTCAGCCTTCCCACGAGCCCAAGAAGACCTTGTACAGCTGTAGATGAGGGAAAGGAAGGCTGTCGTTCCAGCCTTGCCTGAGATCTCCAAGCTCCTCTACTGTTTCCAAAGGAAACATGGAGGAAGCGAGCCAACCACGGTATGTCTTCTTTCTCAGCCAAGCATCGTGAGAGCGCCCTTAGTCACGTCTCTCAGTAGTGACAGGGGTAGAGCCATCCTCACTTGTACCGTTGGCCAACAACGACTGGGAGAAGGCAAGACAGCTCTCATCATTTCTGTATAATGGTTAAGCTACATGCCGTGGTAAGTTCCATGTTCTAGATGAGAAGACAGAGGCTGGAGGGCCCGAATTGTTTCCTGTCCCCAACTCCTCAAGCCCCATTCCTCACGGCCCCAGAATGTAGCTGCATTAGTAGATGACATTTTTCTGAAAGTAACTAAAATATGAAGTCATCAAAGTGGGTCCCTGAGAAGACACACAGAGGGAAGATGGGCATCTGTGAACTGAGGAAAAAGGCCTGGGACAGAGTACCTCTCGCAGCCTCAGCGAGACCAACCTGGCCAACCACTAGCCTCGGACTTCCAGCCCCCACAACTGTGGAGAGGTGTGAGCCCCACTCAAGGACTGGTGTTTTGTTACGGAAGCCCCAGGAGACCGAGGCAGACGTACTGCGATAAGTCTTACTAAAAGGAACTGGAATTGAATCTCTGACACAAGCCTTCTGTGTGTTTCTTGTGGCATAGTAATTATTTAATATTAGCATCTGCTCTTAGTGTTCATAGAAAAACATTCTATAAATTATATATAAATAGGTATTAAAGTATTGAATTGGAGAAACTCAAAGTAACAGTTTAATTCCATTTTTTTGTCATTTGTGTATGGAATATGTGCATATTTGCATGTATGTTGATATAGGTGGAGAGGTGTGTATGCATGTGTATGCATATGAGTGTGGAGGCCGGAAGTTGACATACGGTTTCTTCCTCAATCCCTCTCCACCACATATAGTGAGGCAGGGTTTCTCACTCGAACCCCGAGCCCACCAATACAGCTAGTCTCACATGCCACTATGCCTATCTGGCATTCATACGGGTACTGGGGACCTGGCCTACAGCCCTCATGCTGGCATGGCAAAGCTTTTCTGGGGAGCCACCTCCCTAGCATCCACCCGTTTCTTCAAGTTTCTTATCACAGATAAAATACAAAGCATAAAAGGCCACTGTTCCCAACAATAAACACTGGGCACAATTATAAAAAATAATATATTATTGTCTATTATCATTTGTTATTATTATTTTAATTATTAAACTCTAACCAATGAGCTAACATCTCAAAGTCTAGAGAAGTGGTTCTCAACCTTCCTAATGTTTGCGACCCTTTAATACAGTTCCCCATGGTGTGGTGACCCCCAACCATAAAATTATTTCATCGATACTTCATAACTGTAATTTTACTACTGCTATGTATTATAATATAAATATCTGACATGAAAGATATCTGACATGAGACTCCTGTGATGAGGAAGTTTGTCACCCCCACGCTGGGAACCAAGGAAGCTACCACATCATCCACTGTGGGGTCAGCCCCAGGTGAGCATGCGTAAGCCTAAATAGCACCATATTTAAGTCTAGAGCCTGGTAGCCTGCAGGAAGCCAGGACAGGGAGAACAGGAAGAAAGTGCCACAGAGTCACCTGGGGACTGGGAACTGCACGCTTCCGGAAGCAGATATGATCCTGACTCCGCACATTAGAAAGCAGTAACCTGACAGTAACCCAAACCAGCCTACCTCGTATCCCAGTTCAGTAGAAGACCTTTCCCCCATGGAGCTGCCTCTGTCAGATGAGAGGGGAAAGCTGGGGACTAAGAGATTATATAAAAATAAGATAGGTCACACCTAACCTAAAGTCCAACCTCCTGCTTCTTCCATCAACACTGTGAGCCCAGGCCAATGATTGCTTTTGTTTCTACTAATGAATCTTAGTTGAGATGAAGCCCAAGCTATGTATTAGCATATATATGCATGATTAGACATGCAAATGTTATATCAATTAGCATATACAATTTCTAAAAAGCCACGGTACCTTTTAGACATTCATCAAAGATGATTTTATATTACTATATATGCACCAGATGATACTAGAAAACAACTAATAATTACACAAAGCAGTTATAACGGAATTTTGTAAACATACCTCAGTGGTCTGGGGCAGACTTATATTCTAATGAGCTCATCATCACTCAAAACCGTGATGAATTAAATATTTTTAAAATGCCTCTTTGCAAACTTATCGTTTCGTTTACTGCTACCACACACAAGTGACACCAACCACAGTAAAGAAGTCAAATTGGTACTTGATGCCTCGAAGACAGCTGTGGAAGGTTCTAGATTGAACATGGAGAAATTAAACATAAAAAAGACAGAGTTTTGAGGTCAAGGTGACCACTTAATATTCAAGGAGCATTTCAGCATATCTGAAGTGCCATTTTAGCTGTCAAAAAAAAAAAAAAGAAGGGGGGCCTTCATGATTGTACCCAAAACAAAGTCTGTAGACCCATATTTCCTTGCCCTGTTGCAAACTAGAGTTTTATTTTTGTGGATCAGATTATGGAGTTTCAAAAAGAAATTCCTGGGAGGGAAAAGGATCAGCCCACACCAGGAGCCCACAAAGCTTCCCAGAAATGGAAGCTCAGTAGCATCTCTGGGAAGGAAGTTCTTCCTCCTCCTGGGGGCCTTGGCTGTGCTGGGCTATCCAGACACAATCTACTAGACAGATACTGAAGTCCATCTTTCAGATAGGTTCAGAGACTCAGGAAAGACCTGTTAGATTCCTTCTCACCTGAAGGAGCCACTCTGGGGTCAAGTCTAGGTAGGGATCAAGTAATAAAGAGTCAATAACACGGCTCAGTTAACCTGTAGTCACTTTATTCAGCTAGACAGAACACGCTACCCTGGGATTAATCTGATAACCCTTTATAGAAAACTTGAAGAATGCACTTTGTTAGTGTGCCAGGAAGTTAATTTTCCCAGAGTTCTACAGCCCAGGGTTAGAAAGCTAATCCGAATGAGAAAAGTCTTAATAGTTAAGTCCAGTAAAAGACCCAACATCATTCTCAACATGGTAGAAGCATGGACTGAGGATGTCATGCAAAACAAAAGGACCAAATAAATCAAGGTACATTTCTGTCTTCAGTGTCACGCCCTACCTCCAGAGGCGCGTATTCTATCTGAGCTACACACTGGTGCTCCCACCACTTGGAGGAAGCTGCTATAAGATTTGAAAAAAAAAGGAAGGAAAACTCGTTTTTGAGGCAAATTCAGAGATTTCTCTGCAGCCTGCATAGCTGCTCATAGTTCCTACCACATCCACCCCCACCCTGACCGCGCATTTTATTTCCTCCATTAATGGCTAAGGAGGCCAAAGCGTGTTCCAAAACCAGCTGCGAGCCTAAAAATGCAAACACAAGCACCCTTTGTGATGTGCTCGGCAATTCTAGTTGTCCCTCCCTCGAAGAGGATGGAAGCAGGTCATCAGATAAACATCCCATTAGCTCACTGGCAGACGTGTCGGGCTGCGGGTCACAGACTGGCAGCTGATGGGGTGCTGGCTTGAGTGAGGAGAAAAAAAAAACCCATCTGCCCTGCACGTCACTGTGTGGCTCTATGTGGAGATTCTTGTCTGAGAAAATTCCCTCTGATGACTCACAGAGGCTGCTCTCCTGCTGAGTATTCCCTGGAGGAGTGTCTAACCTGCACACCACATGCTTTCCCCGCCCCCCCATAACGATGGATATCCTCAATACACTTACAGATTAACAACCACATATCCCAACATCAAAGAGTTGAACACCTCTGCCAGTGGGTGGTGTTCACCACCAGGCAAATGTTAGGTAGTACCACCTGAGGTGGGAGTCCCCTCTGTATGCTGTGATTACCATTAATGAATAAAGAAACTGCTTTGGACCTATAGCAAAGCAAAACTTAGTTAGGCGGGGAAAACTAAGCTGAATGCTGGGAGAAAGGAGGTGGAGTCAGGAAGAAGCCATATAGCCCCACTGGCCGGATGGAACTTTACCCTGTAAGCCACAGACACGTCATGATACACAGATTAATAGAAATGGGTTAAATTAAGATGTAAGAGTTAACCAGTAAGAAGCGAGAGCTAATGGGCCAAGCAGTGATTTAAATAATATAGTTTCTATGTGATTATTTCACAGCTGAGCAGTCGGGAAACAAACAAGCAGCCTTCCTCCTCCGACAACCACCTAGGGATTGTCATGGTCAGATGTCCAGGTTATGCTCCAGACAAGCTATATCAGATAGACACAAGTAGCTGGCCAAGCTCTCCAGCTGAAGCCAACAAGCCGACAGGTCTGAGAAGGAACATAGTAAAGTCACAGCCTCTGAACCTGTACATGCAGATCAGCTGTAGACAGTGTACATTTACTACCATAAACAGCTGCTCACTATAAAGCAGGCAATGGGGAAAAAAAATGATCCAATGAAACCAACCTACAAAGTTCATACCCATGAGTCAAAAGGCCCTGAATACCATTAAAGGGTATTTTAGTGACTGTTTATTTTATGCTGAGGTCTGTGTTCCCCATTTTTTCTTAAGGGAGTGGACAGCAATTAAGAAAGACTCTGTAATTGGGGCAGCGTTCTTTTACCTTGGAACTTACTCATCATGGTCACTGCTAACCAGCTTTACCACAGGCAGACAGCATAAGAAGGATAACAGCAAGTTTCGGGCAATGGCTGAGCTGTACTGCAAAGCAATCCTGACATAGCTCCAAAGTCACTAGAACACCAAGCTGAGTCATATTACATCTGCATAGAAAGACAAACCCAGAGCTCTAGAAGCCGGTCCCAGCCCAGGAAGAAAAGCCACCTCTGGACAATGCAGATTATCCACCTGTGCCGGGGAGCATTTCCAAGCAGACTAATAGTGACACAGCACTGTGAAAGAGTCTTAAATACCTGATAACCCACCGCTAAGTAAATGACGCTGGGGCAAGGGGTGTATCTGTGTGTTCCGGTGCATGAAGACTGGAGGTCTACAGCAGGCAACTTCCTGTTACCCCCTTATTTTCTGAGACCTTCTCTCACCGAACCTGGCACTCACCAGTTCAGCAAGGCTAACTAACTGGTCAGCCATCTCTGGGAATCCACTTGTCCCTGCGCCCTGTTATAGACATGCACCTCCAATACCCTGTTCGTTATGTGGGTTATAGGTCTTCATGATTGTGTCTCTTGTACTTTACCAACTAAGCCATCTCCCCAGTTCCCTAAATAGCCTTTTTTTAAGCAGTGGTTGTCATACATGATCATGTATCTGAATCCCTAGTGACTAGATCAGGCTAGGACACTCTAGACACCACAGGTCTGACATGACGCTGAATGTACTGAAAAGTTCCAGGCACTGCAGATGTTGCTGGCCCAGGGTTTCATAGGTTGCCCAGGCAACTCTCACTACAGCATCTGAGGCTGAGGACCAACGTATGAAAATGCAGGTAAGCTTGGAGTTAGGGGCTCACCAGGGAAAATTGTATCCCAGCTAGGCTGCTAACCTGGTGCTTGGTAATAAGGTGTTCTGTTTTCTACTTGTTCCTAATGCTTTAAACTAAGGCTCTGAAGCTGGTCATTAAGGCACACACCTTTAATCCCCTCACTTGAGAGGCAGAGGCAGATGGATCTCTGAGTTCAGGGACAGCCTGGTCTACAAACCAGGACAGCCAGGGATATACTGAGAACCCCTATCTTGGAAAAACAAAACAGAAAACTAAGGCTCTGTTTCAATGAGATCCTGGGTTCCTTTCGGATATAAAACTTCTCAAAGGGCTTCTGAAATGTCAACGCTAATATACACAGAAAGAAGGTGGCTTTGGGGACAACAGAGCAGCTTTCAAAATATCCTCATATGCCAACAGCAATTTCTATTAACAATAGCTGATAAATACAGCTGTGCTCCTATAAGGTTCTATCAGCTGGTGACACTGTAGTCATCTCAGTCTGAACGCATCACTCCGTGATGTTCAAGTAGTAAGGACATCGACTAACAAAGTCCTTCTCTGAACTATATCCCTGCCATCATGTGGCACGTGACGGCCCAAAGAAGGCAAGTTCTCCCTTCATCGCACGTGAGCCCACAGGGTGTCAAGCTGCGTGTGCGCCATTCCGACCCCTCCGCTGCCTAGACTCACCTGTCACGACTTTGCAGGGCTGCCTGGGTTCCTCGACTTCGGGAGACGGGCTGGGGGCAGAGGACCATTTGCGCCTGATGAGGTGCTCGCTTCCACTGAATGGGCCTCCCGAGTTGTTGAGGGGCTGGATGAACAGCTGCTCCTGCTCGACCTGGATGAGACCAACCTACCCAGAAGGAGAGAACAAGACATTGGTCACCCTCATGCTCGTGGCCCAACAGTAAATTGACAACGCTCTGGTTTGCCATGTCTAGGTAGGTGCTATCCTTCCGTTTGTCGCCGAGGCCCACGGTGAGTCACCACCTGACTTACAAGTCTCCTACTGAGTGGTTGTATTGGGAGGTTTGGATGGGCAAGTGTCTTCGTTAAGATTTCTGTGATTGGGATAAAACACCAGGACCAAAAACAACGTGTGGAGGAAAGGGCTGATTTCACCTCGCTGATCACGAGGCATCATCAAGAGAAGTCAGGACAGGAACTGATGGGGAGATTACGACAGAGGGGTGCTGCTTACTAGTTTGCCCAGCCTGCTCTCTATAGAACTCAGGACCACCAGCCCAGGGTGGCACTACCCACAATGGTCCGGGCCCTCCCACATCAGTCCTACAGGCACAACTGCCTACAGGTCAATCTGAGGAGGCCATTTTCTCCATTGAGAGGCCCTCTTACCGAATGGCTCTAACCTATGTTAACTTGACATGAAACCAGCACAGTGGGGTTAAAACTGCTGTGGGATACAGTTATGTGCCCTTGTATTTATTTTCCAATATTTCAGAGAAGGCGGACTAGTTTCCTATCATTTGCTTATATGTAGTGTGTATGTACGTGTATGCACACATGCATATACACATGTATGCATAGACACAGCAGTGCATCATAGCGTGCATGAGGAGGTTGGGGAACAACTTTGGGTAGTCAGTTATTTCCTTCTACTTTGTTGGTCTCAGGGATCAAAACATCTTTACCCACTAAACCATCTTGCAGGACCTATGTCATTTGATCTCTCTCTCTCTCTCTCTCTCTCTCTCTCTATCTCTATCACACACACACACACACATGGGGTTATACCTGTTATGGACTATGACATGCTAGAAAAGTACTCTACAATCAAGCTACATTTGAAACCCTAAAACCACCCGCTTAAAGTTCTTTTGTGGTGCTGGAGAGATGCCTCGCCTCAGCTAAAGGGTTATGAGCACTTATTGCTCTTGCAAGGACTCGGTTCATCTCCCAGCACCTACATGGTGGCTCACAACTGTCTGCTAACTCCAGTTCTAGGGACTCGAACTCCTTTTTCTGGCCTTGTTGGGCACTGTACACAGGTGGTGCATAGGCATACAGGCAAGCAGAACACTCATACATATTAAATGGATCTTGATAAAGTCCATTTGAACTAGCTATAGAGGCACACATGATTCCAGCTCGAGAGACGGTGCCACAAGGATCACGAGTTTGAGGCTAGCCTGGGGATAAGTGAGAACCTATCTCCAAAGTGCAAAGGGGGGGTAGTGTGGTGACCAACTGTGGAGGCACCCTTCAAACCATGGGGGAAGAACACTATATTCCTAATGGGAAAATGTATCTTGTCCTTCCTTGAGGACATTTAGAACTAAACACCAAGACAAAAAAGAACCAGTTCCATGGGCAACATTAATGACAGGATTGGAGACTCACAAATTTCCACCCCAAACTTGCAACATTTTAGAGAAGCTGAGAGACCATCTCTCAGATTTGGCTTTTTATTCTGATTATAAATGTTAATCTTAGAAGTAGTATCAAAGTGTGTAGCGAGAGCTCAGGCCTTCCTTTATCTGTAAGACCAGGCCGCCAGGCTAAGAAGAGTGATTTATGTAATCTCATACTCGAGAGAAAGGCTTGCTTTCAGATAGCCGAAAGAACTTGAACGTAAAATTGAATGTGATAAATTTCTAAGACAGTACTAAATATTTAACGGTGGAAAAAAAAACACATTTGTAAATGAGCCTAAATACAATTCAAAATCCTCTTAACAGTGAGTACAAATACATGCTGTCCAGTAAGATTTATAAATCAAATGAAAAACTTAAAAAGTAGAACTTTTTAACTTATGACTTTTGAGACAGGGTCTCCATATGTAGCCCTGGCTGGACTAGAACTCACAGAAATCACCTCCCGCAGTCTCCAGCTTAATTTATCATTATAAAAGAGTAAATATTAACTGGGGGTGGGGCTATGCAGAGGACTGTCCCGGGAGATAATGCCGACGGCACTGAAACAGCTTGTGTCTCCTGCCTGGGGTACCTGCTGTGTGCACTCCTGTGCACAGTCAGTAAAACAAGACGAACCTCTCACAAGGAGCTGAAGCTGCCAGAGTTGAAAGGACCCACTCTAAACACTGATCTGTGCAGCATCCCTTCTCCTGAGCCACACAGATCAGATGCCTTGGCCAGCACAGATTCAGATGAAGCAGATCCTCCTTAGCGACACTTACACAGGCACGTGTACACACATGCACACACACACACACACACATAATCACTTTATACACACACACACACACACACACATATTCATTCATTCTTATTCATCTTTCTTCCTTCTACATCTAAAGCCATGGCAGGGATAGGGAGATTCCTCAGTTAGTAAAGAGCTTGCGACACAATCATGAAAGTCAGGCATGGTGGCACATGCTTATAACCCCAACACTGGAGAAGAGGCAGAGACAAAAGGGTCCCTAGGCTTGCTAGCCAGTCAGTCTAGCCTACTTGGTATGTTTCAGGCCAGAGAGATATCATGGCTCATAAAAAAGCAATGTGTATAGCATCTAAGGAAAAATACCCAGAGTAGACCTCTGGTCCCCAAAGCATGTATGCGTATCTCATACAAGGAAACAACTACAACATACTGAACCAGGAGTTCAAAACTGTATGCAGCAGGATCCCCTGGAGATCTGGAGTTGGTTCAACAGTGTGCCCTTCTAGCAAGTCCCTCAATAGTACCAGATGCCTCTGGGCTGGTGGGCAGTTTGAAAATACTGTCCTATGCACAGCGCTGCAACTTCTTTTTATCTCAAGCCCGGGACCCTCTTCCTCAAGCCAAATGAGATAGTTAAGTTCTGCAGTGCTTGGAGAGCAAATCCAATTAATTCCTCAGATCACCTACAGCCCAGAGTTCTTCCCAACGTGCGGTGTGAGACCGTACTTCCAGCTCTAAGCAAATCTCAAGGTTTCCATTTCATTAGAACCTTTGCCAAAAACAACTCGCTGATTTTACTGTCTAAATGAAACTGTCTCCAAGTAGCACTGCATAGCCCACGGGAGAGACAGAGTTCTCTCTCTCTCTCTCTCTCTCTCTCTCTCTCTCTCTCTCTCTCTCTCTCTCTCTCTCTCTCTCTCCTCCGCCCCCCCGCCAAAACCTTGTTTTTTCTCACTCTAATAGCGTGGAGAGTGTGAAGTAGAGAGTAGCTGTCGTGGGCGGCGCAAAAAGAGGCTCAAGTACAGAACGCTCCTCCCGTAACAATTGGCCCTCAACGCTGGTGGGGAAGCCTTCATACACACACTCAGTTTTTAGTTTGGGGAAAGGCTTTTCTCGAGCATCTTCTCTTTGGGGAGGGGTTCCCAACGCAGCTTTCCTTCCACAGCAATTAGAGGGCAGTGGCTGGATGAGCAAAGGGGAGATCAGCTGTTCCGTACCTGGCAGCTCCTGGTCCCCAAGGGACCTGACAGTCAGGCAGAGACGTGACTAGAACAAGTAGATAAGAGAAACAGCTCCGGGAAGTGTCCAGTCTGTGGGCTAGTCATAGAAAGGCCTCACTGCTTCCCCGTCCCTGGGCCTTAGTCTCATCATATGGGGGCTCCTTGTGCGTCTCTAACACTCGCCTGATCGGCATAGGCCAGGGATAAGTTGCTCTGTTGTCCCATAAATGCAGACAATTTGTGTCAAAAGAGTTGATATGCTACTTATGTCCTCAAACCCACAAACTTACCCATGAGCACTCCTTAGCCGTGTCCTCCACTCTTTTCCCGAAGCCCCCTTCCTAGCAGTTCAATGTCTCCCTTCATGTTATCAGACATTTTACCCAACCTAACAGTCGGTTCCACGGAGGCAGGATCAGAACTATTATTCTTGACTTTTCTCAAGTCTGCCGCATCACAGTTCATAGAGAATTTGAATGGACTGTCCCAGATGTCACTAAATTAGATAGCCCACAGCACCCTTGACTAGGGATTATAATTCCTGGCTACAAGATGTATGGTGTCACATAAAGAGCCCTGACATCCAGGCCCTGATCCAGAAGGGACAGATAGAACACAAGCACAAATACTCATTTTGAAACTCATCGGGAAACCCAGTGGACAGTCACAGACAGGAACCACCACGGTAACTTTCAACAGCACATGAAGGTCCAGACTACCTGGTGCCTTGACTTTGATGGCCAGCAGCACCTGGGCCATCCATGACAAGTGGGCTGTAACACTGCACTGTGACCCCAAGATCTATGTAGGGATTCCTCTGGCCTATTTCAAGTCTCCATCCGTCATGGTGGGCAGACCGACACACTGAAATCCTTCCCGAGGCCTCTGTGTTCCGGGGGATCACAATGCTCCAATACAGGAGGCCACCAACAGCCCCTGCAGGGAGAGCCGGGGAGAGGAAACGCCAACAAGAGACATACTGGCATGTGACTCTGCTTTAAACAACATCCCCCGGCGAAATGCTCTGAATAAAGAAATCTTACACTTGGCTAGACTGGGAATCCCATATAAAAGAATTATGGGTCAATAAAATGCAGCAGGTAGAACCTGCTCTGGAAGGGTAACTTTCAACACTCTTTTTGTGCTGGGTCCTCGCTTTGGGCCACTTCTGCCCTCCCGAGCGAGGGCATTATTTACCTTAGAACCTCCCCCACACAGGACTAGCTTTCCTGCCTCGGAAAATGTGTGAGAGGCTTTTCTTGCTTCCTAACAGGATGAGGGCTGCAGCTCAGCATGACCAGGAGGTACAGTTACAATAAAGACAGTCAGGGTGCAGGTGCCTGGGGTGGCGCGTGAACTGGGTGTCACCTGGGTGACAGCTGACAGCATCCTCCTCCTAAGGTCATGCTGGAATTGTCAGTGCCCAGGAAGCCCCTAGCCCTTCTTAGAAAGCTGCAACTCCTGGGCTGACCAGAGTGGGCCTGGGTCTCCTCTGCACTGAGCTGGGTGGCACAGGAAGTTTGAGGACAGAGTCAATGGACGGCAAGTGTGCTTCCTGTACGGGCAAGGCAGTGTCTACGGAGCAGCTCTCCTGGGGCGTCAAGCCTGCCTCTGCACCGGCCTCTGATGCTCTAGTGAGCTTAGACTCCGGCAGACCCAGACCTCGTCTGCACCCCAACCAACACCCTGCACGTGAGGAAGTTTTTCGACCCCTTCCTGCACATACAAACATGAGGGCCTTCTCAATCGCCTCCTTGTATACATAGATATGGGGGCCTTCCCAACCCTCTCCCTGTTCACACAGACATGGGGGCCTTCCCAACTTCTTCTCCACATACATAGACATGGGGGCCTTCCCAACTTCTTCTCCACATACATAGACATGGGGGCCTTCTGAACCCCCTCCTTGGACACACAGACATGGGAGACTTCCCAACCTCCTCCCTGCCCATAAAGACACAAGGGCCTTTCTAACCTGTCCCCTCCGTCTTGCTGCCACATCTACAAAGGGTTAACTCCTGAATGCAGGCACCTGCTTCTTCTCAACATTAGTTCTTCAGAATGTGAGCCCCTTGCTGGTCTCTCCACTTCTGCTCACTGTAGTCAGACAGCTGCAAAGGAGCGCCAGCTGCCAGCTGTGTGACGTCTCCTTTGTGTGCCTGTCATCCTTTCCATGGTCATCTCCCCCATCAAAGGCCTGGAGGTGTCATCCCAAGGGCCCCTGCTCTGGTCCTCCCCACCATGCTTTCACCAGGATTCCCCAGACAGCTGTTAGAAAGTCTTCTGTTGTTACCTCGACCTCTGAGTGTAAACCTGGGCCAATGGCGGCAGCAGCAACAGCACCCACAAATGGCCTGTGGGGAGGGTTCAGCAATCACTTTAACCATCCCTGTGGGCATCTCTGCTCAGCTCGGGGAAGTTTCACAAGCCACAGATTGGCATCAGGTGTGCCATCATGTCGTCCCACACATGTGCTTTAAGTTCATCTCCCATCATCCCCTAAATAACCAACCCCACTCACAAATAACCACCACAACCAACTCACAGGCCCCTCGTCTTGGGAGGATCTGACCTTGGTAGCTTGACCATCACTCTTCTAGAATTCTGTCTAGAATATGACATCCATTCCCTTCAGCTCCAACCCTCTTCTGACTGAGGCTCCACCCTGCCTGGTCCCAGTATTCATCTTCCAGAATCTGCTCAGCTTCCCCAAAGGCTGGAGCATGTCCTCCTTCCACGTACACGGGGGCCATTTTCTCAGGCAGGGCTAGGTTGCATTTGTCCCTGAGGCTTGATAGGGGCCTACCCAAGCATTCTGCACATGGCAGGTGTGGAATGGTGATCTATCCAGCTCTGCTGACTGGTTGAGTTATAACTGGAAATGACCTGTAGAGCTACAGGGGAAACCTGGTTTAAGCCTTAATAAGCCAGGCTCTCACTGAAAGATTTCATGGATTCTACCTTTTCTTTTTTTCACAGATTCTGTCTTGTTCTATTCCATCAACAGCAGGCCAATGCTGTTGATGGTTTGGATGGTTTCAGGTGAGGAGAGCTTCAAAGAGTTTAGGACTTGCTCAAGGTCTCAGTCTCAATGGACCAGGCAGTTTCTTTACCTAAATGACAAAAACAGGACCATGCATTTGCATACCTGAGCAGAAAAGTGTACGCCCCCCACCCCGAGAAAGGCTAATCAGTGACTGTAATTGTCACAGATACAGATCCAAAGGTTTCAGGAACATTTCCTGTCACACACAGCCAAGGTCAGGCCATTGCTGCCATTCAGCACTCGGGGAACGTGCTTCAGGAATGCAGTCAGGCTAGGAGATATTGCTTAGTGAAGATGGCTTAGGAGGGGTATAATCTTGCAAGCATGAAGACCTGAATTTGATCCTCAGAACCTGCTAAAGGGGAGGGCATGTAATCCCAGCATGCATGCACACATGCACACACACACACACACACACACACACACACACACCACCTCGAGGTTTTCTTCCTATAAAATAATGTCACTTGGTAGAATTTCAAAGAGAAATCTGAGCCCCCTAGGTGACGTTCAGAAAGGAGCCAGAGCCTGGCGTCCTAACAGGTTCTGGGAAGCTCTGAAGAGCTGTGTGGGGGTGAAGCTCCTGAGAGGGACAACAGAAGTACAAATAGCTTGAAAGGCAGAGAGGAGAGGACAAAGCAGAAAAAGTCACTCTGAGACTGTGTGAATGTCCTCCCAAGAGGAGGCCAGAGGCCTTGGAACTTTCTATTCTGACTCTCTTTAATTCTTCCATCTTCAGTCCCAAACTCCGCAGCAGTCTTGGGTCCTTCTTCCTGTATCCCTGCCTCTTGTATCCACACAGTTAGGTCTACGAAGACCTAAGAATGTGCTTTGTACTTCTCAGCGTATTTATGCTCTACATGACCAGCCGTATCTGTCTGTGTCAATATCACAACTTATAATGCAGCTTGGCCTATTGGATCCCTTTCGAGAAGTCACACACTCTAAAAGTTTTGCCCAAACTAAGTCCTCCGTGGCTGTACTTGACAAAGAGACTTTGAGTTAGAAAACCGGGCAATTTAGCAATGGACCAACCACAGACAGCTGGATAACTCTATCTTGTAAAGTGCAAGGCCAGCATCCCAAGTTTGTCTCCTGATTCCAAGGCCCCGTGACTGCCAGCTGCCCTCCTTAGAAAAGCATGCACCGCAGGCCAGCCTCTTGTAACCTCAGCTGCTGCTGGAGCACTCTCCCTGGCTGGGGAGCATCAGTCCCCATGGGCTCCCATCTGCACACACTTCTCCTGGAGACTAAAGTGCACACTCTCTACAGGCTGCAAAAGAAGCCTCCGAGAAAGGACTGTTTGTAAAAGACCACACACACACACACACACACAAACACACCAATGTGTGTGTCACAAAAATGGCACTGCGTTTGCCAGTCAGAGCAAAGGTGGTCACCGAGATAACTCGATGTCTAGCCTGCACGGCAGAGACACCAGGCTGTACCGTATAAGAAGAGGTTTGATGGGGGCACTCTACTCTTCTTGGTCCTTCTAGGGTGGCTTGGGGGAATGGCCCTGGCCACTCAGTGTTCCGCAGTCAGAAAGCTTTGGTGTCCTTTCTGGCCCCGCAGCTCCCCTACAGTATACCCTTGCCGACCTCAGCCAAGATTGTGCGGTCAGATTCTGACTGTGGAGCTTTGAGAGGAAATGCAGCCACTGCTCAGTCCATCGACTCAGTGGCAGCCAGCCTTCAGACCTCCCCTGAGACCTCTGCCTTCCTAAAACGGTCCTTTCGCCCACTCATTTTAGTCAAGCCACCAAGAGCCTTTGCTGAGATGGGCATTCTTTCTCTTCCTGAAGTGCCCCTCCCCCACCCTCACTGTCCTGCCTACTCATGAAGTGCAGTTTAGAATTCTGCTTGCCCCCCCCCCCACCACATCACCTGGTGCTAATCACGGGAGGCTTGGGAAAATTCATTAGGGAGAGATAGATACCTTCTCCACCAGCCAAAAGCTCATTGCTTTCCAATCCCATGGTTACAGGAATCCTTCCAAAACTACGCTACATCTAAAGACTCCCTGAAATGTAAATAAAACGAGGCAGCAGAAACAGAAAACAATTAATCCTCGGGCCAGGGGTCTTTGAAGATCCAAAAAGTGCAGCTGCCATAGCTCTTCCTGATAAGACAAAGAAGGGGGAAACACCACAGGCCCACGCCTCTGTCTGCTGCCAAGGGGTGGGGCGGAGAGGGGCGGGGGAGGGGGAGACTATGCACTGTGCCCCACAGGCAGTTTAGCAGGGCTCCATCCGGGTGACCTGGCGCCTTTTAAACAGACCCCCCAACACCTCTGAGCACGAGCCACATAAACGCCATGGAGACAGACAGAGCTCACACTACCCCTGCCGCTGTGCAAACACAGCCGTTTGTAGACATTAGCTGTGGCAAAATGAATTAATGACCAAAATGCTACCCAGCATCCTCAGCCACTCTTAGATTCCTCCCTTAGCTGCTGCCCCTCAAAAGGGGTGGTGCTGAGAAGGCGTGACTGGGACTAGCTGGAAATGTATTCCCTTTCTGCTCCTTGCTGGGAAAAGTCGGCAACCCCTACTCAACAGGATTCTTTCAATACAAGAAGGCTTTTTGAAATAGCCCGTTTACCCACAACTACCAAGAGCTATCATTGGACGACCCTCCCTGCCCATGCCTTGTAGCTAAGACTATCCCGGCAAACACACACCGTAACTGCGCACTTAAGAAAGCTTCGACCATGCTCTAAGGACCGACACAACTTTTATCATCCACCTAGGTGGACCACCAAGCCAAAGATGGGGTGCAGGGCAATCTCAGGTAGCTTAAGGTCAAAGACTTCCTTCTTTTTGTGTTCCAGGACCACCTTGACTAGCTCCCAGCCGTGCCTCTTTGGTCTGTCTTTCAGCCTCTGCCTACGTGGAACTCGGGGAGAGTGTCCAATATGCGGCTTGCACGAACACGATGGAGAAGGCAGACTAAACAACAGCAGCAGCATCTCCTCAAACTGGAACTGAAAAATCTAAGGACCTAGAAGTCCACCCGCATCTGGCTAGGGGTGAACTCCGGCTTGGCTGGGTTCCTTTCTCTAAGGCACAGCGCCCTCACATGGTGCTGAAGGGCAGCGCAGCCTTCCTGAAAAGCTGGCTCAGATGCCATCTGTGAGGAGGCACTGCAATCATTCTGTGAGGACTCTCAATCAATGTTCTCCAGATTTCCAGCCTGGGCTCCTTCACAGATAGCTCCTCGCTGGAAACTTTACACCAAGAAGTATAAACTCTGACCTCTCCAGAAACTCAGGAAACCGCAGCAAATGGGATTCAGATGTTTCCACGTACAGTACAGGGATGTGACCTAGCCTTGAAACACTTTGGCAAAAACAGGAAAAATGATGTGGGCCTTTGAGTCCCTCCCAGAACATGATACAGCTCTGACCTGAGTCCTACAGCGATCTGAGCTTTTCCCACTCATACTTAAGCCTCCGTGCCCACAGCCCACACTCTTTGACCCCGTTCCACGTTAACACCTACCAGGCCCCACCACAATCTGTGCCTTTGCCTTCTTTTTATCAAGGCTGCCAATTTCGCCCAGTTAAGCAAAAAAGTAAACCATACCCGAAAGTGGGAACCCAGAAAATTCCTGAAAATTAGGCGGCTCCCAGGAAATTACATCTACAGGTCCCCCAGCCCCAGCCCGGTGCTAAGAAAGCAGAACCCTCAGAGAGATTAATTTTGGAGTCACAGATCTTCCAGCCTCGCTCCTGGCTGTGTAGGTGAAGGCTGGAGAATTGTAGGAGTAGAGACAAGGTAAGCGAAGGGACAACCTCTTTGGCCCAGGGAGGGCTGCCAAAAAAAAAAAAAACAAACAAAACAAAACAATATCAGAAACCTCTATCTCAGAGGCACTGCGACAAACTACAGAGAAACGACAAGTACCTCTCTGAGTGATGCCAGGCTCTTCGGGGACAGCCCATCTGCCAGCCACGTGCCTTCCTTGGGGGCACCATGGAGAAGCAGAGAAGAATTTGGCTTGACACCAACGTAGCCAAGTGTTCAAGTGTGCGCACAAACAGGGAAAAGCACCCTAAACCCCCTTTGCCTCGCAGTGTACTTGCCACAGGTGTCGCAAACCCAGCAAGGCAAAGTCTTGGAAAAGAGGAAGCTTGAGAACAGGGCTTAAGCCTGGGCCAGCTTAAGCACCGCACAGTTCTCACTGAGGGTAGATCCAGACAACCGCCTGCTATGGGGCACGGAAATAAGCGCACGCTCTTGGTTTTACCTTCCAGCTAACAGAAGTAAAGTTAACCGTGGCCTGGCTAGGGGGCCCTCCTAGCGTAAAAAGACTCAAGGATAGAGAGGTGCATTACTGCTCCATCCCCAGACAGATGAAATAGACACCAAAGTGTTTTCCCTATAACATGTGCATAACACCCACACATGTGCAGATGCTGGGCGAGCGGGACCCGACAGTTTCATACGTGTTCCCTTAGGAAAGCTACAGCTAATTTCTCAGTGCAACCCCACCTCGGCCAGGTTCATCACGTAACAGAAGCCGGGACAGGCCTCCCCTTGTGTCCCCTCTGCTCAGATAGCAAAGTCTGGAAGGCCAAGTAAGGGAAACTGGGATGAAGGTCTTCTCCCGCCCAGCCCTCCGGGGGACCACCCCAGGCGACGCAACAGACTGAGCAGAGCAGACCCATAGGGGGCGCGGGCAGTACCAGGCCGCCGGAGGCGCCGCAGGCGCTGAGGGAGACGAGGGAGCCCGGGTGGCCCAGGACTCGTCCGGAGTAGTAGCACAGCTCGGCAGGGTGTCCGCTGCTCCCCGCGGCACCCGCCTCCTCCACCTCGAAGCCCGGGGCCAGGAAGCGTAGGTCGCGGCGCAGCTGCAGGTACAGGTCGCGCCCAAAGGCCGGCAGGTGCAGCAGCAGGGCGCGATCTCCTGGCCCGGCGCGAAGGCCACCTAGAGATGCTCGCTGTCGCCGCCACTGCCGGAGCCCCGCTACTCCCGGTAGCAGCTGCAGGTGCACGTCGTCGGGGCGCAGTCGCCTCGGGAGCACCACCTCCACGTCGGCCGCCGCGTCGCCGACAGCTGCGGGGAGAGAGGACATGCGTCAGCATCCGCCTGGCCACCAGACCTCCTGCCGGTGGCGGCTCTGGCGCTGGCTCTCAGGGCTCCATAGACATCGTGCAGCTGTGACCCCGCACTCCTTTCCCTCCCCGAGCCGGGCCTCTGAGAACCGGCGGCGAAGCCACCCGATCACCCCAGGGGACAGCGCGCCAACAGCTTGCTGAGGGGATACCGGAGCCCAGTTCCCCCCGCCGCGGCCTTCGCCCTCCTCCTCCGGTGATGCTGTCAAACAGTCCACCCATGCACCCGGGCGCCAGGATGCTTCGGGAGGGCACGGGGAAGGTGGCCGGCCGCGAGAGCAAGCGACGCTACCTGTGCCCGGGTCCAGCCCCCACACCAGCAGCAGCAAGGACAGGACGAGAGGGGGCAGCAGGGCGCCGTCACACATGGTACTCGGGACCAGCAGCCCCCAAGACCGTAGTGGCAGAGCAGGGGCGCGCGAGGCGGCGACGCCAGCCAGAGTGAAGCCCCGCAGCCTTTGGAAAAAGTAATTAGCGCTGCGGACAAACCCAACATGGTAAATACCAAGCCCCACCTTCTCCTTGGAAAGTAGGAGGTGATTGGGCTTTTGCTTTCATCTGCCCCGCCTTCCCTGTCCTTATTGGTTAGAGCCGGTCGAAACCAACGTGCGTAGTTAGGTTGTAAGCACTTTCTTACACGTGGTTTCTAGGCAATAGGTGGGACGTGACACCAGGTGGCAGGCGCGAGCCGACTCCCGCCTGCAGACTCTTGGAGCAACTGGGAAGACACCAGCCTAGTTTTCAGTTTGTCTTCTATTGGGACATCACCTCTGAGGCGGCTATCCAGTTTCGAAGGAAGGAGGGAGAGAGGGATGAAGGGAAATCAAATTCTTTATGTATTTAAATGACTCCAACTTCAGATATGTTTGGTCTGGAAAGGCTCAGAAGAGTTTCTGGCACACCTGCGTTCGTACCTGATGGCTGTATTCTCACACACCCTGCACACTTACTTCGGTCTTTATGTTCACAGAAGCCAGGAAGGTGAGCGCATGATTATACTCCCTTGAAGACTGGGAAACTGAGAAAAAGAGAAGTTCAGTGTTTAAATTCCCCAGCAAGTTTCTGGCTTGGCGAGAGCCATGGCTTGGATTTGTGACGCTGACTTCAGATCAGGTGTAACTCTCTGCTAACAGCAAGAGCCCACCGAGGATGGTAGGAAGGTGTGTGTGTTAGCCGAGATTTGCATATCAGGACACTGGGGAACTAAGTGGCAAAGCCTCATCTTGAGCCCCATCTTTCAGGAACAGAACAAGTGTGTGTTTCCGGGATAATTCCCTTAGCTGCTCCTACGGGTAAAGACAGACTTCCTTAAGACTGTCTTACAGGTAACTCACAGACTGACCCTAAGGGTCTCCACTGCAGTCGCAGTTGCCCCTCCCTAGCTTACCCTTTTTTTTGTTTGTTTTGTTTTCTCAGATCAAAACTGTGACAGACCCCCATGGACAGCTTTGTTTGGGTTGTCAGCATCTAGGCCTCAGCACAGGGTTCATCTACATTACCAGAAAGCATCATCCAGAGGTGAGCTGAACACTGTGGTCTTCCCCTAGTGTGGTGCCCTGGTAGGTCGCCTTAGTCCCCACAAAGGCTTGTCCCAGAAAGTGGTGCAGATCTTATGGGTGTCCCAGCGGCTGCCACTTACTGCTTGGCACCTGTAGTTGGTTCCGGCATGGGCCTGGTTCTGTTGGTGGCTATGATAGCGCTTTGCCTCACTCTGAGTTTTGAGAGCTTGGGTACCAGAGCCATGGCTTCAGTCATTACAGGGAAAATAGGAAGAAAAAGAGAAGCTTATCCTATTTGTACTCGAACACACAGCAGCTAGCTGTAGTGATAGTCCAGGGACATGCTTTTCTCCACAGAGATCTTTTGTTTCTCCTCTGAGGATCAAGGAGCTAAGCTAGGTAGCCTCCCTTTGGGGTGTAAACTTCTAATAACTTGGACAATCCTTGAAAATAGAAACAAGGGCCTTAGAGATGCCTCGTGTATCATAGGCACTTGGTTACATCTACTGAATACATTAGTTAAAAAAAAAATGATTGACCAAATCGGATGTTTCAAAGACTCCTCCTGTAAGCCCCCAGACCTTAGCATAACTGTCACCATGGTGGAAGAACCATTCAGGCTGTAAAACTCAGCACGTAGACAGCACCGTCTGCCAAAACTAAAACAAAGGCCTAGTCCATCCAACTCCATAGTTTTGGGAAAGTCTCTAAACGTGCTACCCTTGCTTTTGGCTTCTGTAATTCTGCTTCTGACTGTTCTTGTTAACTGAAGTCTGTCAATCCAGGACATGTATTTTGTGCTTAAGAACTCACCCTGAGAAAGGCTCAGGGCTGCACCGGGATCCTGAACACCCAGTATAGTTGCCATCTGGCTAATAAAGACTTCCTATTGTCTTAAACCCATGTCCAGGCAGTCTTCTGTGGTGAATACCCCACCACACTCCAGTTGTCAAATGTGCTAAACAAGCACCAAACCCATGCCCCTCTTGGTTCATTGTCATTCTTTCTTGTCCAGATCAGTTTCAATTTGGCAAGTTCATGTGGGGTGGTTTAAAAACAGCAACAATGATTAAGGGCCAGATGTTAAAAAGTTCTTACTAGTGAGAAAGAGAAGGCACATGGAAGGCCTCCGTTATGTAAATAACCCTGTCTTGCTTGTGTGTGTGTGTGTGTGTGTGCGCCCAGCACCCCAGGCTTTGCTGATGCATAGAGAGTACTAATTAACAGTGGCGGGATGAGCAACAGTTGAGTGTGTGTCTCTTTCTCACAGATATCGCTCAGAGTGGTCTTCCAAGATCAAGGATGCTTTGAAAGACAAGACTGAGCAGGGGAGCGTCACTAGACTTTATTGGTCAAGTATGCTTTGTTGCCGTTGTCAGAGCTCCACTGAGCTCAAGCACAGAGCAGCTGTGGATTTCACGGTATCTGTTGCACGTTCTAAAACCAACAGCTTTAATGGACAATAGTATGGTATAGTGGAAATGGAGAGATTGGAATGGATCCATTCAAGGTGGGAGAGTATACACTGCAGTGTCTTTGGAAGAGGCAGTGTCTCAAAAATTAAATATATAGCCCAGGCAGCTGAAAGACAGCCACAGGCCCACCTGATCGAAAACATCCATGGGCCTGCCCAGAGCCACAAGGCACCAGGCAAGTTGACGCTATTATGATAAGCAAATGTGTGGTGGAGAAATGGGAAAGAGAAGCAGAACGGTTCGTGTGCTGTGGAAAGAGGCAGATCTGAAGAAGCGAAGGCAGTGAGGAGCAGACTGATGAGCATGGCCCCCTTGCTCCCCGGGGCCATGGTGACATCCAGGCCTGGGCTGCTACTGAGGGCCGTATCTATGGTCCTACTCCAGTCAGGCTCAGTGTTGACATCCGTGGCCAATGTTCCCACCAAAGGCCACATAGATGCCTGGGGTCTGGGTCTGGGCCACCACCTGAGAGGCCATGCTAGTGACCAAGGGCCGTGCTGTCACCAGGGCTATGCCAAACTGATGGGCCTGCCCTACGCTGCCACCTGGGGCCATGATCATGTCTTCACCTGAGCTGCTGCCAAGAGCCATGTCTAGGTCTGTGGCTCCACAGCAGCCGAGGTCTGTGTTGATGTCCACGACTTCATGACTACTGAAGATGGAGCAGATGCTTGGGGCCTGGACACCCACCTGAGTCCATGCTGATGTCCAAGAGCCACACTGTTGCTGGGGCCATGCAGATTCTAGTGACCTGCACTGCCACCTGGAGCCATGGTGACATCTGGGCCTACGCTACTGCCAAGGGCCATGTCTGAGTCCATGGTCCTGTTGCAGCTGGGGTCTGTGCTGATCTCTGTTGCCCAAGATACTACAGGGGACCATAGGAACCATGCATGCTGAAATTCCAGGCCTGTGCTGAGTTGACACTGCCCTATGCTGGCCCTGGGAGAGCTGATCCTGCCCCTTGCTGGCCACTGCAGCAGAAGAGCTGGTCCAGCCCCTCATGGAAGAGATGGCCACACACTCAGGAGAGATGGCTCCAACCCCTCACCGCAAGGCATGGGAGAGCCAGCCTGATGGTGTGGGTGTTGAAGAGATGGCTCTGCCCCTCCCTTGAGAGGAGTGGCCCCAGCAGACCAGACTGACTAAATCAGTTACCACCCAGACCCACCACATCCAGGACTTTGAGTTGGCCCACCTCAACATCTACCCCATCCATGACCTGCCAGGGTGTGTGAAGAACCATGGCCATGGCAGAATACATGATGGTGTACCAGAAATACATGATGGTGTACCAGAAACCAGAGGCCTTGAACCTGAACAACAACTCAATTCAATGAACAAGCAAATGCACTTGCATTGCAAGACCGCAGCTCCCAATGCCACAAAGATGAATGAAGAGGTATTGGGAGGTGGGGAAGATGGAGGAGCAAAACGGTTTCTTTGCTTGTTTTGTTTAGTTTTTCATTAACAGGTTTTTTTTTTAATTTTCTTTGGGGGGATGTTACAGGGGTGATGGGTAGGTATGGAGGGACTGGGAAATGAGCAGGATTGGGTTACATGTTGTGAAATTCCCTAAGAATCAATAAGCAATTATATTTTAAAAATATGAAGTTATTTATCGTATGGTTCAGTGTATAGATATCCAGAGGCTGGAGAAAGGGAGGTTTTACTTGATAGGCTAAGAGTGTCTTCATAGGATGATGATAACGTCTGGGAATAATAATGGTGTTGGTTGTGCAACACAGCTAACACATTTGATGCTACTGAATGGTACACTTAAGATGCTAAAATGGTGACTTCTTTGTTACAAAGATTTTTGTCACAATAAAACACACAACGAAATACAACCCAGTTCTTTAGAAAGAGCTTCAAACAAGACTCAAATAGACATCTTACCAAAAAAAAAAAAAAAAGACAAACGCATGGAAAATAAGATTTATAAAGTTGTTCAAAGTTGTTCGTTTTGGGTCATGTGCAAATTCAAGATCACAATGAAATGACTATATACCTATTTTTAAAAAAAGGTTAAAAACAAACAACATAGTAACCGAGTAGGTAGGGGAATCGGTGGACTCCGAATTTACGTGCATGACTGGTAAGACTATGAAACAGTACAACGGCTTTAGAAACCTTAAGTCGTGCGCACACCTTCACAATTCCTTCACCGCCCCAGAAGAACTCATATAGCCACACAAAGAATTGTAGGTGAGTGACGGCATGCCAATTTTATTGTCATAATCCCAAAATGGAAACATCCCAAGGATCTCTCGACAAGGCAAATGGATGAACAAAGCATAGAAAGACCATACCCAATGGGTCACTATGGTTTGTGACAAAGAGAAATGAATGGTTGATTCCCGCCACAATATAAGTGAATTTCGAAACGATTAAGTAGAGAAAGCTACACTAAATTATATATGTAGTGTATGACTTTGTTTCCATAGAATTCTAAAAAAAACACAAACTAATATGGCAGTGATGGTACATGGAGAAAGAATCCTGAAGGGACGGAAGAAAATTTAGGGGTGGTAAGTCTGCTCATTGAAAATCATGGCAATAGTTTGAGGGGTGCTCATATAACAACTTGTGGCCCTGAAATATGTACAGCTTTATATCCCCATAAACCAATTTTAAAGCCAACGTCGAGCTTAAAAATGCAAATGATGGGATACAAATCTGGCCCAATGTTTTTACGTAGTTAAAGTTCAAAGCAATAGTTAAAGATGGCAGGTAGGTGAAGCGGTAGGTGTCAGATGCGTAGCAGGTTGGGGTCCTCTCTTATACAGTGAAAGATGGGGGCCGTTAAGAACAAAGGAAAGTCTTGGTATAGCTCTGTGGCTGTAAACTGGCAGAGGAGCATGAAACCAGATCTGTCCAGCTAAAATCCTGGGGGACAGGGTGCCAGAGGCAAGGCCAGGGGAGGGGGAAGGAAGGAGGAGGGGCACAAGGAGAGAAGACAAATGGATCTTGAAGTCCGCGCTGGCAGTTGCCCTCCCGAGGGCTTGGCTATGAGCCAGACAAGTCTGGGGCTATCTAAGGGTGAGGTTCCATGGTTATCAAATTCCCCTTCCTTGGAGGCTCTAAAAGGAAGCTTGCCAAGAACAAAAGGGAGGACGCCTGCCACTGTCTCTCTTTTCCCTTTGGGCCTGACTCCAGGGTCCCCTTCACCTTTGTGTTTCTCCCAAGGACCCCCTCAGATCTGCTGCAAAGACCAGAAACCTGGGTGAGAACTGGAACAAGTGTGGCCCTGGACAAGCCTCAGGTGCTTTTTGGGTCTTTTGCTAGACCACAAATGGGTCCTACAGGCAAAACTGGAAACTAGGCTCCCTCCTTGAAGCCACTTCCTTTGTGACCTGAATCAGGTGTGCAGTTTTCCGAGCGCGCAGTGTCCCAGGTGTGCGGAGCTCCTTATCACCTTCCCTACAGCCTGAGCTGCTGGATAGGTGTCCCAAATACTGCCAGGGCCCATTCACAGGGACCAACTGAGGTTGCTGAGCCCCTTCTATAAACACCCACACAGTTCACAGCTCAGGCACACCCATCTGAACCACAAAGGTTTTCCTTTGTAGGGCTAATGGCTGAATTGTCAGGGTCTTCTAGTGGGGGAGGGGGACTGGACAGGACTTGAACTTGGCAGCTGCTGGTGCCCTTGCAGAGGCATCCCCAGGCCTAATCCCTCTACATATGGAAATAATAATAATTGGCGAAAAACAATTCCAAGGCAAGGGTCAAAGTGCAGTGCGTGGGCAACCAAGCACTTCCCAGAGGTTTTCACGTGGACCAAGTCGTGGGTACGCTACAGCTGTGGACAGAAAGGAGCTATGACAACAAAGGACACAGAAGGGACTGGGAGAGCTAAGAGGTCTCCACTTAGGCCCTGTCACCTCTCCAGTGCTCCCTGCCTGAATTTTTCCCCTTGTTCACTCCCTCTCGAATCTGATCCTCTGTGTCTCCCCACCCCCTACATACCCCTTGATTCCAGGCTATTCATGCATGCAGGAGGTAGCGAGCAGCCCACTGCAGAACAGAACAGAGCCTCTCCCTCTGCAGGGGACTCCACGGCCAGACTTCTTCCCTGAGTTCCCCAAACCCAGTGGCCCCATCAAGTCATTCTGGTTTAGGATGCCTAGTCTTTGACTTGGTTTATTGAATTGCTCTGGGTGACTTGAGATCAACAATATGAGATGACCATCATAGCTCACTTTATAGAATCAGGGACCCACAAGCACTGCTGGCCAACCATGGGCATACTCCCCTTGTCACCCCGAACTGTAAAAGGAACCCACCTTTCCTGTCACGATGTCCCACATGCCAGAGCCCCAACCGCCCAGCTTCTTCCTGTTCAGTCATGCTATTACTACCGCCATGCTACTTGTGTGACGTTTCCTGGTCTGTCAGGACAAAGGAAAGTTCTGCTGACTTATGAGAAGCTGCCCAGGCCCTCGATGGTGGGGATCAGAGCTTAGATTTTCCTGCTACAAACTCCTGGTTCCCTTGCGCTTGTCCACTTTAATCTTTAAAATGTGAAGTGTATTACATATACACAGGAACACAAAAAGAATATAAGCATTTTTAAAATAATAAGATGAAAAGGTAGAATGGACATGTGATAAACGTATTTAACAGGAAAAAAGAAACGAAGTGATGGGGTGGGGTGAGGGTTTAGTCTGGAAAGTGCTTGCCATGCAGGAAAGCAGATCCCAGTCCAGATCCTGGCACTCATGTAAGAAGCTGGGCACAGCGGTGCGGCTGTGATTGCTGTGCTGTGGAGGCAGAGGCAGGAGGATTCCCGGGCTTGCTGGCCAGCCAGTCCAGCTAATCAGTGAGCTCAAGTCTCAGGGATAGATCCTGGTTTCAAAAATAAGGTGAGGAACAAGTGAGAAAGAAGCTATCCAATGCCTCCACATACATGTGAGCATACACAAACACACACGTGTACCACACTTGATAAACCTGAGAAAGAAGATATCCAATGTTTCCACATACATGTGGGTATACACAAACACACATGTGTACCACACTTGGTAACAACGGAGGAAGAAAATAGTCCATGCCTCCACGTACATGTGCACATACACAAACACACACGTGTACCACACTTGATAAGAATAATAGTAAAACATAAATATCCATGCACCTTGCTCAGGCTAAGACATGACGCAGTGCCTGCTCTATGCTCCCTCACGCCTGCACCTCTTTCTCCACCAAGAGACACCTTCCCTGGACTTGGGCATCAATGCCCCCTATTTTCCTTCTGCTTATTTATTCTCATCAATATATCGAGTTCTGAAAAGGTTTTTAAACTTTTTTCTTGTACTTCAATACACTTAAGTTTTTGAACAGTTCAAATTAGAGCAAAATGAAGAAAAAAGTAGGTTCTCACATACATTTTCACACACACACACACACACACACACACACACACACCTCCCCCTGCTATCAACATCCCCCACACAAAAATACTTCTGTTTGTTACAATACACGAGCATAAACCAGCAAGCCATTGCTCTCCAGTGGGTGGGTTCATCCTTCGAGTGGGGCATTCCATTTATCTACTGCTGGGGACAAATACAGCACCATGTAACAACGGTTGCAGCGCTGGGCCATGGCTGTTGCAGCACCACACCAAGAAGTCCCACTGCCCTCAACAACTTTCTGCCCTGCTGCACATACTGCGTCCTGGCACCCACTGACCTTCTCATTCCCGCCACGGTTTTCTTCTTCCAGAACATTCTACAGTTGGAACCAGATAGAATATAACCTTTTCAGACTGACTTCTTTTTACTAACTGATACATGTTTAAAGCCCCTTAAGGTCGTTTTGGCTTGAGAGCTTATGGCTTCATAGCGCTGAAGGACAACTCTGATCCGGGCGTACCTCTGCTTTTGTATCCATTCGCCTATTGAAGGCTATCTGGGTTGCTTCCAAGCTTTGGCAGTTAGGAAGAAGGCTGCTCTAAATAGCCGCATGCTCCTTTTTATGTGGATGTAAGCTTCCACTTCTTGGAGTGCTCTCAAGGGTACCACTGCTGGATCACATGATGAGAGTATGTTTCATTTCGTAGGAAGCCGCCAAACTGTCTTCCAAAGCAGCCATAATGTTTTGTGGTCCCACCAGCAGTGAAGAAGTTCAAGCATATTTCCTATGTTTCACTGGAGCTTTATTATTTTGCCCTTTACATTTTGGTCTATACTCCATTTCCAATTAATTTTTCTCTGGCAAGAGTTACGGTTGAGGTTCATTTCCCCCCCATATAGTTATCCAGTTCCTGAAACCTTAAAAAGTAAGGAATACTAAAAAGAAAGAAGAAAGGCTGGGGGTGGGGTCAGGAAAAAGGAAAACTTTTTTTGTCTCCACTGGATAGGCTTGTCTCCTTCAAATTTGTAATTGATTCTTCTGGATCTTTATATTGATTCCCTGATCTGACAGAACTCTATTGTTGGGAGCCCCTAAGTTTTAGGCTTGGTTTTCTCCTTCCACAGTTTTAGGAATTGAACTCAGGTCTTCAGGCTCTCACACAAAGCACTTTTGTATGATGAGCTTTTAAAACCATGGCTTTGTAGCTTACCTTGAATGATAAGCAGGGTAGACCAGATGGTCTTTGGGACAGTCACAACTTAACCATAAGTCAAGGTCTATGAGTTCTCATCCCTTACTGATGTCCTCTCGTTGTTTTCAGTGTGTGTGTGTGTGTGTGTGTGTGTGTGTTTTCACACATATGAATGCAGACAGGCATGTGCACACATGCAGAAATCAGAGAACAGCCTCCACTGTTAGTCCTTGCTTCTGCTTTGTTTGGGACAGGATCTCTGTTATTCTTTTGATGCATTCTCTGAGCTAGCTAGCCCTGGAACTTCAGGAGGTTAGCTAGCATTTGGTCCACATCTTCTCAACAATGCCCTGGGATCATAGCCTCTCTCACATGTCTAGCTTTCACAGGAGTTCTGGGGATTCAAACTCTGGTCCCCATGCTTGCACGGTACCTGCTTCCCCCCCCCCCCCCCCCCCCCCCCCCGCAATGAGCTATCTCCCCAGTGGCTTACTGTATAGGCTCTAGTCTGATCTTCATGCCTGCATGGTACCTGCTTTTCCCCACTGAGATATCATCCCAGTGGCGTACTGTAAATATTGCCCTAGGCTCTAGCCTATATGGCCCACAGGCTTCCAAGGAGACCTGTCTCTGCCTCCAATCTCACTATAGCAGTGCTGGTTTCACAGATGTGTGCCATTGCATCTGGCCTTTCTACGTGGTTCATGGTCTAATTCAGGTCATCAGGGTTGCGCAGCAATCACATTAACCTGCTGAGGCACCTTGCTAGCCTCAATATTGAAATTCTTAAATTGGTTGGAGTTCTGTTCTGTTTTTTTGTTTTGTTTTGTTTTGTTTTGTTTTGTTTTGTTTTGAGGCATGGCTTACACTTTAGCTCAGGCTGGTCTGCAATCCATTATGTAGCCCAAGCTGTCATCAGACTTGTGAGGATTCTTCTGCTTCAGTCTCCTGAGTGCTGGGAATACAGTCCAAGCCAAGAAACAAGCCAAGTTTCTGCTCTAAGAGGGAATCTGGGTGTTTGCCAGCTCCCAAGTGGACTTACTGCAGCTCCTTCTTTCTTAAAAAGTTTTCACGTCTTCTTTGAGGGTGAGAAAAATCCAGGGCCTCAAGATAAGAGTGGATTTTCTTTTGTATCTGCTCCTAAGATGGACAGACAAGCAAACGTCCCTTCTAGGAGTGGCTAGGAAGCTGTGTGGTAGAGATGGGGCTCAGGTGAGATTCCCCTCCCAGGAGCCGAATGACTGTCCTGAAAATGTGGTGCGGGATGGAGACACTTTCTTCCACCTGGAAATGCAGAGGCATTCGAGCAAGGGCTCTTCCTGAGTGTAGCTGCCCCTTGCCATATTCCCATGGAATAGCTAGGAGCAGGAAAATGCAACTGGCTGTTTACTGGATGAATGAAAATGACAACATGACCCCTCCAAAGTATGCCTGAGGAAAAGATTTTCTTGGAGATATGAGGAAAAGAATAGCCAGGGGCATCTGGAAGGATCCAGACTGAATGTGGCCAGCAGACTAGACCAGGCAATGAGAGGAGAGACTGGAAAAGCAAGAGAGAATGAGAAGAGAGTGGGGCAAGAGAGGGGACCGAGGACCAGGAGGACAAAGAAGACAAAACCAGGAACCAAGAGAACTCGTGGACAAAACAGCTGGGTATTAAAAGGAATCAGAAGCAGAGGGAAGGGAAGGGAAGGGAAGGGAAGGGAAGGGAAGGGAAGGGAAGGGAAGGGAAGGGAAGGGAAGGGAAGGCTTCCTCACAATTCCAGCAGGATCTTTCCCGAAAATGGGTGTGTTCCTTATAGATCTTTATTTCTCTCTCTGAGGCCATACAATGTGTGCGGAAACTACTCAGTCATCACGCACTGGGGGTTCGTTTCCGTTTTATTGTAAGTCACGTTTTATTACAAAGTCACCTTGTATGGTTCCGAACCCTTGTTCATCACAGGAAAGGGGGTTACCACAGGAGCCCCCAAATACTGTTGTAGAATTCACCTCTACCTCTTCTGAAGTATAGTGCTTTGAGCTATTTGAGAGCTGAAATTAACATATCAGGTTTACCTTCCACGGTCAAACGCAGAAAAAGAAGTTTGAAGGTACATCAATAAACCACGTTTCACTGTAAGCAAGAAAAGGTTCTGCAGTGAAAGAAAACCAAAATAAATCTAGGAAAAATACTTTGTTAACTGGACACATAAAAAAAATTTTAGTGTGACCTTTCACCAAAGAAAGAACAATAAACCAACAGCTATGCCCTAAGGTGAGTAGAGACATTATACATACGAGATCACGTCACAGATAGAACGCACATGGTGGTGTGCTCAGAAAAACAAATACTAATTTGAGATTTGTTTTTCTGTTTCTCCTACAATCCTTTAACAAGACATTTTGATGGGAACAGAATTCGGAAGAGTTTCTGTCGGTCTGCTTGTTTTTGCTTAGCCTAAAGAGTTTAAAACACACCATTTTTACATTGAAAACGGAAACTCTCAGACCAGTCAGTGTGACAGGACTCTTGCTATGGAGGGTGCCTGGTGGCATGCTGGCTGCTTCATTGTTCAACAGTCAGATTGTGGCTTCCTCTTTATACTCTTCCAAGAATTCCTTCAGAGTAAGAATCTTCCATGTCTGCCACCCTGGAAGTGGCTTCCAGAGTGGTATGGCTCAGTGAGCAACCTCACTTGGGTCCCACTCTCCTCAGAGGCTTCAAAGGAACCGTCACAGCCCATGGCATTTCTTCAGGCTGGAGGAAAAGCTCAGGGCAGGCAGCACAGGGCAGTTTCCCAGTAACACTCCCTTCCCTTGGCCCCAGGACCCTGCCAGGAGGGCTCTGGGGTCATCTAAGTACTCCTGGGGGCAACACAATTATCAGTCCAAATGGAAACAGACTTCTGGCATTTTTATCTCTGCGTACCTTATTCGCTAGGAGCCATTTTTAAATGACTCTTCACACCAGCTTCAGCTAGGGTTATTTCTTTTGTCAAAGCTGGGATCATAGTGCACTAAGGGCCACCGACACCTGCAGGAGACACAGGTACCCCACTTCTATGGTCTCTTTTGCTCCTTACTCCAGCCCTGTGAGGTAGTAGAGCAGATCCAGCAGAGGCCCTGTGGAGAGAAGAGGCCCTGGGGAGGGAAGCACCTAGGCCCCACGGTGGCCCGTGAGCCCCGGAAGCCTGTCCTCTCCTGTGGTTCTGCAACTGCCCTCTTGCCACGTCAGACACACTTTTGGAAGACGAGGTGCTATGTGGCCAAACACCTGGAGAAAGTGGGTTTCCTGGGCAATTGTCAAACCACCCTGAACAAGGGTGAGGTGAGGTGAGAAAGTTCAGACAAAGCGAGTTCTTGAGAGTCAACCCTGCCTCCGATTCTGTAAGGAGGAAATACCTGCCTGGAGAAATCTCGGCACTCCATGGCCAACCTGAGCCCAGCTGCTCTGAAACCCACGGGAATTCCACTTTTGAACATTTTATCACAAGGCAGGATGACTGAGTTGGAGGCCAGCTTGGGCAACATAAGAAATTCATCTAAAATAAAACAAAATAAAGTAAAATAAAATAAGAAGGGAAAACGGGCCACTGTGTGTTCACAGCAGTGGGCTGGAGAGCAGACTTCCAACGTCCTGGCGGCATACTGTGCCATGGAGTTCCAGAGCTTCAAGTTAACGGGTGTGCTGACCATTGGGAATGAGATGGCTGTTGGTCCCAAGGCCATTCTTCAGATACTCTGTCCCTTTGCTGTTGGTGTCCTCCTCATTTTCCTCTTCCTCTTCCTCCTCCTCCTCTTCTTCTTCATTATCACTTCTCACATCCTGAATGCTCTAGGAAAGAAAAGAATGGGCCGTGAGTGACAGCCTTCTGGAAGACTTCATAAATGACGCATACAGGTCTAGGTTCGAAAACTGCTTCCATCAAAGAGCCCTGCTACCCACAGGACCAGCCTTCACAGAGGCACGCCAGAGCGCAAGTCAGAAACAGACATTAAAGAATGAAAAACGTGGGGCTGGAGAGCAGGCCCAGCAGTTTAGAACACTGTGACTCTTGCAGAGGACCAGAGTTCCATTCCCAGCACCTACACGGTGGCTCACAGTCATCTGTAACTCACTTCCAGGGAATCTGACGCCCTCTGCTGGCCTCCATGGGCACCTGACACACACACACACACACACACACACACGGTACACATATGTATGAACCTACATGAAGGCAGAACATTTGTAACAAAATAAATCTAAAAATGTTTTAAAAATTTGATCATGGCGACCTGAGTTTGATGCCCAGGTCCCACATGGTAAAAGGAGAGAACTGACTCCATGTTTTCCTGGCTCACAATGCCCACCACGGTACACACCCACGCATCAGTGTAATTGTAAAGCATCATTTTGTTAGCTTTAGAAAGAATGAATTTTTTCTTTAGCAAGCAATCATTAAACAAAAGCCTCATCCTGGCTATGGTCTCTTTCCCTTTGAGTTATTGGTCAGGGGGTCCCAGATCTGAAAAGTACAAACTATCGCCATTGTACTTAGTTGTCCATGGAATTTGTGGGTAAGACCCCATTGTTGAAGACAATATACACTACGGTCACAGGACTGTCAAAACTCTGTCTGGTTCAGATCTGGAAGCTTCCTCGTGGAAGGCCAGCTTTCATAGTGTTGCAAGATGCTAGGCAGGTTACCAAGAGAGAAAGACAGCAACAGGTTTGCCTGAAATACAAGAACAGTTTATCTGGCAAGATGCCAGGTGCTCATCAGCGCACTAGTGACCTGAGTGTCTTGTCGGGGGAGGAGGACAACAACTATCTGATTGGATTTAAAGGTGCTTAACAGGAAGAAACTCAAGCTTGCTACTGCAAACTTGGCAAAGGATGCCTGGCTAAGGGGAGAACCCACTGCTATCATCTTGCCAAGTTGATAGAGTAGCCAACTGCCTTCTAAATATTTATTCTTAAACCCAAAGATTAGCCCAGCTCACACACCTTACCAGACAGGCTTCTTTTTGCAGTGGATGGAGGTTAACTCAGAAACCCACAAATGACTAAAGCACAGGGGTTAAGTGACTGTGAAAAGCTCACACGCACACAGGACACTATATCACATGTCCTCTCTCCAGGGCTCAGGGTCTATCTTAGAACTGACTGTGGAATGCTCACAGGCAAATAGAACATCTATATCACAGGTCCTCTCTCCAGGGCTCAGGGACTGTCATAGAAGAGGGTATAGAAAGACTATCAGAGCCTCTGGCGAGAGACAAGGGTCTTCTGGACCTGACGGGCATTGCACTCACGAGCTCTAAGTAGCTGTGGCTGCTTACATAAGACCTGCACATGATCTGCCGAGACAATATTGCAGCATGGATGGGCGGTGGGGCTCACAAGGATCTACACTTAGTTGAGAAGCAGTAGGTGGCTGCCAAGGAAGAAAAAGTCAGTTTTCCTCAGGGGCAAGGTCCTTAATAATTTACCCATGCTACAGTGGACAGCTACACCCATGTGTATACAGGCAATACTAATCGACTCAGTGAGTTTGGATGGATGGGTAGATAAGAATAGGTGGAGGGGAGGAAGAGAGAAGGAGCAGGGAGAGAGAGAGAGGGGACACTAGGAGGAAGAGAAAGGGCAAAAAGCTAAAAGGAGTTGAAAGGGCGAATGATGGGTAGACTTGATTAAAATATATTAACATTTGAAGAAAAATGAAGATAAAGATAAAAGAAAACAATGTTTTTTTTCTAAGTAAAGCTTTAGTCACTGGGCGTTTAGTTGCCATGAAGGCACAAGTATCTGTCAGACGTGTTTTGTCACGTGCACAATGTACGAAGTTGGTGGAAATGTCTTTCATTGCTATGCTTTTATGATGGAGGTGGCATTGTGCTATTGTTTGAAATTATGTTTCGCGGTGGATTACAACACCTAGGCTAGTAAAGGCTTGTGAGTCTGGTAGAATTGAGAATCACTGACTCTGTAAGTCAGAGGCCAGACAGGAGCCCTGTGGATTTCCTGCCGATAGGACGCTGCGAGATTAATATGCAGTAATAAGGTGTTTGTGTGCAATACAAGATCGAATAATAAAGACTGAAAAGTCTGCTGTTCAAATATTAATGATTTTACATGTGACATCTTTAGTATAACTAGCAGGGCTGACTTTCAAAGGAGCAGACTGGACTGAGCAGTCCGTAAAATTCCCCATCACAATCATTGTACATCACAATCATTGTGCATAAGAACCATAACCTTGATTTAACAGGCAGGATTAATGTTGGTGAGTGTAGGGGAGAGCTGGGGCAAGGAAGTGACTTTAACAAAGCCACCACACAGCTTCCAGCCAGACAGGGCACAGACGTAATACTCTACAGTCCCCTGCTGGACAAGTCGGGTGGTGTAAGTACTGGGAGAGAAAGTGGACCCAGGAGGCCCATGCCCCAGCTCTGAGGGAGTCAGCCTTTCCTCCCTGCCTGGGCACTGGCTGTCTCCTCACCCCTCCTCACACCCATTCTGACCTTGCCCTTGGTACCATTAGGGTTGGCTTTTAGGCAAAAAATTAAAAATAGTGAAAAAGTTCCCTAATAAATGATTTTTATTAGGCTAGACAACCACTGACATGTTCATTATATTTCAATGAAAATGATTGTTCATCCGAGTATAGTGGAGCATGCCTTTAATTCTAGCACTCAGGAGGCAGAGGCAGGTGGATCTCCATGAGTTCAAGGCCAGCCTAATCTACAGTGCAAGTTCTAGGACAGCCAAGGTAATGAGACACTGTCTCAAGCAAACAAACAAACCACTGAAGAGAGGCATTCAAGGTTTCAGAGATGGCTCAGTGGTTAAAGCACTTGCCGAGTAACCCTCATGATCTTAGTTTGGATGCTCCAAAGCCTGCTTAAAGCCAGCAACAGAAGCTAACTAGCCTGCTACCTCCATGTTCCTATGGCAAGATGGGAGTCCCTAGAATCTTGTGGGCCAGCCAGCCTGGCTTATGCGGCGGTAGGTAATTAGGAAAAACCTTGTCTCAAACAAGGTGGAAGGTGAGGGTGGACACCTGAGGTTGTTCTCTGACTTCCACATATATGCTGTGGTGCGCATGCTTACACACACACACACACACACACACACACAGACATACGCAACACAACATACACTAGCACATATACATGCATGCACACACACATACACAACACAACATACACTAGCACATATACACACATGCACATACAAACACACAAATGTTCAAGATTTAGGGGTAGATTTTGTAGCTTATTAATGATTTACAAGGCGCCATCTGCTAAGACACTGGCTTAGGTTTGCTAGAGAAATAGAACTCTTCTAATGAGCGGGAGTTAGAAAAGCTAAGATAAGGCCCACAGGCTATATTCTAGGAACTAAGTCACAACTGCGAAGCCTTCAGGCAACTAAAATACCTAATAGAAACACAAATCCGACAGGAGTGTACCCGTATTAAAGATCAGTGTTCTAGACACTATCTGTGTGCTTTGAGAGTCAATGCTTGCCATGCATCCTTGGAACCAGCCAGCTCCATTGGTTTCACCATGCTTCTCACTTGTTGCATTCCAACTCACATGCCGGTTTCTATGTTTGGCTACTAGAACTTGTCTCATGCACATTGGTGGCCTGGGACCATCTACAAATCACTAAATGCCCAAGAAAGGGTAGAATATACAGAAGAGTGGAGGGTGGATCTGTGCGTTGGCAGCCACGTGGCTGTGGGGACTGTACGGAGCCTATGCTTACCAAGGCCTATGGGCACATGCTCCTCATCTGCCACCTCCACCCCAAGGCCTTGGCAATCCCCACTAAAGACTATTGCTATTCTGTTGATATTCTGACCATTGGAGATCACTTGCTCCTAGAATTAGCGAAAATCATTCTAGCATTAAGTTGGCCTTTCTCCAAAAATGGTCTGTGTTCTTTATACTAAACCATTATCCTCATTCCACAATTTTAAGATGGATGAAAATCAGTTCTGCCAGGTCTTTTAACAAGTTCCCTGCCAACAAGCCCTCTGTCCTCAGAAAAAGCCCAGGAGAAGTGTGCGGTGAGGAAGGAGCCGCTGGCTTCGTCAACTGAGCTCTGCGGTCCTCACATCACTAACCAGGACCAGTTTCTGGAAGATGTATTAACTGGGCAAGCCATGTGTGGGCAGAGGGGGCTTGCAAAAAAAAAGACAGACCGGACGAACATGAAATAATAGTCATTATGAAGAAAACCCAAGGACAAGGTGGGAGCATCCCATACGGTAGCAGAAAGAGAAAAGTCTAAATTTGACCCTCTTGCTTAAGTTCTGTCCAAAACAACATTGTTCCTTACAGAAGCGGGGGCATAAAGATGAATGCACTCAAAGACTAGCTCATTCTGAGACCTGAGAGTCAAGTTCCAGTCTTGGGCATGTGAATGTCCAATTTCCCCACAACAATTCATTGAAGAGACTACCCTTTCCCTATTGAGTGGTCCCCAGGACTCGCCAGCAGAGTCATGGGCCCAGAGTGTGGGGGGGTTCTGTGCCCTCTGACACCACTGAGGTGCACATGTCTGCCTTCCCAGGTGTATGTCTGGGGTAAGTCTGGAAATGTGGAAGAAACATCTCCAGTTTTGCTCTTTTCAAGGTATATAGCTGCAGCATTTGGACAGACGTGGCCTCAAGAATGACCTGCAGAATTATCTGCAGAAGGGGAAAAAAAATACCCAGGCAGCTTTTTTGTGCTGGTCCTTGTAAAGAAGATGCTTTCTCTTCAGGTTCAGGGGCAGAGACAAAAGTTTCTTTTATACAGCTCCAACTCACTGATATAAAGTAGGAGGCTTTTATTTTCCTAAATTATGAACAAAACCAAATGAAGTTATAATCAAAATTTCATTTAGCTGTAATTTAATTATTGAACTATTAAATTATAATCTGTTATTTGATTATTTCTAATTCCTGAAGCAGTTCTTTCATTTTACAAAGACTTAGAGACTTTTGCCAATGAGCTTCAAAGATTAGTTTTAGGGCTTGACAGACCCTGAATGGTGTCTTCATTTTCTAAAGTTGATAAAAACTAGAGATTTCGGGCCCTTCCTGGTGACATAGCGCAGTGACAGCACAGCCCTGAGCATACTAGGGAGCGTCTGGTTTTCCTTCCTTCCTTCCTTCCTTCCTTCCTTCCTTCCTTCCTTCCTTCCTTCCTTCCTTCCTTCCTTCCTTTCCTTATTTATTTTCTTTCTTCCTTCCTTTCTTCCTTTCTTTTCTCCTCTCTCTCTGTCTCTCTCTGTCTCTCTCTCTCTGTCTCTGTCTCTCTCTCTCCCCAAACTACACAAACAAAAAGCACAGGGTCTCTGCACAGCCTTTAGAGGATCTAAAACAGATGACAACACCAGCCTCTGGGGATCATCAGCTAGTGATGGGGATAGAATGACTTCACTAAATAAATACACTTTGCTCTGGAGATTAATGCTTAGAATTCCAGTACTCTCTAACTGGCAATACTGTGTCGACTCAAAGTTCCTCACCCCTATCCTACCTGAGCAGAGATAAGCAGGAACATTTTCAACAGAAAGAACAAATCTCCCGGGATTTAAGGCAGGAGAGTATCTTGGCACAACAGGATGAAACACAGAAGCTTTGTTTTAAACGTAAATGGTACAGTCTGTTCAAATATCAGTTTTCACAATTTCAAAAACAAATCCATAGAATCCACATGTGCTATTGAGAACGGGAGACTCAGTCCTGACAGGAAAGCAAAGGGTGTGAGTAGGCAGACTGAAGAGGGCACAGCACCAAAGACTGACAAACTGCACAAGGCGCTCGCTCGCTCATGGAGGAATGCAACCATACAAGGTGAAGCCTCTGTCATCAAACTGGTAATCGTGGGAAAGTATGGTAAAAAAAAAACAAAGCAAGTTGAAGAGGATGAAAGGAAGAAGGAAGGAGAAATCTCCTACACAGGTCTTGAAGCATCCATTGGTAGCATCCAGGAAATTTGCCTGGCAAAGCCAGTTGAGGAGCCCACAATCACGCCCACAAGGAAGCTCACCAATCTGAGTAGTGAGGAGACGTGCGAAGGACAGATGCAGGGTCTGTATACTAGAGAACTTGTGGAAAATTTAAAAACACAATGTCTGTGCTTATATCCAAACACAGTCACAATACAAAAACACGGGTGGAAACACACTGCCCTCAAGAGTGCACACCTCTTCAGAAGAAGTGGGGGGAGAGGGAACAGGAAGAGTCGGAACACACTGGAATGAACTAACCTATCTTTCTTTGTTATTTTCTCCTGAATGGTTTCATTGCATCCATAGCAGGCATTCAGTTACCTATTCAGTGAGTAAGTGAAGAAACGAATCTATAACTCAGCGAAACTTAAGCACCATTTCAATGTAGATGAATTAGAAATTCATATCCAAAACAGGGACCTGTCCTCTGGGCTTCAAATTCAAATATTCAAGCTAGCCACTTTCTCAGACGTCCAACAACCTCATCAAGTTCTTTGTTCTCCAGTCAGCTGCACTCAGATGGGCACTTTGATCCAGGCCCTACAATCATCAGTTTTCCAGAAATGGTCCCAGCCACTTCCAACCTCTATCAAATCTCTATGGCCAGGTTTCAGCTCCAGAACTGGCCTGTGGCCCTGGATGGAGCGGTACAGCAGTCAGCTGAGCTGAGGCACGGCTGAATGTGTTTTGGTCCCTCGACACCTACAGATCTGCAGACCTTGGCAGTCGGACAGACACTTGGACACTTCCTGCTGGACAGTGTAACTTCCCCATCTCTGAGGAGCAAGGATGCTATTGTTGGCAAGGTTTTCGAATAAGGAAAACTCCGAACAATCATGCCCGGCCATTATTTGAAGCTGGTCTATACCAGAAATTCCCAACCCAGGAGCCACGGAAGGGGGAGAAGCGATACTGAATCATTAGTCCCCTGGGCACCCCAAATTGCTGTGCTCATTTCTTTCCACTTTGGGTGAGTGTGTCCCACCTCAGTTTATCCCAGTGTGCCAGGTGCGTGTAATTTTCAAGACTGTGGGTGAAGGCTGGAGCTACAGTCTTGGGCTCTGACCACAGGCTGAATGGAGCTGTTTCAGTAAGAAGAAACCTTGACCCATTTTCTTCTATGAGGAATCTCTCTCTCATAAATGCACCAGCTGGTCTTGGAGACAGGAAGCTGTGTGGCAAGCAGCTGGATCTTGAGCTCCCTGCAGCCAGCAAGGGGCATGCATGGAGGGGCAAGTGAGAGTGGCTAGCACCAACGTGCCTGGCTCTGCATAAGACCCAACAAGGTGACCTGGCGTTTAAATGGCGGCGGCAGTGAACAGCGGGGCAAAGAGCATTTCAGGCAGAAGAAACAGCTTGTATGCAAAGACAATCTAGGTCATGGTTTCAGATTCACTTCAAAGTTCAACAGGAAGTCATCGGGAAGGACTGTTCACTGTATCAGGGACCTGTCAGTGACAGGACAGGGAACACACCTGTCTCCAGTGAACTTCAGTTCCAGTGAGGGGGCTGCTGTATTTAGAACAGCCATGTGTAGTTTTAAGTGTAATGGAGCCTTTCTTGGCTCTTGGTTGGCTAAACTTGGGGAGGCAGGGGCTAGGGTCCTGAAAACTCAGTGGTCATCAAAGCCGCAGGCCAGTGCCTTCTAAGTTTGATGTTTTATTCCGAGAGGAATAAGGAAAGTCAGATAAGAAAAACTAAAGCAAATGTAGATTTATTAAGAAAGAGGAAGAAAGAACTCCTAAGAGTGGGAAGGTTCCAAGGGAGAGAGATACTCCTGCGCTGCCTGTCAGGGTCTGTTATGTGTTGTATGGTAGGAATGGGGTGGGGAATGAAGTATCTCGGTTGGTGTTGGTCATCTTGGGGGTATATTGTGGGCCAAGCCAGTAAGAAATATGTATACCCTATGCAGGCTCCTTAGCTCAAGTAGAGCGTTGTTCATTCATTCAGGGAGGTCTGTATGGCGCACGGCTAGCTCAGGAGCCATCACGTGCTTGCTTACTGGTTTAAGGACGCTGGCTCCTGCGCCACTAGCACTTTGCTGCAGCATGGAAACTGTTAGAGACATCCGGAGCGGCCACAGGGAGGAAGAAATGCTAGTGGCCCGGAGTGCAGTGGTGTCACGTGAGATGTAGGAGGAGGGTTACATATGAAGAACATTCTTTGGAGGAATCTGGGATTGAAAAGAACCTTGAGGTATCCAGCCTAGTTTCTATCTGAAGCTTCTGTGTTCTTCAGGAAAACCCGAGCAAAAGATGTGTCTAGCCCTGCCCATGGGTCTCTAGGCACCACCGGTACCTGCTTTGTTTATCGTGTGTGTGTGTGTGTGTGTGTGTGTGTGTGTGTGTGTGTTTAAATAACAGTACTGAAATCTGTCTCCTTGAAGTTTCTACTCATGATTTCAAGTCCCACCCCTTTGGGTTAGGTGGGAAAAAAATTGTACACTTATTTCAAACATTTGTTATTTTTTAAATAGCTAAAGATGGTTAATTCCTCTCCCAGTTAAATATCCCCACCTGTGATTTGGCCGCAGCGCATCCTCAAGGGCTCATGCATACAATGAAAGCAGCCTCTGAGTATACTGCTGGCTAGAGGTCTTGCAACCTTTGAGGGTGTGGCCTACAAACGGCGGGGAGGTCCTCCCAGTGGCTGGTCTAAGACTTTCAGTTGTTAAACCATAAGCTAAGAAAGTTCTTTCTTTCCTAAGAGCCCAATCTTGGGCACTTGTTAAAGCAATGGAGAACAGACTCATACTGTTTCCTTCTTTTGCTCCTCACATGACACAGTAACCACCCTTGCATCGCAGAACGCATGGAACACAGCCTCATCTCTCCTAGACACTCAATCCTCTTTGTCTCTACTAGCTGATTAAATTCACATTGGAGTAGTCATCCTTCTGCCTTAATTTCTGGCATAATTTTTAGTATATTCTGATTCAAGAATGTATAGGATTTATTAATTATACATGTTATGTCTTTTAGTTAAGACCTGATTGGTAATTCTCAGAAATATCTTCCAGAAAACCAAACCAAATAAACTGACCATGAGAAAGCAGCAACAACAAAACAACCCACACATTTATGCAACAGATAGGATGCTCACTCCCAGCAAATGAGCCATCTCTGCTCGCAGGGCTCCCTCGCGCTCAGGGTTTGACATCTGCAGCCACGGCTTCAATAAGATCATAACTGTGCTTTTGAAGCGCTGTAACTAAACTCGGGGCTTGGGAATCTGTGGCTCTGCAGTACTGTCAGGAGCCCGGGAGGCTGTAATGACTCATAGTGTCCCACTGTTTTGTGAACGACTCCACGTCTCAATCCGCACTTGGCAGTGAAACAAAGAAGACTATAATAAGCATTTTATGCTATTTTAAAAGCAAACTCTTAGCTTTCACTGTATGAAAAAAAAAGAAACACATTCAGTCAAAGAGTTCAATTTTCCAAGCTACTAGCAAAATGCCTCCCTTTTTGTTATATTAATTCTCATTATCCAAGTTGACAAGGTCACAGGAACACAGACTGTTGCATTTTTGCTTTTTATATTTCTCCATGTTGGCACTCCACTAAATTTAAATTGGGTTCTTTCAACCCTGGCCACAAATGGACATTTTCTTTTTGGTGATGTGGAATTTTCTAGACCAATGCTTCCCAAACTTGATGTGCACACAAATCATCTGTGGCTGTGGCGGCTCCATAGATGCTCGGCCAAGAGGCTCCCAGTGAGCCCTGGGGTGCTGTGCTCCTAAGTCTTTGTAGAAAGGTTGTTTGCTAAGCCGCAAACCCTCTCTAGATGGTTTTACTCCATGGAAAGAAAATGTTGAAGCCAAGAGTCACCTGGACCCTTTTGAGTTTCTATGATTTCAAATTATCTTGATTTCCTTAGTCCCTATACTTCTTATTAACCACCTAATCCACAAAAGCAATTCAAAATCTGTAAGTATGCTTCACTTTATATAATAAATGGTTCTAAAAATAATTTAATAAGTTAGTCAGAGTGGCTCACACCTGTAATCAGTAAGCTGAGGCAGGAGGATCATAGTTTTTACAGACAGTTTGGGCCACATAGGGAGTTCAGGGTTAGCCTTGGCTACAGGGTGAATTCAAGGCTAGCTTGAGCTTGGGCTACAGGGAGAGACTGTCTCAAAAAGGAACAACAAAATCATCAGTTTCTAGAACAAATCCCACTCTTCACTACCTAGGAAAGCTTGCTCTTTTACAATTCTGCTTTTCTGTGCTCCAGCTGTGTTCCGAGATTTTGTTGCTGCTGTTGCTATTAAGCAGAAATCCCTTCTGGAACAAGAAAGTAAAGATTTTGCCCAAAGGTCCATGCTTGGGAACTGTTGAAGGTGAGTCACAGAGGTCTGACGTACATACAGCTCCGATTTTAGGAAGAAGACCCAGGAAATGGAAGGACATCCAAGGACATCCACGGGCAACTCTTTGTGATGGAGGAGACACTATTCTCACTATTCAACCTAGGGGACCTCGCCTGGGATGTAAATTAGCCACTCCCTTGAGGGAGGAGACCATCAGGGATCCCAGGGTCTGGGTACTACCTCATGGGTCTTGTTGATTTAATTAGCCTGGTTTGGGGCCTGGCTGTAAGCATTCTTTGGTCAAAGTCTAACAGTCTTCCCTAGTGCATTGTAGTCCACAGGGCCAGTTCATCTGAAATTCTAGAATCCGCACGGTATGTGCAGCATACCTTATTCCGCATTGTTCTTCAATGGGAATACATAAAAAAAACCATGAACACAACATATCAGGGGCTGGGGCTGTAGCTCAGTGGTAGAGCATCTGTCCAGTATGCATGAAGCCCTGAGTTCTGTTTTCACTTCTTCAAGGAGAAAAAGTAAGGACTGACTGATTGATTGACTGATTGATGACAGAGCTGGTAAAATGATAAGAACTTCCCCCACAAGCTGCCTGGAAGTCCTTGAGAGGCCGCTGTCACAAATGCCAGGCTTTCCTTGGTTTTGAACACAAGATTTAAATGACAACTTGCCCAAGCAAAGCAGAGCTTAGCTAGAAGTCGTTCCTTAGCTTCCAAGTGGCCAACACCACACAAGTCACAGAAAGGCAATGTGGCTGGAACATAGAAGCCCAGTATGCACGGACAGCACACGTCCAGATGTGCGCATCATCGGCAGTAGAGTGACAGAAAACAGAAGTCTGGTTGTGTATTAGGTTAGATCTCAAAAGGGAGCACAACTTCAGGCTCTGCATAAAATACAAAATCATCAGGGTGGGGCAGGGGGACAACTCCAAAGTAGACCTCAGGAGGCACGGCAAACACTATTTGCCTGCAGAAATAGCACTGGGATTGGTGTAGAGCACCATGGTGAGCTCTGACGGTCGGCCATGTGGTTCTGTGTGGTGAAGCCTTCCACATCTGGGACACTGTCAGTCAGGAAATGCTGCTTTCAAGGCGGGGAGTAGGACATCTGTCATTAGAAACGACTCAGGCACAGAGGTTGATTCATTGGATGCCTTCTGGAACTGAAGAACAATGGTGGGACTCTCGTTCCAGCTGCTGCCGCCCCTCCCCCACAGCTCTGCTAGAACAACCGCACAATCACCATTGCCATTTCCTGGAGCCAGAGAACATGGCTGAGAAGAAGAAACCTGCTTCGCCAATCCCAGCCTTGTTCCCGCAGCCCTCAGTGGGAGAAGGAAACTAGAAAGACGTGGAGACAAGCAGAATGGAAGTGCAGGCCAGGAAAAGCCCAAGGAGAGTCATCCCCAAAGAGAAAGGGAAGCTGGCAATTCCAGGCTGGGGCTGCACTGCCCCACAGGCTACCTCAAACCGCAAGGCGGTGATACAGCAGCCATAGGGAAGCTTAAGAGAGAGAACTTGTTACATCTAAGATATTATCAAAATTAATTTTTGCCTCTTATTATTTTCTTACATCTTTAATCTTTTATATGTATATAAATGGTATGTGCACATATATGTATAAGTATTCATGTGAGCATAGCCGCATATATGGGTACCAGATGTAAATACACACGTGTGCACATGTATGTGGAGACCTGAAGTTGATCTCCATGTGTCTTCCCCTTTCCCTTTCCATTTTATTATTGATATAGGGCCTCAAAATTAAGTCCAGAGCTTGTGGACTGTCTATCCTGGCTAGCCAGCTTGAATGGGGGGACCCCTGTGTATGTCTCCTGAGAGCTGGGATTACAGGCAGTCTCCACGAAGGCTGTCTGGCTTTTGTGTGGGTTTTAGGATCCCAAAGTCTGGTCTTCATACTTGTTGGCCAAAGGGCTTTATGTACTAAACAGTTTTCTTCTTATTATTACTTTTAAGCATTGTTATAATAAAATATATGTGTAGCTTGGAATCTATGTTTATTGGACAGCATTGCCCTAGAGGGAACAATCAGAAACAAAGAAAGAAGCCATCGTACTTCACTGGAAACAGAAACACGCAGCCTCTGAATTATACAGTCATGTGCTACTCAAAAGACAGCACTGTGACTTCTGATTCTGGCTGTCACAGGAGATCACAAAGGTGATACACTGCCTTGCCTAGTTTTTTTTTTTCTAGTTTAAGGAACTAGAAAAGCTAAACAGGCACACTGAACAATGAGTTTTAGATTCAGTCCAGAAAGCAGTTCACACTGAGTCTTGGGAAAGGGAAATGAAGGAGAGTTCTACAACTTCTTGCCTTCTTAGGTCCAGTTTCCAAAGTGAAGCACAACAAGGCATCCACAGCCAAGCAGTATGGTTGCAATGTTATGAAAATATCTCTTACCGTCGAAGAGACTGGAACTTTTGTTGGACCTCCCTGAGGTCATATGAGACGCCATCCTACTGTGTCTCACTCAGTCTGTCTGTTAAACCTCCCTTGAAGGGAGCAGTGTAACAACCAAACGTATGTGCCTTGAATTTCCCATGTAATCAACTCTTAGTCCCTAAGCTAATGTATAGCTGTAATAGCATAATATTACATAATGTGTACTCTTCCCTGACCTGGCTAATGTGTATGAGTGTTTTTCCTGCGTGCATGTCTGTGCACCATGTGCATGTGCCTGATACAGGAGGAGGTCGGAGGGCATCAGATCCTCTGCAACTGGACTTATGTAAAGTTGTGGACTGGCACTTGTCGGAAACAGCAGATAGGCAGAAAGCAGCCTTATAAAATGACTATCTACCATAAAGACTGGCAGCAGCTTTTGAATATTGATTGATAGTGACCAGGTAAGTTGAAGTCAATGACTTAATCCCTTGTAAAACTCTGTTAACTTTTCTGTAAAGTATTTTATTCCTTCCCTTTGTAATGCTTCCCGAGCTGTTCAATAACAAAAGGAACACCCTTTGTTAGGGACAGACAGACAGACAGACAGACAGTCACACAGTTCTCAAGGCTCTCAAGTATTCAAGTAGTCACAGATTCAGACTCATATAACAGACAGACAGAAGACACAGGGGGAGCAAAACAGGGAACAAATTAAAATCTGCCTACTCTTAATTAAATGACACCAAGGGGAAATGCGTGGACTTCTATCCTTAATGCATTCTTGGTGACATCACATTATTGGTGATGTGCATTTATTATTAATGTATTCACGCCCACTGCACAGAGGGCCAGTGAGCTGAGGAAGCCAAGTTGGAGTTCACTAAAGGCAGGAAGCAGAATTTTGTAAGGCTAATAGTGTGGCGAGGAGAGGAAGGAGCCGTGTGGAGAGAGAGCATGCCATCCAGAGTGCAGCGAGGTCTTTTTGGTCCTGTCTCTGCAGATGACAAGGAAACTCCTAGAGGCCAGGCAAGGTCTGGGCAGGTGGGACTTGGCAGTTAACAGCACGTATTGTTCTTTCAGAGGACCTGGGTTCAATTCTCAGCACCACACGGCAGCTCACACTATATATAATTCTAGCTTTGGGGGATCTAATGCCATCTGAATTTCTCCTGACCCAGCACATCTACATGGGCCACAGATATACATGCAGGCAAAACATTCAAGCACAGTAGAAAAATACATGTCATATATATTCATATATATATGTACACACACATATGTTCTATTCAAGAAGGCAGAGGAAAACCAAATTAAAGAGAGAAATACAGTGGCTATTATTTTAAAGCCTAAAATGAAATTTAGAGAAATAAAAACAAATACATGAAATAAAACCATATATTAGATAAGATTAGTAACAGGTTAAATGCTCTAAAAGGAAGGACCAAAAGTACTGAAAACACAGTCATAGAAATTATTGGTAATGAAGCCCAGAGAGGGGAAAACCCCAAACAAACAGAGTGGCACTGACCTGTGGCTAACGTAGGTTGTTAATGAAGTCACAGGAGCAGAAGGGACAGGAGGAAGGACCATAGCAAAACTTGAGGGCTGGGATGTAGCTTCTGGAACCCTGCCCAGAAACTAGGCTCAGGGTCTGATCCTCAGCACTGCAAGAAAACTATTTCTGAAACCTGAATTTGATTTTAAAAAAAATATGAAGGCAGCTGGGTGGTGGTGGTGCACGCCTTTACACCTAGCACTCAGGAGGCAGGCAGATCTTTGTGAGTTTGAGGCCAGCCTGGTCTACAGAGTGAGTTCCAGGCCAACAGCCAGGGCTACACAGAGAAACTCTGTCTTAAAAAACTAAAAACTTAAAAAAAAATTGAAGACATAGAAAAACCCAAGCTAGATCCTGTAGTGAAAAGAGGCCATGGGCTGCTGACAAACAGCACTCTAATCAGAATACTATGAAGAAAGAGAGAGGTGGGGAACTCAGCATTCTAAATTCATCCAAGCAAACATGTTCAAAGAAAGTAACTAATTTCATGTCAACAGAAGCTGTGAGAACCACTGATCAGAAGACCTATACTTAAAACAAACAAGTACTTTCGTGCACAGAAAAGACCAGAAAAAAAGCCCTCTGATTCTTGGGGTCCCTCCTGGTATAGAGAAATGAAATTTTCTTGGCACTGGAACCCAGTTTGAGCAGGAAAAGCACAAGTCACATGGTGGTGCTGCCCAGAAGCCTTTTAGGAGCAAGGTTCTGTTGTGCCCCCTGTGGTGGCTGCTCATGCTGTGTGTTATCCTGGACTGCAGAACGCCATCTTGTCCAGAGTTAGGCTCCACTGCGGAAGGCAGCACATAGCCAGTGACATTCTAATGCTGGATTTGCCTCAAAGGGGACACCTCTGAGTGGCTACTTAGGTACTTTCTGAAGAGTTGGCTGAGGCCTTTGTTGTAGGGCCCAGTCCAGTGTTCTTTGCTGTCTCACAGATGTGCAAGTACAGAATACCCCAAATGCTCATTTACACACACACACACACACACACACACACACGCACACACACAGGCACATACACACTCAACTGACGTTGAGTACGTAAGAAAACTGCCTACAGCTTCCTGAACAGTTACACAGTTATCTTCCCCTCATCCTTCTCTTGACAGACGGGCCTTCTTGAAAGCCTGGAGTTCCTTCATATCCTCAGTCCATCTTCTACTCACATAAGTGACCAAGTATGTCTGTTTGTTTCAGGTGTATTAGAGACAACCATGCAAGCATTACCTGGCACTTACTGGATAGTACCAGTTCTGACATCGGTGAATGTTTCTCTATGGAAGCTGGGCCCTGGTGGAGGATGGCTCAGACACAGCTATGACAGAGGGTAGCCAATCCCATGCCTCTGAACAATATAACCATGTTTCCAGGTTCACATCAGCACAGATGTGCATACTGGTTGTTGGGAACAACAGCAAGCCCACAGGCCGTGGAGTTACAGCCCGGAGTTGTTTTGCTTGGGATCTCCTGATCCCATGTGTGGTAAGAAACACCACTGCAAGAACACAGTCCCTCAGAGAGCCCAGAGCACCGCAGATGGCATTCCTGCAGTGCCCAGAACAGAGCACAGGTCAAGCTTTCTGCCTCATAAATCATAGCCACTAGAGCCTGCATGACAAAGCTAAGCTAAGCTCTTCACGACTGTTTTGTTTGCCTTCTCGATGTTCTCATGAAGAACATTTCCTTTGTGCTACTTGAAGCTCTCACTGACATTTACTCGGTGGGGCTGAGGAGGTGGACACAGGATGCGGCAGTGCTGATCAGCATGGGGTCTCCCTCACACCGGCTTTTACCAATCTCTTTGGCCCAAGACTCCCTTAGTAAAACATTCACATCCTGGTGTGATGTGTAGATTTATTAACAAGTCATGAATTATGTCTGGTCCCTTGTCTAGAGCTCAGATTCTACAGGACACATCTGTGTGGAGACTGACTCTATCTCTATCTCTGTCTGTCTGTCCGTCTGTCTCTTTTTGTGTGTATGTAATATGTGTGTGAGAGAGAGGAAGAACGAGAATTTTTCTGCTAAGAAAATAGTGACCATCTGCTCCTTTCAGAATTAAAAGAAGTTCATTGCACTTTTTGTGAAATGATTTTTAAATCATGGGTCCAAGCAATGTCAGAAAGTCTCTGCCTGCTTTTTGCCTAGATCTTCTCCACCCTCATTGTCCTTTCCAGCTGAAACAAGATGGGACCCATGGTCTAGGAGCTATGAGAGACACTATGTGGGGGACAGGAGGGAGAGCCTGGATGTGAACAGCACAACCATCTGTGGTATGTTCGCTTTGATAGTTTTATTTCTGGCAACTGCTTAGCTGGCTTCCTATTGGGCAAATGATCTCACTAGTCTAGTGCCTCTAAAGAACTTCCAACATTAGACTGCTCAGATGGCTCAGCAGGTAAAGGTAACCTGCCACCAAACCCGGGGATGTGAGTTCAATCCCTGGAACCCATGTGGTGGGAGGAGAGAACAGACTCCTGAAATTTGCCCTCTGACCTCCACAAATGTATAAATGCACACATGAAATAAATAGATGCAATAATTTTTTTTTAAAAAAAAAAAGAACTGACAACACTGGCATTTTGAAACCCGAAATAGCAATAGGCAGGAAGCTGAAGAGTGGGCACACGGAGCTAATGCATAGTAAAGCAAGCACAGCAAACCATCTTGTGGCTTGCTAATCTGCAGGCAATTTTGGGGATGGAGGGCTTGGAGATTCTACATGGACACCCAGAAGCTGAAGGCTCCTTGGGGAGCCCATCCCCAGCCAGCTCTGGCATCCAGCTGCTTTCCATACTGCTATCCCAAGAAGCAGACTGTGCTGAACAGGCTAACAGCTGGTCTACTCCCCTGTCCCCAAAGCCCCTGGTTTTCTTGAAATATAATCTTTTCTCCATCCGAGGCTGGCTTATTTGGGGTTAAGAGCTTCAGAGACATGTGGGTGTTATCAGAGACAGAGACAAGCTGCTCTGCCTGCATGTGGACATCACAGCACTGTTCCACCAGAAAGAGAAGTCACAGAAACAAGCAAGTGGGGGGGGGGGTGTCTAGACAAGCAAATTTACATACCAAACTGCAAAAGTATACTGAACAAGTCAGTATGAGAGAATGCTGGGATAGTGTTATCCTGAAGCAGGTCACTGTCTCAGCTCCAGTCCTGATGTGCGTGCATGACCATAGTGTCTCTGTTTCTTTGTTAACTCACAAGCCCTTCCCATCAGTCTTGGTTCCATCTCAATTAGAGATGCGTGGTTGGGTCCTTCCTCTGTAACTTAACTCAGTGACCTGTTGTATGTGTTCCTCTACTACAGGCCAAGGGCAGAATAACAGAAACGCCAAAAATTGAGATTTGGAAAGCTGGGAAGCTGGTTGTGGTGGTGCATGCCTTTAATCCTAGCAGCTGGGAGGCAGAGACAGGTGGATCTCTGTGAGTTTAAGACCAGCCTGGTTTACAGAGTGAGTTCTAGGACAGGCCTCAAAGCTTTAGAGAACCCTGTCCTAGGAAGAGGTGGTTCTTCCACGGGCACAGCCCCTCAGGCATCATACATATCTTTCCTTTATTTGCACACATCTAGCAAGGCATTTGTCCCTCCCACTTTGATTTCCTTAAGCAATTCTACCATTTAAGGTTTATAAAAACCACAGATTCATAGCTGTTAAGCTGGAAAAAAAAATCGTGAATGGGATGGACAGCCTTTATGAAAATTTCTCAAGTGCCCTCCCTGAGGAGTTGGAGTTTGTTCATCAATTGTTTTGTAAAGCAATGATGAGAAAGACAACTAAGTCAAAGAGCTGAGCCCATCTGGAGAGGCCAGAGAGCTCACCCTTGTAACCAGACTCCAGTTCCTCAGGCTTCACAAGGTCATCCTCATGGCTGTGTGACTTTGGGCTGCTGTGTAACTTCTTCACCCTGCCTTTCTCTCTTCCACCACAACAGGAAGAACACAGCGGCTTTATTAAGTGCCAGCGAGACTCAGAGAGCTGATGTATGGGAAGGTGAGTGGTGCACTCATGATGGACAGCAAAGCCTGCAGAAGAGCGAGGTGTCAGAGTGAACCACTTAAGGTCCCTCCCAGCTCTAAAATCCTATGGGGATTCTATTTTGTTGTGGAAATAAATATAGAATCTAAAAGGATTTTTAATTTAAATTTTTTTAAGCCAAGCAACTGAGTGCAGCTATTTATGCATTCACTGTTGTTTCATGAATAATTGTAGAAACAGCTGGTCTGCACATACATTCGGGAACACGGAAACAGAAATTGAGAGTGGTTTTGGCTATTTCGTTTCAATCATTAGTCTTTATGCTACTTTTAGGAAGCTTTGTTCAACAAAGGGCATTTTTATATCTGTTACCACTCACTAAATAAAGCCTTGGAGACCAGGAGGCCTCTTAGATGTTATGGATTTTATACTTCTGTAACTTGATGACATTGAGTGAACATGTCAGAAGGGATCATCTGGAATGTGAGTCATGAAAGTCACCTGGCAGAAGACCACTTAGGAAACTGTCACTGGAGCCTTGGTTGGAAGCCAAGGGTCCTGGCATCTGACATCAGCTGTTGCACAGCCTGTAGAAGCCAAACGAGAGGCCTGCCTGGGTGCCAACTGTCAGCCGACTTGCCTCAAACGGCCCTCTGTGTGTCAGTAGGAAGGACATTGCTGAAGGAGCAGTGCCAGTGGTGACAGCAGCAAGGCCATAGCGTGCTCCTGGTGACACCAACATGGTGTGAACAGCTACTCTGTCACCAGCTTACCAATGAGGACACTGAGGCAACAGGACCATGATCACATGGTCAGGAAACGGGAGAGTTGGAATGGACTCTGAAGAGCCTGTGTTCTCGACCACTTGATTACTTTAAACAGAAGGGATTAAGAATAAAAATAACTAAGAAAGCATTTCTTAGGCTTTTAATAAGTTTAAAAGTAAATTAAAGAATGTGTGATGAATTACATTCTATTTTTATTAGTTTGTGTTTATGGGGTTGTCCATTCACACATGTGCGTGTGTACGCATGTATGCCTGTGCACATGTGCGTTCCTGCATGTGGTCTCCAGAAGACAGTTTTGGATGTTATTCCACAGGAGCTGGCTGGCTGTTTTCTGACACAGGGTCCAGTTCAGCTCTCCGGGATGATTAGTGACTCTTGGGAATCTTCCTATTGCCATTTCCTCAGTACCAATTACAGGCGTGTGCTGACACTTTAATATGGAATCAGGGTTGAACTCAGAGCCTTACCCTTGTACAGCAGAGTTCTGCCATCTGAGTCACCTCCTTGGCCCTGTGCGCCTTTTAATCTCATATTTTGAGGACTTGGTATTTTTATGTGCTTGCTATTTTTGACTCCATGCAAGTATTTTCCCTTACTTTTCTATTACCAGTTTTCTACCCTTAATTCAAATGAAAAAGAAGACACGAGTGACATTTTACCCCATGAGGGACTTCATCTCTGGCCTTGGCTTTGTTTTGACATCACTGTGCAAATCCCATGTAGGCCTCAGTTTCCTCATGGTAACTAACTTGGTCCACTATTCATCAACTCAGGGCAGAGCTTACAGAGTGTCACTCTAGGAACTTACCAGTCAGACAGTGTTAGTTTAAAGATGTTGGGCCAGGTTGCCAAGGGGATAGCATCCCCAACCTGGCTATGATGGCTGTGTTCTCTGGCTCCTCCTGATTGTCCTGGCTGTTCACCAACACAGGATGTCACAGAGACAAGCTTGAGTTGGCCAGGACCCATGATAACATTTAGAGAGAAAAAACAAGAGCTTAAGGATGATCAAATCCATGCTACACAAGTGTGCCTGCCATGTTGTGTTCAACTTCCTCTAAAAGCACTCTCATGTTTTCATGGGGAACGACAAGATGAATGTGTCAGCCTGTCATGTTTCCTCATACGATGTGTGTGGGTTGGTAGCTCATCAGAAAACTGCCCATTTTAGCTGGGCAGTGGTGGCACACGTCTTTAATCCTAGCACTTGGGAGGCAGAGATAGGTGGATCTCAGTGAGTTGAAGACCAGTTCAAGGTCTACAAAGTGAGTTCTAAAACAGCCAAGATTGTTACATGGAGAAAAAAAGAAAGAAAGAAAAAGAGAGAGAGAGAGAGAGAGAGAGAGAGAGAGAGAGAGAGAGAGAGAGAGGAGGGAGGGAGGAAGGGAGGGAGACTTAGAAGACATTTGTGGAGGTCTATAAACTTCTGACTTCCATTTTTAATGTATTTAAGAATCAATCAGCTTAGAAACAACAGAGTTTGCATGAAACACTAACTGCCTTTGAAACGGCTTGCAGTTGGTTTCCTTGCTCCTCTAGGACTTCCAGCTCCTTCTCTCCCCTTGCAATGCAACACTGCCTTCAATGCCTCTTTAAAAGGAGGCTTTACGGCTTTGGAGGAGCTTGCTGGTTTCACAGCCAGTTTCGCCACTGCAGCAGAAAAGAGACTGCATGTGTAAGCCAGCTGAAGTCAAGCGCAGCAAGAATTAGGGCTGCAGGGCCACACTACCCTCAAATTGCATTTGGAAAGAGCTTTTCCTAGTATGGCATGGGAAACCAGGGATTCTTGCTCACAGGCTGCCAGGCTGCTACATTTCTAATCTGGCCTGGCATGACCTATTAGACATCAGAATTGTGAAGGGCACAGGGAAACCAAACAAGGGTTTCCACTGGCGTCCAAGTGTGCCCACCCTGGCTTCCTGCCAGACCTGGAATACCGTCACCCACCAATTAATGTGAGGCCTGTTTCTTTACAAGAACGGGAGGTCTAGGAAGGCTCAGCCAGAAGGGATGACAGGTTTAGCTGAAGGCCCCCTTTTATAGCAACTACTGCGAACATCAGTTAACTGTCCAGCTTGGATCCTCATTTCTGCTCTTCAACTTTGCCTGTCAGGCAGAGGTACCATTTTCATAGGAAAATGCTTGGAATTCATAAGAGCTAGAACACTGATCTACAACATTCAGTAAAAGTTAATTTCTTAGCGCTCCAGCTTTAGGGGGAAAGTTAGTTTTCAAGAAGCCTGCAAGGGTAACAAGTGTACCTTTAATCCTGGCACACAGGAAGCAGAGGCAGGAGGATCTCTGTAAGCCTGAAGTAAACCTGCTCTACATAATGAGTTGCAAGCCAGCCTAAAACATTGATCCAGATGTGGCCCAGGTTCAGAGGCTAGAGATGGCTGAGAGCTCAGGCGCCAGTGAGTGCAATGAGCACGTGATTTGTCCACTCTTCAGCAGCCTTTCAGATAAATTTACTAAAGCAGAAAACAAATAAACCAGATGTGATACAAATGAATTTATTACTCAGAATGCAGCTACTTGTACACATAATTCTTCATTGGTGAGAAGAGGCTGTCATACACAGGTGGTGGCATCCCAGAGGGGACCAGCTCCAGCTATCATCCTGAAAGATGCTTAGCAAGATTCCTTCAGTCACAGGGAGTCAGGACTGACTTTCTTTACTTGTGTTCAGTGTCCAGCTCAAATCCCAGCACTCAGTGGTTTGCTCTGGTCCTGAATCAATGGCTTTTGCCTGGGACCACTGTGTAGCACACTCCATTTCATACACTGTAATTGTTGCTAAGGAGTGGATTACTTCCCTAAGTCAGTGATTGAGCCTTGTGCATTTCTCAAGTCCTGCCCTCACTGTTTCTGATATAAAGTACAGATAAAATGCAAAATAAATGTAAACTGCCAAAAATCAAAAAAAGTATTAGGAATTTGTATTCTAGCCATGTATTACATAACCACCTTTTGTTCATTTCCAATCACACATACCCTGCTCGTCCTGTAAGATCACAATGAAAATGACAAGAGCCCCCTGTCAGCCAATGGGGGCAGTAGGCATCCTGACACTCAAGCACAGAATGTTATTTGCATATGTGGGGTGATGCCGGTGTGAGCAACCCTACTGTACTGCTGTGTGCATAAAATTACAGCAGAGACAATTATGCATGATATGTAGAACTTGATGATGATGATGAGTGAATGCTACTTGTTTATGTATTTGCTTTATCGCTTTCATCATTATAAACAGTGAAACCCTTTCCATATTTATACAGAAGCATACTGTAAAGGCATAGTTATATTCCTTTAACCCAGCCTCATACATTTCCATTTTTAGCATCTCTTGTCATTTTTATCTTCTGTTTCAATTAACAAAACTTCATGATGTTGTGTTCATCTCGCCCTTAAGAGCTGTAGGTTATACCATATAGCCTGAGTATGTGTGAGTTCACACAATGACTTAATCATCTAGCAATGCATCTGTGAATATGATCTGTAGTTAAGCAATGTGGGGCTGTATCTAGCAAAGCTGTTTTCAAAAAAGTACAGCCAAATGATGGGCAATATTCCAAAAGCAGAAGCAACCTCATGGAAAAAAGCGTCACATGCAAACTGGATGTTCAGCGGAGAAATATAAGGCTCTGACATATTTATTACTCACCCATCTCAACAAGCTTATCTGGGGTGAGGAGATGGCTTGTAGCATGAAAACTTGAGTTCAGATTCCAGCACCCATATAAAAGCTGCACAAAGCAGTGGAACACATGTGTAATCTCAGCACTGAGAAGGCAGAGTCCGGAGCCTATTGACCTAACAGTGTAGCCAAGTGAGTGAGCTCCTGGTCAGTGAAAGACCATGTCTCAAAAGAAAAAGTTGAGGTGGAGAATGATTAAGGAAGCTGATTGTGATTGATGTGCAGCTGTATACACTAATATGCACACGTGCAGCTGTGTACACATATATATGCATGTGCAGCTGCATACACACACATACACATTTGCAGCTACATACACACACATACACATGTGCCGCTGCACACACACATATACATGAGCAACTGTATACACAAAACAAATGCTGACTCAAGGGATTCTCGAAGTAGCAGTCATACTTTTGAATTAAAAAATCCAACTATTGGGGCTGGAGAGATGGCTCAGTTAAGAGCACTGGCTGCTCTTCCAGAGGTCTAGAGTTCAATTCCCAGCAACCACATGGCGTTCACAACCATCTATAACGGGATCTGATGCCTTCCTATGGCCTGCACATACATGCAGACAACACATGCATACATAAATAGTTTAAAATTCCAACCATCACATGCTCTAATAAAGTTCTTTCTTCCTCTTCAGTGCTAGAGATGTCTGAAGCACACTACTGCCAAGTTGCACCCCGAACCCCCAAAGCAAAGACCCACTCACGAAAAATCTGATTTTATAGAGAGCATCTTTGGCATAAAACCCGGACAACAGTTCACTGGTGGAGCACCACCCAGCATGTGCAAGGCTCTGGGTTTGATCCCCAGCACCTCAACAATCAAGAAAACAAAATAATTCTGGTTAAAAATGTGCTCACAGTTTTATACTCACTGACATTCACTCCAACTGTGTAGCGATATAGCCTCGCTGTAGAACATAACAAAATAAGGGCCTAGATTCTATTCTTGGTTAATCAATAGAGCAAACAAAATGATGATGAACACAGTGTTCCGCCGTCTGGACCTCACCTCTGTTGTGGCCTTTGAGACCACACTTTAGGAATGGCTCAGACTGGCGAGGACTTACCTTCATGAATATGCATCGATTGAGCATCTTCATTATGAGGTAGCCCCAGTAGAGGTGAAGGCCCTGCAGGATCATGAGCTGGAGGTTGAGGAAGATGTATGAGAAGAAGGGTTCGAGGTAGTGCAGAGGTAGAATCAGGGTGCAGTACAAAATCCTGTGGAAAGACAGGTGGGGGATCTCACTTTAGCCAAAGCCCTGGTGAATTCTCAACAAGAAGGAACATTTGTCCCTCTCCAAACATATACCAGGACTTGATTTCAAGTGATATTTAGGAAAAAAGGGTCAATATTGCCATTTATATCAAACTTAGCTGACAATCAAGAAGTACACCCTGTTGCCTAAGAGAAAAACAGAAACAAACGATGCTTCATGCCACTGCTTGCTTGAGAGTCCCTGGGCCTCAGCTGCCTCTTTGTAAACAGAAAAGTTTCCATGAACCTTTTTACCTTCTAGGAAGAAAGAACTTACGGACACAATTGAGACAACAGGTTTACATGTGGCACCTTATGACATGGCTTCATTGACTTGGTGTCAGCGGAGACTTGAGATGGCTGGGATGTAGGTCAGTGAGAGCAGGTACCTAGAATACACTAGGCCAAGATTTGATTCCCAGTACTCCTTCCCCAAACACTCATTTCATGATTGCTTCTGCTTCCTGAAGGGAACTGCCCACTGTACCTGCTGCATACACAGACTCCTGAACACTGTCCAGATGCGGGGCATCTCCAGTGGTTACTCCAGGGCAAAAGGCTAACAGTTCTTTCAGCAATCCTCACACCACGGTGATGTTAGAGCATTAAAAAGGTCAGGTTATAAACATATATTTACTTACAAAAATAATTTGAAACAAAAAAGGACAAAAATTGTCCACAGTATCATACTCTTAAATGACACTGTAATTTAGTGCCTCATCTTCCATTTTTCCATAAATTATTTAATTTTAAAACTAACCTACAGCCACTTTAGCTGGGGTTTGGCATAGAGTTCAGTGAGCTGTGGGCCATAGAACTGGCACCTGTGCCTAGGATGCAGTTCTATCGCTCGGCATCCCACCCGCTCCACTCTTAGCAAGTACACCCACCTTTACCCAAGTAGCTCTTCTCCAGCCTCACTGAACATCCTTCCCCATTCTTTGTGAGACTGTTGTCTTTTACTTGCCCACTACTTTTATGATTCAACCAAGTCCTGTTGTGGGATAATCTTTTTGCATACTGTGAGAATATGTAACTGTTAGAAGTTTAACAAAAAGCTGAACAGCCAATTGCCAGGCAAGATTTCCAGGCAGAGAAGAAGCTGGGAAGAAGAAAGGCAGAGACGCCAGGAGAAGACAGACAGATGTGGCATGAGTTGGACACACAAAATGGGAAAGAGGTAAAAGTCACGTGGTAATGTAGACTAATAAAAATATGGGTTAATTTAAGTTATAAGAGCTAGTTAGGAATAAGCCTAAGCTATAGGCCAAGCTTTCATAATTAATGTCTCTGTGTCATTATTGGGGAACTGATGATCCTGATAAAAAAAAAAAGAAGTACAACTACACAGTCCCCATGGGAATCAGTAGCATTCCTTTGTGCCACTCAGTGTCCCGCTGTATGAGCAGATCACACTCATCTGCTCACCCCACTCGGTGTCCTGCTGTATGAGCAGATCACACTCATCTGCTCAGCTTCTGAGGAGCACTGGAGATGTTTTCCATGTTTGACCATTAGGAAAAGAATCATTACATACACTGACACATGCTCTTTGTGCAAACGAAAGCTATTGTTACCAGCTGCAGAAAAGTAAGTGTGTAGGTGAAACTGCTGTGTGGTGTTTGGCGAGTGCATGGTTAACTGTACACATGTCTGAAGCACTGTTCTCTGGAGTGGATGCTGTGTATCCTCCTTCCATGTCCACTGTTCACATCTACCTCAGCTCTGCATATCGTCTTATAGAGACTTCTATCTCCATATGAAATATGGTCCTTGGCAGGTTTTACATTTGTGGCAGCTTGAATAAGAAGGGCCCCGTAGGCTCATATATTTAAATGCTTAGTTACCAGTGGGTAGCACTACTTGAGAAGGATTAGGAGGTGTGGCCCTCTGGAGTATGTATGGCCTTGTGGGAGGAAGTGTGTAACTGAAGGTGGCTTTGACGTTCTTAAAAGCCCATACCAGGGCCAGTGTCTCTCTGTCTGTCTATGAATCAGGATGTAGAACTCTTAGCTCCTCCAGTACCATGTCTGTTTGCATCTGCTATGCTCCCTGCCACGATGATAATGGACATAATGCTCTGAAACTGTAAGCCAGCCCCAATTAAATGCTTCTTTTTATAAGACTTGCCTTGGTCCTGGTGTCTCTTTACAGCAACAGAATAGTGACCAAGACACCATTTACATCATTTATTCCAAAATTATTTTATGCTGTTCAAAAAGCTCAATGTATCTAGTCTTTTCCAAATGGAAGATCTTAGAAGTGTATGGTCATAAAAGATAAACATCTTTCAAAGTGTACTTTAAAGATGCAGAAGTCCAAGGAGCGTACTGGAGAGTACCAAAATGTTACCACCATATTCTCTAAAATCACACATTATGAGGCCATCAGAAATTTATGAATAGCTTATTTGGGCCTCTACCAGATACTGGTGGGTTTAAGATTTGCTAATTTAAAACTCAAGACAGTTTAAACAGGCCTTATCTTGCAGGTCTTTGAGGGTCCTCTACGTCAGTTCAGCAGCTGCTTCCGCTTATGTGAGTTACCAACTCAAGTTCCATCTGCTCCAAAACTCATTGTAGAATTTACCCATGTTTTTATGCAGACATCTCTTGTTTGCTTTTTAACTTAAGAAGGTAACTTTATTGTCCATTTAGGATTCAGAAAACATACAAAATGTGAAGAGGCTTAAAAAAGTCTCACAACTTATGGATTTTAGCATATGACCTTCCACCCACATGACTTTACACATCAGGGATAATACTACGCCTGCACTTTGGGACCCTTATTTTTCCTACTCCGTGTCACAGAGAAGTTTTCATGTCAATGAATGTAGCTATACATTTGAAGCAAGCAAACTTGCCTGCTCTACCCAGGGCTAGTGATGGCATGGGTAGTGAAGGAACCTGCAGCTGTCACTTCATTGAACCATACAGTCCCTCACTACAGTCTAAAATTTGTCCTTACATCCACAGATGAGTAGAGTTCTTAACCCTTATCAAGGAAATTTGCTCTTTGCAACAAATGGTGATCATTATTGAAAACCACAACCAATCAAAATGCAGAGTCACAGCCCCAGCAGACACGCCTACAGGACAACTCCCTTAGAGTCCAGGGGGTGGGAAGTGTAAGAGCTAGAGGACAAGGCTTGCTGTGAAATTGTGTCTTCTAGTAATGACAGAAGCTACACCCGTAAATTCTCATTGACAGGACGGACTAAACGAGCTGAACAAGGACAGCACCAACAGACGCACTAACGTGGGCCGAGGAAGACCACAAAGCCTCAAGCCTACAAAAAGAACCACAGATAACTAAAAATGCTGACAGCTGGAGACACAGTCTTCCCAGGAGAGCACACCACTGGTTATCCAATACCTATGGTCAATTCTGAAAAATATATGCGCATACAATATTCTACTGACTGAGCAGGTTGTATTTATGTATTAACACATATATGTATGTATATAAAATACATATATATAACAATAATTAATGAAAAAGATCACGAATTTGAAAGAGAACATGGGAGAGTTTGGAGTGAGGAAAGGGACAACGGAAATGATGTAATTATATTATAATCTCAAAAAAATAAAAGTAGTAATAAAAACAAAAAAGGAAAAGATACTGAACACTTCAGGCCACTAGTCCTCCAGTCTCTGTTACAAATACTTAATCCTGCCATTGTAAGAGCAACCGCCTGGCACCTTGCATGTAAATTAATGACTGTGGCTGGCTGGGTGGCTATAAAACTTATTAACAAACCAGACTGTGAGCTAGAGTTCACCCGAAGCCATAGTTTACCATCGTCTGCCACACGCCCTTCCGTGGAACAACTGCACAAATCCATTTCACAAACACACTGCAACTTAATCCTCAATAAGACAGGTAAGTTCTTCCCAAATCTTCATTAGTATTAAGGAACATGGTGGGAATTACTTGAGATACATGTTGTTGAGATTGTTTGATTCCCCTTTTAGATCCTTTTAACTAAGATCTGGGATCTGAGTCAAACACTACACTCATTGCACATGTAATATATCCCTCAGCTGCTTTCCTGCAAGACCACACAGCTTCATTCTTGGGACCAGTGTGACAGAACCACTCCCTCAGGTCCTGAGCAATGTCATGTTTTGTCTATCTCCATGGAAAAGACCATTGCCTGTTTATATTGACATTTTATTTTAGAAGAAGCCACTATGTTTGCATGTTATATTTTTATTTGTTCTTTTGTGAATTGTTTTGTATATGACACCTATTTTCCTTTAAGAAATATATTAGCCTATATTCATAGTATAAAATGATGAATTTAAATACAGTGGCTCTCCCTCCACATGGGCATGAGATTATTTACTGATTGTGAGCAACTTACAAGTGGCTACACCTTTTTTCCCTCCAGTGCCGAGGATTGGACCCAGGGCCCAGTGCATGTGAGGCAAGACAACCACAGAATAACCCCCAGCCCACATCACGGCATCTTTATATTTCTGTGTCTGATCGCCTCTCTGGAACAAAAGTCTCCATGCTATTCTGGTTACCCCTGAATTTATAACGTTTCTCCTGGTCTCCAGACTGACTTCAGCCTGCTTTGCAGTCACAGTTGCCACATGAGTGTGTCTCACCAGCAGGCAGATTCCCAAAGCCATCGCCATAACCTGTGATCATCTGTGTTCTTCTTTCTTCTCCAGGTCCTTGCCCCTTACCCAGTCCTCGATCAGAAATCTGTCAGTATCAAAACTGACAAAGGAAGATACTAAAAAAAATGTTCCTTCTGCACTTCACAGATAATGTGAACTAGCAAACATAAATTGCTCATTGTAATTCACGTAAGGAGAGAGTAGGGAGTGGAGATGGGAGAGACTTCCCTGTGGAAGTGAAGGGAGAAGATGGGATTCCAGTGGGGAATCCTTCATTGCACAAACAGAAACCCCTAGGGCAGGAGCATGATGGGAAATTCAGGGGGTTGACAAGCCTCAGGCGCACATGGTAAGAGCTCTGCAGCTTAATCTTCCTTTAGGGGAGAGAGGGGCCAGAGGTGGGTGGAGATATTTGGGTAGCCTTTCACATCTGGGTAAGTCTAGGGTGTGGCCTTCCTTTTAAGAGCCACAGGAAAAGATGCTTTGAGATAGGAATTGGAACACTTGGCACAGTTCCGCAGAGCTGGATCATGGCATGATGCCATTTGTCCTGGTTCCTTAGTCACAGGGTGGAACTTGCCGCACCCCTGTGACCTGGGAGCTTGGGGAGACCCACAGCCCGCCAGGCAAACTTGCAGAGCTCCTTTCAAATAAGAAGCAGCCTTGAGTATGCTCTAGGGGAGCTGAGCAGTGGGCGGAGAGGCGGGGCCTAAGGCAGGGCTCTGGAGCCTGTGAGATGCTGGTCAGAGGTCACAGATTTCAGGGAGCATCTCCACCTCGCTGGGCCCCACTGACTCTGTGAAATGAAAACTCCTTGCCCCCCTCATCTTGGAGTTACAGCATCCTTGAGAAGGGCTCAGCACACGGTGAGCTCTCAAAACATGGCAATTAAAGCCAATTTCCTCACTGCCCTTCTGACTTCAACTGCTCCCTGAGCCTTCCTCTCCTAAACAAGAGGCCCAACAATTAGAGCAGCCCCATCTCTGAGCTGCAGAACTGGCTAGACTCTGGAGGGAGGCACCTGAGAGTGGAGATCAGGCCAGGAGGAGGGCGGAGTGGGATGTGCCTTCTGCATATCCTCTGTAGGAGGACAGAGGACTTGGAGGGGAAGGCATTGTGAGCCTGGCCATGGTCTGTCGTTTTTCAGGACCTCACAAAAGAATGGTCCAGTGTCACTTTGTGCTGATTCTCTGCTCAGAGAATATGAAGGAAGACCATCACAGTGTTGTCCTCCACAACAGTCTCCTGTCATGCGCGCAGACATGTATGATGCTGTTTGCCCACTCGCCACATTTTCTGTTTCTGCTCGATAGCACCCCAGTGGAGTGTTTCTTTAAATGGGGGCAGGTGCCAAAGAGCTGTCAGGCTCCTAAATTCCTAGACACAGAGTACTTTACTCTTTCCAAATTGAAAAGCTGCTGCCGTGGATCTGACTGCCGGGCTCTGCCGTTTCTCTGGATTTGGTCTGCCTCTTCTCCTCACTCTTTTCGCCAATAGAGTCAACACAGTTTGAACGGCTCACAATTGTGGTATAAGAGTAGCTGGTTTTGCCAACACCACCCGTAAGTTATTTCTATTTTCCAAATTTCGGATTGTAGGTGTCAGGTGCTTTGTTGCTGTGTTTTTCTTGCTAATAGGGAGTAAGAATTCTGTGTTCTTATAAGGCCAGTGGCTGGATCTGGAGACAAAGCCATGCTTGGCATGTTTGGCATGTCGTCTTGGGTTTCTGGGTAATGATTCAGATGAAGACAACGTGATAGACACTCAGTGAAGACAAACCCTTCACCATCCGGTTCCGGGACTGTAATGGAAAGGTGTGTACTGGGCAGTGGGTCACAGCTCAGTGGGAGAGAGCTTGCCTGGATCCAGCTCGCCATTCAACCCCAGTTCTGCCTGGAAACAGATTTCTGCTCTGTATTCCAAAGGCCCTACTTCAGCTGTTTCTGGCTGTAGTTCTTTTAAGTGTGTGTGTGTGTGTGTGTGTGTGTGTGTGTGTGTGTGTGTGTTGTACATACACATGTGCATGTTTTCATGTATGTGGAGTTTGAGGTTGGTGCTGGGTGTCTTCCTCAATCACTCTTCTCTCTACTTATGGAGGCAGGGTATCTCACCGGACCCAGCTTGCCACATGCTCTGCCTCTCCTGTTGAGATTACGGGCAGTCCCACATGCCTGCCTGGTTTTTCTGGTCTTACTGTGTTCAGGTGCTGGATGTTCCAAACTGCTCAACACACTTACAGGACTACTTTACACACAGAACATTCCCCCAGCTCCTGGTGTTTGCTCCCTCATCACATACTGTCAGGATGGGGTCTAAGTGCTGCAACGGTCACATAAGAAACAAAGAACTGGAAAAAAAAAACTATTCTCGATAAATGTCTTCTGTACATAACACATGGCCTGGCCACATGCTGTGGTAGGAGAGCAATAAAAAATAATATAGGGTTATTAAATTAAAATATGGAAAATGGGTTGACATATTTTTTGCAATTAATAACTATGTTCTGATTCTGTAAAAGAGTGTCCTAAGAAATGCATGCTGAAGGATTTAGGGCAAAAAGATTATGATATTTAGAACTTTCATATGATTCCAGTGTGTGTGTGTGTGTGTGTGTGTGTGTGTGTGTGTGTGTGTGTGTGTGTAAGGGGGGAGAAGAAATGGGAATGGGGAAAACTGCCCACTGGTAAGGGGCAAATATAGGCTGCCCTGCTACATACTCCAAGAGGTTTCCAAGTGGCAAATGAACGAAGGATTTGGACTAATTGTGAATAGGCTGGCTCTGGTCACTGTCCTTAAGAAAGCAGCAGTAGAAGACAACAGGGGACACAGCTGGTCAGGAGCTCCTCCCAGGGCGCCCTGCTGAAGGGGCCAGCAAGCACAGCTAACCACCCCCTCCACAGGCGCAACACTCTAAAGTCTGGTCTCAGAGTGACATTTACAGTGGTGGCTCAAGTACCGTGGGCTGCAGAAGAGCCTTGCTTCCACTACACAAGTCCCTTTGCTCTGTGGCAGCACCAGGCCATGAAGCTGACCTCAGTGCCACAGAAGCCTTGCTTCGCCTTTGGAAGAACCAGGCCCCAGCCTTCTGATGAAAAGATTCATGTGGCCTTGTCCTTATTTGTCACTGATAAGGACACCAACTAAGAGCACTTTCGTGCTTTTGTTTTTTTGTTTTTTAAATCTTCTTTCTCCACTAACCATTTCAAGCTGTTACATGGTCCCAGTGCCCATAACATTTCCTTTCACACATGGGTTTCAAACCCAGGGTACCATTTTCTTTCAAACTAGTAATGGCTGGATCATTAAAAGTTGAGATCTGAATTCCAGTGACCAGTAGGTGGTGAGGAAGAAAGGTGGCCGAGTGCACAGCAACTTATGGGAATAAGGAGACAGCATCATTATTGATGGCTCGAAATGGGTTACTTATCTTTCTTTTAAGGACATATGAGAGATATAGGTCACTACTAATAGTGTGTAAAACTATGAATGAAGTATGTATGTGTGTGGTGGGGGGAGCTACAAAGACCTCTGCTACTATTGGCCATCTCTCCCACTTCCGGTACTCTGCCACACCTAGAATGGCAAGTTGAAGGAAAGGAACAGCAGCCATGTTGTCACCTGCAAACAGGCTGGAAGGACAGTAGCATTTGTGCATCAGAGTGGCCTTTCTTACAGATCAGCCAGTCTAGAGGACATTAATACCAGCTCCTGTGACTTACAAGGGAGTCTGTCAGGGGCCAGGGAACATAGATAACATATCCATTAATTCCAATAAAGTTGGGAGGGAGATGATACAGGGAAAGGGTATCCTGAGAGGACTTGGAAAAAGGTTTGAGGGGAAAAAAATGATCCATGGTACACAGGTATTAAATCTCCAGAGAATAAACATAATTTTAAATATCATTATGTACACAATGGTTGGAAATACAATGTGAAAAAAAAACAACTAGTCTGTGACTTAAACAGTTTTGGTAAAAACACAAACAAATGGGAGTTTCCAGGCAATGAAATAAAAGCAATTCTGCCAACGCTAATTTGGATTTCTGACTAATGAAACAGTATTTGGGAACCAACGAGGAGTCCGATTAAGGCCTAAATGAGGCGAGTCTAATTATTAGCCTCAAAAATGTTTGAAAACGATTTTCAGGAAAGCTGGCATCCATGGCCAGTGCACTGCCACTCCTCCACATCTGGACGCCTCCACATCTGGACGGCCCCTCCTGCCCTTCGCGCTGCATTCTCTTTGCTGACTGGCTTAGCTGTTGGGCTCTCTTCTCGAAGGCCAGCTGGAAAGGCTCCTGAACTAGAGAACCAGAAGGGCTCTCAGCAACTGACTCATTTTCTCATTTGGGGGTGTGAAGGCTATTTGGAGCTGCCTGGAAGCAGGCCGCTTCTTTCTGCTGCCTCAGCTCTGCCTCTAGTCTGTGCTGCCACACCTCAGCCTCCCGCAGCACTCTCTGATCAGACTCCAAGGAGAAAGACTCACTTGAGTCACACTCTTTACCTTCTCCTCTAGCAGGTTAACACCTCAAAATTGGGGTTGCTGATTTCTCTTCGTTCACTGAGAATGAGCCACACTGGATCCTTAGACACAGCAGCAGGGATGGAGGTGAGCATAGAATTGCAGAAAGGCAAGGGGAGTCACGTCAGGGGAAAGCAAACCTGCTTTTGGGAGATGATGGAAAAACCAGAGAGAGGGAAAGACAGATGGTAACTAATGGACTTCTGGCCATCTTCTCAAGCTTCCAGGTGAAGTGTAGGCGGCACAGCTCCGGCAGTTTTCTCTTACCCCGCGGTACCACAGAATGTGCTGCAGAAGACAAAGGGCCTGGACACAGATGCTCCCCACAGCACCCCTAACACATGGCCAAGTCCTGAGGCAGGTTGTGAGTCACCTTGCAGCGGCATCTATTATCTGCACACTGCCCCAACCGTGGTGGATTCCCAAACAAGCTGTGACTGGGAAGGCTTCCTGGAGACGTGAATCCACAGAGTTTGGGACAGGCCGATGGGACAACAGAAATGAAAATGTCTTCTTTGGCACTACCGTGGTGATAGCAAAGCAAAATCTACAGGGACTAAACTCAAGCCGGGCACTGCAGCCCGGAGCAGCACTTTTTCTGAGTAAAACTGCTCTTCGTTACAACCACTAAGTTTTTCTCAAAGCTACTGTGAAGAGCTGTTCTCCAAAGCTCCGGGGGCTTCGTGCACTTTGTCTCAACTTCTGAACAATGGGAGTCAATGTCAGCATTGGAACATTGCCACCAGCAGAGCCTTACAGTCCAGTCTGTCAGAACTGGTTTATTGCTGTTTAACGCCCTGAAGATGGTAAAGACAGTCTTTGCTGCCCTCTGCAACCCGTGGGTGAATCCAGTATCAAGATCAATAGGTCAAATGCTAGTAACTGATTAATCTAGAATTTAGAAATGCTAGCAGGAGCAGGAACTCTCAAATCTAGAACTTAGCAAAGTTACCATGCACTTAGCTTTGTGCTTGTTTATTAGATACCATGACCTATAGTATCTATGGTGGCATCAAAAGCCAGGCCTTGCACCCTACTAGAGAAGCTTCTCGGACAGAGTTCTCTGAACCAAGGGCTTCCGTGGAGTCAATATGGCTGCCCAGGCTTTAGAAACAGTATTACCAAGAAACAGTATAGTTTTCTTTCTTCAAATAGTGTTCCAACCCTGGGGGTGTGGCTCCAATGCACATTACATGTCAAGAAGTGACAGGATGTGACTTTGGATGTCACACTTCAAACGAGGAGGCCAATGGCAAGTGAAGGGGCCATCTGTAGGCCTTCAGACAAGAGCCCAGCTCAGGACCCAGACAATGACTGTGTCACCAGGTAGCTGTTTTTTCATGGATTTTTTCAGCTGTAGTCACTGATAAACTACCTGGCCTCTTTCTGTAACCACATGAGAGACTCTAAGGAGAAATGACCTAAGGCCAGTCAACTCATGAGAACCAGGAGAGGCAATGATGATTTACCAGTGATTTAAAGGATTGCCACAAGCTGGCCTGTGGCTAAAATCTAGTCAAAGACATGTACTTTATTTCCAGCCTGTGGTCTAAGTATATCTTGATACAGTTTTAAGTAGTTGTGAAACAAAACAAAGAGAAATGTGCAACAAAGAAACAAAGACCATGTTGTTCCCCCTAAGTCTAAAATCCTTGCTCTCTCAACCTTACCAGAACAAGTCTGCCCAGCACTGACTTACACCACTCAGGGTCCAGATAGGTTCCTGGGCACAAACAGCTGTGTGCAGCACGAGAAGCCTCTGGAACATGAGAGAGGCACCAGGGAAAATGAAAGACTTTGCAGCACCACGGGCGTCTCTGAAAAGCTCCATCAGCTGTTATCTGCAAGTCAGTGTTTATCAGTAAGGCTCGAGGGCTGAGTGAGCCTCAGTGGTAGAGCTAGCCCATCCTACTTTGTTTGAGGAAGGCTATGATATGGGAACCGGAAAGAGAGTGCAGAAGCCAACAGCTGATTTTCACAAACAAAAATGACAGTAATACATTTACCGAACACAAGACATTTGTCTTTCTGGGTCGGGATTACCTCATTCAGTATAAACTTTTTTCCATTTTCATCCATTTCCCTGAAATTTTCAAAATCCCCATGTTCTTTATAGTTACATAAAATTCAATTATGTATGTGCCCTACAATTTTACTATCCATTCATTAGCTAGCTGATGGACATCTGGGATGGTTCCATTGCTTGGCTGTTGTGAACAGAGCTGTAATGAACAATGGCACACTGAGTGTTTCTGTAGTAGGATAGAATCCTTAGGGTGCATGCCCAGACTGTAAGACTTGGCCTTATAGTAGAGCCAATTCTATTTCTTTTGTTTTATTTTATTTTAGGCACTTCCATAGAGGCTGCACTAAATCGTGCCTCCACCAACAGTGTAAAAGGGTCCCCTTTCCCCACATCTATCACTCGTTGTCATTTGCATTCTTGTGAATGGCCATTTTAATGAGATAAAATGAAATCTTAAAGTGGTTTAAATCTGAATTTTCCTAGTGGTGAAGGGTACGGAGCAGTTTCAAGTATTTCTAAGCCATTTGCAGTTCTTTTGAAAGCCATTTGTAGTTACACAGCCCAGTTTGTAATTGTGTTGTCTTATTTGAGTTTCGTATGCTTGTCTTGGAATAGCTCAGGAGTCCAAGACACTAGAAAGGGAACAGTGAGGGGGAGGTTGTCTTAAATAGGAGATACGGGGTGGAGTGGGTTAGATGAGGGCACAGAAGGGGAATACTGGGAGTAGAGAGCTTCGAGCAGGAAGAGGGATGAGAGGTGGGGTGATGCAGGCATGGCAAGTATGAGAGTGAAGAAGGTATGAGAAAAACACTTGCGATTGACTTTTTGGTAACCTGGTTAGAAAACTTTATAAAAATTCAGAAGACAGATGCTTTGCAAAGACTAGACAACGCAGGTCTAGAATCAATGGATCATTAAACAAAAGCTCCAGTAGGAGTCATTGGTCAGGGAGGTTCCAAATTCCCCCAAACACTCCAGATTCCAGTCATTGCTCCTGGTCACTCTTGAGAACTAGTTGGTAAGACCCTACTTCTATAGACAGTACACACCTTAGCTGCAAGATGTCAAGGAATCAAGCTGAAATTGGGCTAGAAGATTCTTCCATACTGAATGGATCTCATGGTACCAGATGCTACTATGAAGGTTGATGTGGGGATAAAGACATTGGTTGCCTAGTCCAACTCTATGAACTATAATTCCAACCTTCTAGGTAAGATGGACCCAGGGGTGTAATGGTCTATTACATGGATAACCAACTGCTCTCTGATTGAATTTGGGGCTTGCTCTACAAGATGGAATCCATACCCATGGATGAAGAGGTCTTAGATCCTAGGCAGAGGGTATGGGAAACTTAACATGGCTGCATAGCTGAGCTGACACAACATCAAACCATCTCCTAAGTATATACATATGTTTATACCGAGAGACAAAAGCTGTTCTCAGCCTTAAACAGAGAATCTGCTCCTTGAAGGGAAGAGAAATAAAGGCAAAGGCCTATAACTCTACAAAACAATAAAAGACAGTTGAGGGCTCAAGCCTAGGCATGACATATACACTACCCCTTAAGTCTCAGGGACCACTATGGAAGAGAGGGTGAAGAGAAAGTAAGAGCTGGATGTGGAAAGAGGGGCTGAAAATACCATCCTCACAGTGGCTATGCCTACTGGCATTGGGTCCACAGAGGTCAAGTCTTCCTCATAGTCAGTTATGGAGGGGGAAAGGGCCCCTGGGGCCCAACCACACACTGCAGATTAATTGGCAACTGGAAGATTCTGTGAAGGGACATATGGCATCAATTGTGTACCCAACAGTGAGCCCACCAAGTTCAGGGAATTGGTTGTACACTCAGGTCCATACAGACAGCCCTGATGAAACTCTGGGAGACCCCAGCTAAAAGAAACAAAGAGGTGAAAGAAGTTGATCTGAAGGAGCAGCAGAGAGGTGGGAAGGTATGGAAGGGGAGGATGGATGGAGCTCACTGTGCACTGAAACGCATAGTGCACGAGCATAAAGTGAAAGAGCAGAATTTACTAACAACAAAAACAAAAAGTTTGCCAAACAAGCAGTGTAAGAGGCATTTATCTTGGTTTTAATTCTGAATTAAACTCTCAATTTTGAAATTCTCATTAATAATTTTAATAAAATAGGCATCGATTACTAAGTCTTTACTAGGTAGCAGGCAGTTTTCTAAAACTCTCGTGTGTAGTATCTCAGGTAAGCCTCTGGTTAACTCGTACTTCTATTTTACAGATGAGAAAATGAAGGCACAGAGATGCTCTAACCTGCTCCAAACCACACAGGTAGCTAAGTGTGGCATAGGATTTGATTCCGACCTGATTCCCATCCTTGAAATCAGCCACTGCACTGGACCTCTGCTTTCCAAGAAATACTAATTCAAGACCCCTAGTCTACAGAATGTAGCTGGCTTCCTTGGCAAAGACGGCTCCAATGACCACTCTGGCCATACCTCCCTGGATGCCGGTCAGCGTTGCTGTCCATCTACCTAAGGAAGAGGCATGGAACTGGAGTCTCCAGTTGTTTCTGCATTCTCCTATTGAGAGGAGTGAACAGCTTCCAGGCTAGCTCTAAACTAAGGGTATTTCTAGGCTTTTTGTTCCAGGCCCTCTGAGGCTTCCCCATGTTTAGACTTGTTTCTGCCAGTCAACACGTGGGGAATTATGACTGTTGAGGATGGACTGCCATGTGAGATAGCACACCGGTGAGCACCTCAAGTCACCCCATGGCACTCAGAGGGCAGCTGCAACTGCTACAGCACAGAGCACCTCTTTCTCCTAGAGGCCCGGGGTCTGGCCATTGGTTTTCACTGAGTGACCAGAAAAGCTGCTGACCACAAAGAAAAACCCACATTCCTGAGGCAGGATGGAGAGTGATGGCTGGTGCTCACCCACTGAAGCTCCCTCCGTGACAGTTCCATGTTTTAGATAATTGTTTTAGCTATTTATAAAAACATAAGCTATAACATTTTGTTTTTATACTAAAGCTATAAAAATGGTCCTATCACATTGTCTATCCAGCTGAGGTTGGCAGAAATCACTGGAAAGAATGGAAAGAGGAGGGGACGGGGCTGTGACATCACAAGGTAGGACAGGGCACCTGTCTACTCACCAGAATGGGAAGATGATGAATCGACTGATGAAGAAGACAACGGAGAAGATGAGGAAGAGGGCATTGCAGGTCTGCTTCCATCCAGCATAGGAGAACATCTTAGCAGACTGAAAATGAAACTGTCGTCAGTTAAAATGCCCGTGGAATGAATTTTAAAAATCATTGAATGCAGACATGTTTGGAAGCAACCTGGGAAAGGTCTGGGTTGTGGATAGGGACATAGATTCAATGAGATTAGCCATAAAGATTAGCCTTAAGGGTAGAGGAAAACCCTGTGCCCCAGTGTTTGAAAATCTCTATAATAGAATGCCTTAAAAAGATATAGAAGGGCCACACCTTTCTAAACACTAGAAGTCAGCACAATGACTCCTAGCATGCATTTTCTATCTCCCTGTCTTTGAGAGGGGAGCTGGTCTGGAGAAAGCCTGCACAGGAATTAGCCAAGCGCAATGTGAGTTTGGCTATAATGCTGCAGCTAACAGAGCAATAAGGACGCTCTGTTATGCTCTCCCATGAAACCCAAGGATGATGATGAAGAAGAAGGTGAGGTACAGGTAGGAGTTCCTGGTGTACAGGCCACACATTTAGGGAGTATGGTAGTTTGGATGGGAGATGTCCCCCACAGGCGCATGAAAGCTTGATCATCAGTTAGGGGCATTATTTGGGGATGTTACAGAGCCTTTAGGAGATCTAGCCTTGCTGAAGGCTCTCTCTCTCTCTCTCTCTCTCTCTCTCTCTCTCTCTCTCTCTCGTGTTTTCGTGTGTTGAGATGTAATCTCAGTCTCTTGCACCTGCTACTGTGTCTTCTCAACCATATGGATATGTAACCATGTAGAACCACATACCATGAACTCCTTAAATGGCTCTTGGTCATGGTATTTTATCATGCCAACAGAGACATCACTAACACAAGGGATCATGACTTAGACTTGGAAGGTTCAGAAATTACATCCTCAACCAGTGTCCTAAAGAGTAGGGGTTGGGTAAGAGGCAAAGCCCAGAGTCTTGGAACGACTAGAATGGAGGGCTTAGCTATATTCAAGTTCAGAAGCCAGACCAAGATGGGAATTTGGATATGTGCACGGATATCAGAATCACTGTGTGCCAACTCTGGATGGCAAAATGGTACTGTTGGGCAGAAATACCTTCAACACCTTCTGGACTGTGTAATGAAGAACCAGATGGTAGCCCCATATCAATGCTAAGTATCAATCAGGATACATAAAAATGTTGGGTTCTGGGTCTGAATTTGGACATGGAGAATAACAGAGGACCAGCAAGAGGCCAAGAGAAGGCAACAAACAGAGCAGATATAAGAAAAAAACTGTAGGTGTTGAGGCTACCTATCTTGCAGCTTCCAACTCAGGGAGAGTCTACTCAAGCAAAAGTGGTGCCAGGTCTGGGTTCAGTTAGAGCTCGAGTGAGAAAGCAAACGTGACAACTACTCAGAAAAACCACTGGTCATACATCTGTGGGAGAACACCAGAAAGAGGTGCCTGTCACCAGCACACAGGGCTGTCTCTACCCCCAGCTATTGCTGGAAGGCACTAGCCTTGTGTCTGAGCCTTGTGTAGATCATGACTTGTGGATCGAGAATGATTCATGACTAGTAACAATGTGAGACCGCGCTGATATTTTAACCATGAAAGGACCTCTAAGTCTGACATGCCATTTTTTTTTCTGTGTTTTACCCAAGGACTTGGAAAATTTTCAAACAGTAATGAGCTAAACCTTATAATATACCATAAGGGACTGACATGGCTTCTCATGTTACAGCTGGGGCTAGGAAACAAAACAATAAGTAACTTGCCCACGTCTCTTAGGGAATTCTGCTATGTGTATGAGAAGTAGAGGGAAGGCTGGGAAAACTAAGCATGCAGACCCAGCTTTAACATCTCGCTTTCCCTTAAAAACACAATGGAAATGTTTTAATGCTGGACACACACCAACACTGAGCAAATGAGTGTTCAGAAGCAAGACATGCGTGCGTAATTCTTAACTCAGACCTAATATAGCCTTCCTTTTTACCCAAGGCCACTGGGATGCGATCAGAGAAAGGGGTGCTTGTGGCAGAGGTGGCTGTGTTCAGAAAGCAGCGTGACACAACCCGGACCAGTTCTGCTCCGCTGAGCTGCCTCGAGACATGGGACAGCCTACCCAGCACTCTGGCTAAAAATACTTCACAGACGCCAGTTGCTTTGACATGACTTCAACTGACTTCTGGTTACTTCTTAAATAGGGTTGGACCAACTACCTTCTAGTCCGCGGGCTAAAGCTAGTCAGACATTAAGAATGGTTTTCATATTTTAAAATGTGTGTAAAAACAAAGAAAAAAAGAAAGAATATATGGCATAAATCACACAAAGCCCACAAAACAAGATTTTCTCTCTGGTTCTTTATCAAAAGCTGGCAGAACTCCAATCTGGAAGGATGAAATTCTATTAAATTTAATTTCTTCCATATCAACCCATATTCAATTATTAGCACTCCAAGGAGCAACCCCGAGTGTAAAGTAGTTTAGCATTGCTTTCCTTGGACTCATTATAAATGAGCACACTCACGTGAGTCAGCCACTGTCCTGGGAAAGGCTGCTGTAGCTACAGCAATGGATCATTCGAGCACAGCCCCACACCAAGAGAAGCTGATGCAAACAGCCAGGTGGAGGAACAGCCCCGCCATGCCTTTGTTCCTCATGGTTTGTATGATGTAGAAATAGGAAGGATTTTTGTCTCAGTGTTCCCCACTTTAAAACACTCTAAGCCCTCTTTATCCCTTACAAGAGGAATGCTGTTTTCCAAACATCAGTTGGCATTCCCTAAAGCAAGAGGGACTGGAGGCATTCAACAGGCAGCCAGCCACTGGCTCAAGTAGCAGAGGGAGCTGTCCAATTCTGAGGATCCAGAAAGCAAAAATTTCCAAGTTTTGCCTTTATAAACCTTGACCTGGTTTCTCATGTGAGTATTTCCTATCACTCCCCGGGTGGGCAGCGGCATGCAGCTGCCAGGAGCGCAGCCCCACAGACCAGCCTCTCACACACACAGCACAGACTGCAAATCAGACACCAGGAGGCTTCATCCCGAAGGGTCTGGGAGCCTGTACCTTTTTAGATTTGGGGGTATTTTCAGGACAGAGAGCTCTGCCAAATCACTCACAGATAATTCTTTCTGTGAGCACTTAGTGAAAAGCAGGCCATGGCACTGCTATTATTTTCTAAATGGCAGCCATTTACCTCCAGCCAAATGTCAGACACATCGTGCACAAGCATCACGAGGGTCCCACTGCGGATGTAATTAGCACACCAGGAGAAGCTCATCAGACTAATGGCAGCCAGGTGGTGGATGACATGAGCAAGGAAATCCTACATAATGAGAGAAAATGGAAGCCATTAACAAAAGTGGTTATTTCCCAGTGACTGGAAGAGAGAATAATAATAGTACCAGTAACTTACATCTGCCTGTTTTGACATTTAGCATGATAGACATATGTGTATATGTGTATTGTGTATACATATGCACACATGTATGTATATATGTATGTGTGTATATATGTATGCATGTGTGTATGTATATATGTATGTATGTATATATGTATGCATGGACTGAACATTTGTCATTTGACTGTAACTTCTGACACCCTTTCCATGGCTCCATACACTATATTCTTAGATTCCGTGAGTTTTTTTTTTTCTTGAAGATATCTGTGGGCCACAATGTGCCCACTAGAAATGGCTACACCAGCCTTCAACTCAAAGAGCATTTAATCAAGGCAGCTCCGTTTAACCTAATATTTAGCAGATCTTAACTTCGTTTATTAAACAAACATTTCTGCATGCTAGAATTTGACACTGGGTTAGTATATGAAGACCTGAGGCACAACAGTCTTTTCGATTCGCTTTGCTGAGAAAATCTTGTGGCTGCATTGAGGGTCTCACATGACAACTAGCCTAGTGATGCAATAAGCTAGGCAGCCCTGAAATGTGTCACTTTGTGACATGAAGAATACCTGTGACTCAGTTTCCCTGCAAATACAGCAAAGCTTTGTGTGCTTAAAACAAGATTTTTCATATGGATGGCTAAAACATTAAGGGGTAGGCAGTCGTTGCAAGTTCTTTAAAAACATTAGAAAGGATTTTATAAAGTGGTTTGCCATCAAAAAGATGCGGTGTGGAGGTAAAGTCCTCACATAACAAGGTTTTCCTGTGTGAAGGGACGCTGCCCTCCCAGGCAGAGAAAACAGAAAGGAGAACTATCTTCTTATTGATCATGAATACAACTTCAAACATAAAGCTTTTTGCTATAGGCATTTATCAGGACATAAAAGCCTGAGGATAATTTGAATTGGTCTATGCACTATCAAAAGCAAGAATAGCCAATGAGTTGAGCTAATAATACACAAAATACATTTTACAGGTAGAATAAGAGGCAAAGGAATGAAAAAGAAGAAATGAAAAAAAGTTTTGTGAACACATCACTTACCTTTCTCTTGATATCAGAGCCGAGGCTAAACAGCAGTGACCAATAAAAACTCATCTCCAAAATGTAGTACCAGTACTGGGACGGCAGCAGAGGCTGAGGAGAAGGGGGACATTCAGTCCTCTAAATGCAACCTCACAAACACCATGTTTTCATTTTCTGAGACCCATTTATATTCCACAAAATGGCAGGAAGCTGAAATGACTTCAATTCCCCAGAGGAATCACTGATAAAATGTCAAGGTGTTTAATTCCTGAAAGACTAGAGAAGCATTCTAAACCAAATTAAGTGTTTTGACTAAAATGTTTTAAAAATGCTATCGACGTGACTGCCTAATTTTAGCTTAATGTGAGAAATATTAGATACACAATTGTTTAAGGACTCTAAAATTGTCTTCTGAATAAAAGTAACTAAATTTCTACTGCTAAAATTGTTCTTAGCACTGTTATAGTAGGGAATAACTTGAGACTCTGAGGCAAATTGAGACTTGAGGTGTGTTATTCAGTGTGATGTGCACCCATTGAATGCAGCCTTTTAACATCTGCGGCCTTACATGGTCTCCTCCCACAATGACTGGGGCTTTAATCCTGGTACTTGGCCAACGGGACAGTAGCCAATGTAACACAAACAAAGCCTTCATGAGCACTGTATAAGAAAGCTGAGCTATCATACCAAAGAGGCCACAAAAAGACCATTCAAGTGCCAGCTGATAAAATCATGAGTATGACCACCAACTGACTTGGAATGTATGAATGATCTCAGCTGAGACCACACGGAACAGATCTGCTTCCCTTAGCCTAGGCCCAGTTGCCAACCCAAATCATGAGTCACCAATGGCTGGCACTTTACAGCACTAGGCTTGAGGATAGTTGTTATGCATCAGAGATAACGGTGCTCTTGGGAAGAGCAGAAGGGCTAGCATTGATAGGACAAGGTTATGGCCTGTGTGATGAAGAAGACTTCTTTCTGAGGCTTTCCTGTCCCCTTTTCTGGTGTCTCATTTCATTATTTGTATTATCTGCTTTATGTGTATGGATGTTTTGTCTGCATGTATGTACAGACCACATGTGTATCTGGAAGAGGACACTGGATCCCCTGGAACCAGAGATGTGGATAGTTGAATGTGACCATGTGGGTAATAAGGCTTAAACCTTGTCTTCTTGCAAGAACGGCCAGTGCTCTGAACCACTGAGCACTCTTTCCAGCTCACTTTTTGATTCTTGTTTGTTCGTTTGTTTGTTTACGCTGAGGCTAACATGCTAAAAAAGACTAATTTTAACCTGTTACTTTGGAAATGGAGTCAGAGGATTACAAATTCAAGGACAACCTAGGTATGTGCTGAGTGTAAGGCCAGCCTGAGCTCCCTAATGAGAGTCGGACACAAAAACAAAACCAACCAACCAACCAATAGACAACAAACAAAGAAACAAAACAGCCCACACTGAGATCTGGGGCAGATTAATGTGGTGCCGAAGTCAGGGAGAGGCCATGCTAGGGAGTACATACCTGCTTGGGATAGTCACGCCAAACCTCCCAGAGGTCATACGCCCAAGGTTTCTAAAAAAAAGAGGATGCCAGAGAGGAGACACAGCTGTCAGTCAAACACTGGTTTCAACAGGAAATAGAGCTCTTTGTGGTGTTTTTTCCTGTCACGTGCACTCACTCATGTGTTTCATCTTGCACAGATTCACCTGGATTTACTGATGTAATTCACTTGTGTTTATTGTTGCACAGACTCTCTTGTGTTTCCTTTGCACACTCTCTTGTTTCCGGTTGCACAGACTCACTACTGTATATTATTACAAGACTCTCTTGTGTTTATTGTTGCACAGACCCACGTGTGTGTTTCCTGCTGCACATTCGAGGTGTTCCCTATTGTACTGACTCTTGTGCAGATCCTGTTTCTTCTGTTGCATCTCTCCCCCTGTGAGCATTGGTTCACTTTCCTACACAATACTGTGAATCTCACTACTTACAGTGAATCTGGGGTCAATAACAGGACTGCCTTGATGAAGGAACTCTTTTGAACAAACAAATATGACAGCAAAATAATTTCTGGATCAGTTACTATATCTGTAGCTTGAGTCAGACAGTAGCAAATGCCTATAATCTCAGCACTTGGGATGCTGAGAGGGGAAGATTACAAGTTTATAGCTGTCATGGCTATATAGTGAGTGATAGCCCAGCCTCAGATACATATTGAGAACCCGTCTCAAAAAAGAGACAAAAATAAGCAAGCATATAATAAACAAAAAAACAAACAAATAAATAAATGAAAAGGCAAGAATACCTTGAGCAGCTACAGCAATAAAGCATCAGGAGGCCTATTCTGGGCCCTGCTCATGCTCAGTAAGGGTCCTGCCACTGAGCCTGAGAAACATCTTGACTCTATAGAGACATTTCTTAAACTGCTGAACTCTGGAGTGTTAAGTCCTAAAGAACTGTGGATGAAGTTCAGGGGTGAAAGGCAATTTACTTTGAGCCATCTGTATGGCTGACCCACTGACTAGAACTTCAGTGATTGTTAAAAGTTGGAATGTTGTGGCTCAGAGCCTAATTTTGATTTATCTTGAGGCATAGTTGGCCCCATTAATGGTCATTTATTATCCACCTCTATTTGTGACCTACCATCTTTATGGCTATTAGGCAAATTATTTGGAATATACAAACAGACCACTAGCTTCTACCAACCAAAGGTTAAAAGCATTGCCTTATGGCACCCAGATATACAGCTGTGGATACCCCGCTTTGCTCTGACCTGTTTGTCTGGAGCTCCCATCAATGTATTTGAAAGGTGTTTTCATTATCATTTGCCTTGTTCTGTTACTATAAAACTTTAGGAAACCATCCACACTGGAACAGGGCATTTAGGGTCACCTGTATCTGTGTTCCCGGTCACGGTCACTTTTACTTGGCTCCAGAACAAACTCTCCCTCTCTCATCCTTTTTGAGGTTAGAGCTTTGCACTGATAGAATTCATAGGCAAAAATACTTTAAATGAAAGGTGAATTCCAAAGATATGAAAATAACAACTTACATCATAAAGAAATGCAACTCCAGCCACAGTTATCATTAAGTAAAATGTAAACCGCCAGCTGCCAAAAGAAAGAAAAGGCTTCACTCTTCTGCAACAGTGATTGACATGTGAGGGGAAGGGACTCTGGTACGACAGGCTTGGAAGAACATATATCCTAGAGTATAAGTTCACCCTGGCTGTCAGTTCATCCTAAGCCCATATGGAAGAACCCTAACAGTGGAAAGAACAATACTGTGCACATTATAATACCTGATCTCAAATTATTCTCCAGGGCCACAGCTGTAAAAGCACCGTGAGACTCTCTCAAGACCAGACACATGAGAGTGTCACACATAAAGACAACTACTCTTTGGCAAAGATGTCAAAACTACACATTGGAAAAAAGACAGCCCCATAGTAAATGATACTGAGGAAACAGGATAGCCACATTTAGGGATTAATATGATTTATATTTCTCACCCTATACAAAAGTCAACATAAAATTATCAACCATATTAATGTGAAACCCAAAACTTTAAGACTCTTAGAGGTAAAAGTATGTAAAAAAAAAAACTTCAAGATATAAACATAGGCAAGGACTTTCTTGAATGGACTTGATAGCTCAGGCCACTAATAGAAATGAGAACTTATCAATTTCATTTATCATTTATCAATGAGACAATGTGAAATTAAAGAGTTTCTGTACAGAGAGAAACAATTAACACAGGGGAGAGACAGCTGAGCGAATGCCAACTACACCAGACAGACGACATAAATAATTATAAAATAAACATAATAAAAGAAAGAAAGATAGAACAAAAGGAAAGGAAAGGAATCCCCCCCACGAATCATTTCTCAAATCTAGAAAGCTATTGGTCCTCCTCTGACTCATGGGAGGGAATTTGCTCCCGGCTCTATAAATCTAATCAAAGGCCTGTGGCTGGAGGAGGGGCATAGGCCCTAGAGAGAAATCTACTACTGTCGCTTTACTGAATGGACAGGTTATAAAATGCCCTCCAAATATTTATGTTTACATCCATAGTTTAGTGCTGTTCTCAGGATTGGCAAGAAAACTTTCTTTTTGCAGTGGCCAGCAGTTCATACCAGCCACTAAGTGATTGCTGCGTGTTCTCAGCCCTAACTGGGACATCTCGATCAATCCCTGCCACAAGGCTCAGTGGACACTGCTGCAGAGGAGGCTGAACGATGGTAAGACCAGAGGTCAGGAAGGAGTGCTGGGAAATACTGTCTTCTTGCTTAGACATTAGCTCATAGCAGCACAGCGACAATGTGCAAGATCCAGCTGGCCAACATTACCACATGGATGGAAGAGAGTCTCATGAGCCCCACCCCCAGCAGAAGAACCTGTTTACAGATGACAGCTTCTGGAGAAGCATCACTTATCTTCAGAGGTATGGCCACTGGTAGGTTACCCAAGCTCGGGTGCACCCACACACCTGTGGGCAGTGCTCATTGCACTCAGAGGCTCGGTGCAATAAAGACGGGGACATAAATGTGGGAAGATGGGAGGGAGATGTGTTGGGAGAGGTTGGACATGAAGGTGGGAAGATGGGAGGGAGATGTGTTGGGAGAGGTTGGACATGAAGGTGGGAAGATGGGAGGGAGATGTGTTGGGAGAGGTTGGGAGAGGGGAGGAAGAATTGATGGTATGAACAAATACTTTATATATGTGTATGAAATTCTGAGTGATGTGCACTAGGATGGATTCTCGCACCCCTGCTCCTACATATTAAGAGAGCACACATGGGAGAAAGTCTTGAGACTTTCTAACCTCAGTCCTAGAAAGGAGAAACAGCAGTTAAGTCATGTTCAAGGCTCAGGCCAAGTAAATAATGTCTGTATAGGCACTGGGTCCACCTTAGAGTATGGGGGTCTCGTCCGCCCAGAAGAGGAGAGGGGAAACAAGGACAGTTAAGAGAACATCTTTCTCTACATTTAAAAAGAACTTTCTAAATAACAAATGTTTTTTTTAATGTTATTTAACAGTGTACACTGTTTACAATGGATTTCAAACCTTGGGGTTTCTCAGCAGCCATTCACTGTACATTTTGCACTAACTTTGGGTGTTGCACTTCTTGTAAGATTGCACGTGTTTCAGTTATTTAATGAAACCATTCAAATAAACCAAACTTGCTTTTGTTGGAAAGTAAAGAATGCAATTGGACCCTTCCTTCCTTCCAATGCCAGTGTGCTCTCGGCCATGATCACAACACCCTTGGTTATGATGGCATCACACAAGCTGCCCATCCTCCTTACCAAGATTCCCGGAATTTCTTCATCCTGCAAGGCCTTTCTTGATTCCGTCGACTCCTAAACCATCTCTCAACCTGGCGCTCTGTCAAGTTACACTTTTTTGCCAGTCCATAAACATCATTCTGAAAAAAAGATGAAAAGAATAAACAAACGATAGACAGTAGAGGGCCAGCAAGGCATCAGTGGGACGGGCAGGACACGGAGGAAGAAAAAAAGCCTCCACAGGCACACTCCTCCTGGTACATGAGTGCACGCACTAGTGTGCATGAACACACACACACACACACACACACACACACAACCGTAAGAACTAAGGCAAAGAACCGTCAGATGTCAAGCAGTTGAGGGACAGTGAGACTAAGTGGCAAAAGCTTGTAGACTAGAGCAGACAGGCACAAGATCATGAGCCACGAAATTTATTTCTATTGCTTATGAAACCACATTCACGTACACAGATCCCCAAGCCAAGCCAAGCAGACAGAAAACAGAAAATATGAGGATTCTAGCTTGTTGAGTACTAAGACCAACCAGCTATATGTTAGTAACAATCCATATGTTTGACCTGTATATATGAGCTTGCTAAGATTTATTTAGGGCCTCCTAGGTACCAGGTAGAGTAGCAGAGTTAATCATATTTGATGATTTGATTTGATTAACATCAAATATGATTACCTACAGAGACACAGAAGCTTGCCTGAGAGTTTCTAGGACTTGTGTAAGATGTAAAAATAGTAGCCACGTGCAACAAGACCTGGGCTGGTGGGCTTCCTGCTGTTTCACTCCGTGCTTTTGGTAGTCACAAAAGATGAGCCAAGAAAACCCAGCAGGTGTTGGTTATCTGCTTTCACAATCAACCTGATACACAGCCTATTTCAGAATAATCCAAACTATTTCCAGCCATTTAAAATAATGATTATAAAGTATAATAATGATGATTGCTTCTCCTCTGGGAAGCAGAAGTCTTACAGGCTATGTCTTAAAATAGGAAAAGCAAAGATGATAAATTACTGCCCAAAGGTGACAAATTCCAGGGTCTGCTAGAGCCGGAAAGGAAACAGGAATGGCCAAGAGGGCCCGGTCCATTTTGCAGTGCGATTTTAACAGGTATGTTCTGTCCATTAGACCCACGGTAACTAATGCTCTCTGCTTTCCCAAGGAACATGCTCTATACCAAGTTTTTGAAATGGCCTTGATCTCTTGAGCATTCATTTTCTAATATAAGAAAATTTCCTCTTAATTCTGTTATAAAAACAAAATAAAAAATCAAATTGCCTGAAGCTGTCAGCTTCCAGCCCGAGACACAGCTGCAGCTGATGGACAGGAAAGAACATGGCCCAGCAGATCCTACCCCAAAGGACCCGCTAAGACCAAGCTGTATTTCCAGAGAGGAAACACAGTCCTAGAATTTTGATGTGAAACTACTTTTTATATTATTAATCAGAGCTTTACAGTAAATTTAAGCTAACTGCACATGAACACTCTGGGGACCAAACAAAGCCTGCCTGTGGTCCAGACAGCTGCTCACCCAGCAGGTCAGGACCAGCCAGATGGCCTCTGCTATATCATCTTATAAGGACCACAAAGTCATCTAGAGACCAGGACTACAGCGCACAGTCGCCAGAAGCCACACGCTGAACACCGGCAGAAGAGTGAACAGTTGTGTATCTCTACTGAATGGCAGGCCCTTCACTAACCTGAAGAAAAGGAAAGAGACAACAGTGAACAGAACACACCAGAATTGCTGTTTTCCCACAAAGTAGCCCCTTTAACACCCTTTTATAGGTCAGGGATTCTGTTACTGTTGGTTGTTTTGTTTTGTTTCTTTGAGAAGACTGAACAGATAGCTGTTCACTGATCTCTACCTCTACTGGCATAATAAGGAGTGAGCAGGAGGGAGGCATCCCCTTTGTCCATGTGCCCATGCCGCCCTTCCAGGCTGGGCTTCTGCTTTCCACAGCAAAGGTTTCACACCTCAGGTCAGACAAGATGGCAGGACGACACTCCAACACAGGAGGCACCAGGTTCATACTCTCTGCAGAAAGGAAAAGGGTATTCCAGGGATCCAGGCAACGGAAGGTGGTGGCGAAGACAGGAAGCTGAAAACCAAAGACCTGACCCTGCTGCCCCTACTCAGGGAGCCTTGAGCACTGCGCTCTGCCCTGTGAAAAATGGCATTGTATAAAAGCATCTGCCACCTCCCTCACAGGAGAGGCTTGGGATCATGGGAGGAGCATGTGCTGTACAATAGCCCAGCACTGCCAACGCTGGAAACCTTTATACCCACAACAGAAAAATGACCGTGGGCTGAAAACCATGCCCTAAATAAAAAAAAATACATACTTCCTTACTTCTAAAATAACCTAAAAGCTTATTGATTCCCCAAAACAGGTTGTAATTCAAATGCTGGTGCTTCGTCCATCTTCTGTCACTGGCCTGTTCTGAGCAGCCGGCACACTATATTCCATGTTCTTCCGAGGGAAGCACACTGGGTCTCACTTTATCACTTAAATATTTTATTCAACCACTCACCCCAAAACATTCAAAGAACCACTCCTTGGTGGTAAACCAAGCACAATTTTAGGTGTTAGAGATTTAGCAGTGAGCAAAGCAATCAAGGCATTGTTTTCTTTCTAGAACTTTCCCAGGTCTTACACCAATCACACCAGCTTGATACATGCATCTAGGAGATAGCACCCATATGTGGCTGGAAAGTGGAGGCACCTAGCAGAAAGCCCACCTTGACAATATTGGCCCCCTATACTTAGATACTTTTTGAGAGAGGAGCCTTGCACACAAAAGCTTCCAGACATGTTCTATAAACACACAAAGCTAGCACCTAAAATGCAGATAAGAGTTCAAGTTGCTCTAGATGTCCTTCAATGGAAGAATGGATGAAGAAAGTGTGGAATATATACACATTAGAATACTACTCAGCGGTAAAAAACAATGACTTCTCGAATTTTGCATGCAAATGGATGGAAATAGAACACACTATCCTGAGTGAGGTAACCCAGATCCAAAAAGATGAACTTGGGATGTACTCACTCATAATTGGTTTCTAGAGATAAATAAAGGTCAGTGAGTCTATAATTTGATCTCCTAAAGAAGCTAAATAAGAAGGTGATCCCAAAGAAAAACATATAGCTATCCTCCTGATTATGGGAAGTAG
>NW_026067945.1:2534049-2541527 GCF_014885135.2 Alexandromys fortis | reverse complement strand
AAATGGGAGGGGGGGAGGGGGCAGAAATCTTTTTTTTTTCAATAAAAAAATTATATTTAAAAAAAATTAAATTGAAAAAAATGTAATATATAATTAATAAATAGAGGTTAATAAATAAAAAAAAAGAGTTCAAGTTGCTACAGGATGGAAGCAAGCACAATCAAGAAGGAAGCATTAGTCTCTGGAGATAGTCTCTGTTGAGAAGGCATCTTTTAAAATAGTCCATAGAACTCTGTGTGTGACAGACACAAAACTGACGGCATAAACTTCCCATTCTTATCTTTGACCTTTACTTCTGTGGGCCAAGCATCATACAAGAAGGTGAATCAAGGAGCCCAATACGGATGCTGTATACACTGCACATAACTCACTGCGGCTCCAGGGCTGCCTGTGTCTCAAGAAAGCTATGAATGGGCCCTACATATTTGTAGATGACAATGTCACATCACAGGCTAGACACCATTGGCCACTCTGAAATGCTGCTGTTTTTATTGGTACAATCTACAGCTGGAGAAGAAGCCTCGGGTTTAGGTGTCCCCTACAGGAGCGACTGCCCTGTCATCTGGGATTAGCAGATGATTGTGTGGTTACACTCATCTTGATTATATAAAACCATTTTTAGTTCATTCAGAAACTTGCTTTCACCTTCAGCTAGAAATGAAGAAAAAGCTATCGGTACAGTGCCGACCAAAGCCCAGGACAGCCTCGTGATAGTTTGTTTCCACATCTGCATCACTAGCCAGGCACAACTTTGCCTTCCTGAGCCATAGTCTATCTTCCTAAATTCTGGAACCTTCAGGAACGGGTGTTTTTCTTGCTATCAGGATCTGCTACACAAATCAATGTCTTTTTGTGAGCCAGGAGCACTGAGAATCAGGAACCTTTCCCATCATCTCCATGGTTTAGTAGATGAAGCTCAGCAATACTGTGAGGTGGTTATGATGCCTTTTCTCGCACTTGATAGACATGCCTGGGTTATACACATGCTGAGCAGGACCTCCCATGCTCTGGACAGATGACAAAGTCCCTGGGAGTTGAAAGAGCACTGGGGGAGTATGGGCTGTATGGGCTGGGCTCCTCCTGCTCCTGGTACGGCTGCTTACTAGCTGCAGGGTAGCTGTTTCCTTTTGCTGGACCTTCACTTCCTCAGCTCGGCCATGAACATCATCTTCTCTAGTTCTCCTCCAACCTTCTATAGCTGTCACATAGCCATTTTCTTTCCACAGCGAGCAATCTTTCGCAATTATTTTAAACATCTTACTCTTCAGAGACGTCAAGATGACTTGCAGGTAAAAGAGCTTGCCAGATGATTATAATGACCTCAATTCAATGCCTGCAGCCCAAGGTGGGAGGATAGAACTGACTCCAAAAGTTGTCCTTTGACCTACATATGTACACCATGGCACAAGTGCGTATGCACGCATGCACGCGCGCGCGCACACACACACACACACACACACACCCTTTCGAATGGCTTGAAGGAAAGTACCCATCACAAGAGTCCCAATTTTTCACATATCACCAGTGGAAACCAGCGGATTTAAATGGGTGACCATGGTCACTTAGGGCACATGGAGACAGAAAACAGGCAGCTGCAGGTTGTCAGATTGTCCTTGTTGATAAAAGCAGCTGCATACTACACTCTAGGCTTCATGTTGAACATCAGCACACCTCCCTGTGCAAGGATTCCACCAGACCAATGATATCCCTAGCCGATAAGCACAACCTGATTCATCAAATGAAGTTTAAATGGCTCAAAACTCCCCCAAAAGGTTGATAGCACACGGTCTTGCTTTTTAAAATGATAGGTGGTGGTTGTCTTTATACTCAGAGTAGTGTCGCTTTGGAGGAAAGCCTGTTTTGCCTGCCATTTATCTATGCAATATAATAAAACTGGGTGCCTGGCCATGACTTTATAACTAAGAAATAAATTGTTCTGTGGCACATAAACTGGACCACCCAATGATACTCTTTATTGTGAAATAATGGCGATGCTCTTGAAAATTCTGCTTCTGGAGAGAAATCAGGGCATCTGCATGTTTCTGGGTATGTTGAGGCCTCGGATAAAACAGGGGCAAGTGTGAAAAGTGACTTCATGGAGACTTCAGGATGTATGTTGATATAGCCACAATCATCAAAAGTATCAGGTGTGGCTTTTTCTATGAAAATGTTTAAAATCTAACATTAAAATGAGATTATGAGGTTGGGATATAAAATTAATTAATTAATTAAAATGAAATTGTGATATTATGACTTATTTATTTATTCGTGATTTTAAGACAGGGTCTCACTGTGTATCTCGGGCTGTCCCTGGAGTCACTACACAGCCCATGCCAGGGCCAAACTCATGGTGATGCTTCTGCCTCCGGCCCTGCAGTCCTGACTACAAGTGTAAGCCGCAGCACCTAGCTTAAATTGCTATTTTTATATAAACCATGGTGTTGAGTGCTAAGGTGTGATACTATAAAAAAACTTTAACTATTAATGTCTGATTTTATAATACATATTTAGATTTTCTAACATTTGAGGTATTACAGAATCCGTCAACGGCAATGAATCAATGAATCAAATCCTCTGATGGTTAAGTCAAGATGATTAGCCCATTAAGAAAGCAGGTCCTTAAGTCTACAAGCAAAGAATTTTTACTTACATGTGACGGTTGACTTGTGGAATGCTTGAAAAAATTCTCTAAGATGGCATTTGGCTTAATTTTATGCACTGCCTTTTGAATGCCAAATGCATTTGCTAGAGGTGTGGCAACGAACCTACAAAATATGAGAAGAAGGTTTGAGATGTAAGAAGCCCACGGCCCCACCAGAAAACCCAGGCTGTTCCTTTAGGTGTCCAAGGAAAGTTTAGGCATTTGCTTGCACTGTTCTAGTTTGGACATGGAATGTACCCAATGGTCCCCACTGAAAAGTTTAGTCCATAACGTGTGCTATTAGGAGCTGTGTGTAAACCATCAAGAGACAGGCCTGGTGGGAAGGCCTGAAATCATAGGTCTTCCAAGGGGATCGTAGAACCTCAGGCTCTCCATTGCTTTCTTCCTCCGGAGGTAAGCAGTCCACTCCACCATAGTTCGGTTCCTGCTATGCTATGATATCTCACCAGAGCTGAAGCACTAAGGTCACCCAACTTCAATTGTTCAATTGGAATACACATTTGCTTTATAAATTAATTGCTTTGGGTATTTTGTTACAACAATGGTAATCTGACTAATACACATTGTCCATGGAGCTACATACAGTCAATCTCTGCTCACCAAATACTCCAAGGAGAAAGCTGGGTATGGTGCTTATGACTAGAACCTAGCACTTGGGAGGGTGAAGGAGAAAGATAACAGTGAGTCTGAGGCCAGCCTGTGCTACATAATGAGTTATAGTGTAGCTTAAGCTACAGAGTCTCAGAAGATAAACCATAAAATGATAATAAAGCATCCCACATTTAAGTTCAAAGAGAAAAAATTTTCAGACCTATGCACAAGCAAAACTTTAAGAACACACAATGCAATACACAGTTCAAAATTCATTTCATTGTGAATCTGAATATATATATATTGCAAGATTGAGGACTAGGACAAACTATTGTATTTAGAACTCCACTTTAAGACTACCAAGGACTAAATTTAGTGTTCACTGCTTCCTAATAAGTTGAAATTTTGCTTTCTAAAGTAGCTGTACCTTTTCACATTCCTGTTAATAGCATGTCATGTTTCCAGTTACCCCAAATCCCGCAGAAGCTTGGTTTTATCAGCTGCAGGAATTATACTGTGTGCGTAGCTGCTTCTATTCATTTACAGTAGAATTGTTATCACTCTTAGCTTCTGCTCCAACATGAGTTTCATCTTATCTTTCTAATTTCTTAAGGTGGAATTAATCCTTCATTTTTAAATAGAAGGTCTTGAAGCTGAAAACTCCTTCCAGCCCTACTACTTCCACATTCCAGAAAGTTCTAATACAGTATGCTCTAATACAGGTACAAATATGTCTAGTTTACCTTGTGATCCCTTCTTACACTGGTTATTAAGAAGTGTGTTGTAGCTTGGCTTGTCAAGGACAAGATTAACAGAACCTTCTGGATATTTAGCAGATTATCCAATTAAGTATAAATATAAAACTAAGTGTACATGGCTAGTTGAAGGCTAGTAAGAATAGTTAATCCAAATGGAGTGTTAATATTAAGATTCAATCACTTAGCTACTGAATGCTTCTAGGATCACATGTACATTTAGGATGGAGATTCAACATATGGGCCTTTAGTAACTGTGCTTAGATTGCAAGCCTTAAAAAATTTGCCTGAAGCAACCTCCACAGGAGCAGCTACAAGAGAGTGACCACTGAAGGAGCAGGCCTGACCGAGAGGCTTCTGTAGGACCATGTGTGCGCACATGAGGCAGAGACCTCCGAAGGAGCAAGCCTGAGCCAGAGACATCTGCAGGTCTGGGCCCAAGCCAGGGACCTCTGCAGGAACAGGCCTAAGTCAGTGACCTCCAGAGTACCAGAGCAGGCCTGAGCCACCAACCTCTGCCAGAGCAGGCCTGAGGCAGCTACTTTGGATATCAGTATGGCAATTTCTCAGAAAATTAGGAAACAACCTTCCTCAAGACCCAATAATACCACTTTGGGGTATATACCCAAAGGATGCTCAATTGTACCACAAGGACATGTGCTCAACTATGTTCATAGCAGCATTGTTTGTCATAGCCAGAACCTGGAAACAACCTAAATGCCCCTTGACAAATGGATATGGAAAATGTGGTACATTTACACAATGGAGTACTACCAGCAGAAAAAAATAATGACATCTTGAAATTTGCAGGCAAATGGATGGATCTAGAAAGCATCATATTGAGTGTGAGGTAACTCAGACCCAGAAAGACAAATATCATATGTACTCACTCATAAGTGACTTTTAGACATAAAGCAAAGTAAAACCAGCCTACAAATCACAATCCCAGAGAACGTAGACAACAATGAGGACACTAAGAGAGACATACGATCTAATCTGCATGGGAAGTAGAAAAAGACAAGATCTCCTAAGTAAATTGGGAGAATAGGGACCATGGGAGAGGACAGAAGGGGAGGGGAGAGGGAGAAAAGGGAGTGGAGAAAAATATACAGCTCAATAAAAACAATTTAAAAAGAAGTATGTTGTCATTTTCACTATTTCACTAATCTCCCTGTGTCTTTCTGTTACTAGTTTCTACCTTCCCTCCCTATGTATAGTTGCCACCCTGTCATGGTCACAGAAATTTGTGTTTGGGGCCTGGTACATGGCATGCCATGGGAGTGCCCTATGTGCACAAGAGAAGAGCATGGACCTGCTGTTGGAGGGAGTGTTTTGGAGATGCTTGCTAAGTCTGATGGTCTATATTTAAACCTATTTTCTTTCCAATCTCCTGCCTAGTTATTCTAGCTATTATTGAAAGAAAGCCCTCAACTATTGGGTTGGGATAAGGTAGAGAACCTACTAGCATGCACGAGGCCCTAGGTTCAACGACAGCACTGAAAAACCAAAAAAGCAGCCACCACCAACAAAAAGCTATTACTGCAGTGTTACCTATGTCTCCCTTTTATAACGGCAGTTCTGCTTCATGTGCTAGGACTCTACTGTTATGTACACCCTTGTTTATAATTATTATATCTTCTTAAAACATCCTTTGTACTAACACTTTGGGGATTGATGCAGTTAAGTTTGTCTTAGAATGTAGCCTCTCGGGCCCTCTCTGAGCCACTGCCTTAGTGGATAGCACTTCTGTCCCTTTCCTTTCAACCTACGAGCATCACTGAACCTCAAGTGATTCGTGTGTGCCCATATAGATGGAGCATGTTTTCCTGTCTTTTCTTCCAAGCATACTTTTTAATTACAGCATGTAATTGGTTGACATTTTATTACTGATTGGAAAGGATTTTCTCCGTGGCACGTGGACACTTGTTTTGTGTGTGTGTCATTCTCTGTTTCATTAATTTATGACTCTCCTCTTTCATGTTAGATGTTTTCTAGGATGCCATGTAAATCCCCTTATCTCTTACTATTTTTAAAATTATTTTCTCAGTGATTATTTTGGGATTATAATATACATCTGAATTTATAACATTTTGGTTCAAATTGATAGCAGATTACTTTCAGCAGGATACAAAAATTTCATTCTTTCCTCTTCTCTATTATCACATAAAGCATATCCTTATATACTATGTTCTAATCAACAGATTTACTATTATTATTTTATGCAAATAAACAAAGAGTATAAAAATAGTTTTACAGGGGGCTGGAGAGATGGCTCAGTGGTTAAGAGCATTGCCTGCTCTTCCAAAGGTCCTGAGTTCAATTCCCAGCAACCACATGGTGGCTCACAACCATTTGTAGTGATGTCTGGTGCCCTCTTCTGGTCAGCAGACATACAGACAGAATATTGTATACATAATAAATAAATAAATATTTTAAAAAAATAGTTTTACAAATGAAAATACAATCATATTAACTTGGTAGACTTTTAAGACCCGTAAGCAGTATAACTTATCAAAACCCTTTACAATCTTATTTTTCACTTCAGTCGTACCTATTTTAAATGTTACAACCTCTCAGTTTTTTGTCTTTGATTTATAATTTCTATTATTTTATTACTATTGTGATTTGGTGAGATATTGTGCTCCTGTTTTTGTTTTGTTCTCAAGCACGGTTGTCTCTAATTCTTAAAAAATGTTTTAAACAGCAAATTCTAAATTCATACCCCACTAAGTGGAACACCTGGGCTTCCCCAAAGACACTGTCTTCTGTGTATGTACCATGATTTCCCAAGTTTCCCATGACTGCTCAGATTTTGTGGTGTGTTAAGTGGGTGACTCTTGGCCTCATGTCACCTACCCATCACAGTTTGCTTTGTCCTGTTGGCCTATTTGTGTGTTGAGTCACTTCAAAACCCTGTGTCGTGTGTAGGTGCTGAAATCTCTAGCATGTGCGGTTGCTGCCCAACTAGTGACTGAACAAAGGCTTCCTTCAATACCCAGGGCCAGCAAGTCTTTGGGCTGCTGCAGCTTTGCGCATGTAGCGGGCAGCAGCATCCACTCGCAGCCGAGCAGCAGGAGTCTGCCTTAGTGTGCACTGTTTCCTTACAGGGGGCATTGAAGTCATGTGGGGGTGAGAGCTTAGGGACTTCTGGAGTCTTGCCTGGACCCAAACAAATCGTTAAACATCAAATGGACCTTCACCAAGGCCAGCTGGCCTGGGTCTGAAAAAGCCTGGGATAAAACCGGTCTCGCTGAACATAGCAGACAAGGAGGACTACTGAGAACTCAAGAACAATGGCAATGGGTTTTTGATCCTACTGCACGTATTGGCTTTGTGGGAGCCTAGGCAGTTTGGATGCTCACCTTACTAGACCTGGATGGAGGTGGGTGGTCCTTGGACTTCCCACAGGGCAGAGAACCTTGATTGCTCTTTGGGCTGATGAGGGAGGGGGACTTGGTTGGGGGAGGGGG
>NW_026067945.1:2521652-2534034 GCF_014885135.2 Alexandromys fortis | reverse complement strand
GGGAGGCGGCGGTGGGGAAGAGACAGAAATCTTTAATAAATAAATAAAAAAAAGAATTGTTGCTAGGATTATGGGCATGTACCATTATACTAAGCTGGATAAAACAATTTTAATTTTGGCATAAAGTTTAAAACATTAACAGCAGCAAGAATAAATGTAATTATTAAAGTTTTCTGAGAAAAAAAAAAGATTTCCAAAAACATATCAGAGATTTTCAAGGACCCCTATCCTTCCAGACATCTCAAGTCTCTGCTTTTCATTTTGAATTTTTTGCTTAGTCTAGTTTTTGAACCAATTATTATTTCCTCAAGCAGTTAATTACCTTTAATTGTTTCTGATAACCATATTCTCAGGAAAATACCCTTAAAAATACCTGGAGTAAACTATGAGGACGGTCTAACACAACAGCAGCATTACAGCTTGTACGTACTAGACAGTCAGATGCTGACAGTTCTCTACAATAACGTCCCAACTCTCCTTTCAGTGGATGCCACACTGCAAGGGTTCACGCTACATTTACCGTGCATGTGAGCCTTTTTTTTTTTTTTTCTTTTTTTGGTTTTGAGTCTCACTATGTATCCCTGTCTCGTTTGGAACTAGTTATGTAGACCAGGCTGGCCTTAAACTTACAGAGATCCTCCTACCTCTGCTCCCCAAGTACTGTGATTAAAGGAGTGAGCCTTGACACCTGCCTGAGCTCGTAGCTGTTCTCTGACAGAGACAGAAAGGGCAGCTAAAATTCCACAGATCTCACTGTTCTTGCCAGGACTCGACTGTTTTTCTTAGACGACACTCCCTGTGTTGGCATGAATCTTTGTAAAATCGTCAAAGTGTTGACTCTGAATATTTTTGCTAATCTTTTGGCTGGTTTTATGCAGAAAAGAATTTCAGAGTCCCTTACTTCTGACATTTTTGTTAACTTTCTGTGTGCACTGGGTATATGCGTATGTATGTTATGTATGTATGCATGTATGCGTGTAGGTTTGTGTGGGTGCACAAGTGTGCCTGAGAACACATGCATACGACTGTGGAAGCTAGGGAAGTACCTCAGGTGGCTTCTCAGGAGCCACCCGCCTTGTTTTCTGAGACAGGTTCTCTCACTGTTTGTGGCTCACTGATTATGTTAGGTTGGCCACCAGCAAGTCCCTGGGGTCTGCCAGTCCTTGCCTTCTCAGCTCCGGGATTATAAGCAGGTGCCACCTTACTATCACGTGTGACATTTTTATGACTGAACTCAGGGCCCCGTGCCAAAGCAGAACTACTATACTCACTGGCCTATCTCCCCAACCGTCTCCACTGTTTAGTCCAATGATTGGTGATACTGATTAACTTCTCGTGTGCTTACTTTTTATTGGTATTTTTTGACTCGAATCTTTTGCCTATTTAAAAATCACTTATTTATTTACTAGTGATTTACAGTTTATCTCATACCCTGAATTTAAATTCTTCATAAGATACATACACATTTTCTCCCAGTCTCTTGCTTATCCTTTAATTTGATTTATGTCTTTAAAAATAATTATGGATTTTTCTACATATAAAAATTCAATTTTTCAAATATATAACTCAATGACTTTCCATTTTTCCTCAACCTTACCCAAATAATTATTAACTTATTTTCACCTTTATATCTTAACCTTTACAGGATATTTTCTAAGTGAAATTGGGTAATACATAATTACTCAGATCCAGCTTCTTTCACCGAGCATGCTCTAAGGTCTATTTATGTCACAGCCTGTGACAGGACGTCTGCTCCCTTCTCTTGCTGAGTGACAGCCCACAGTGTAGGCACACACATAGTGTCATTTAAAAGCAAACATTTTAATTCTTTCCCAAGGGGAATGAAAGCGCATGTTCAGCCATGTTCTCGCACTCAGGTTCGTGGTTTTTATCCACAATGCCATAACACTGCAAACAGCACATATTCCCATCAACTAGTTCAAATATAAATATTTGTATGATGTATAAGTATGTTCAAAGACTACTTAGGAATAGGGAAACCTTAATACCTTGATTCATATGCATTATACATGGAAAAAAACTCAAACATTAGTTAAATAGAATAATTCACAGAAAACGTTACAATTTATACTTCCAATTATAAATAAATCTAGCAAATATGAAGTTAAGATTATAGAGAACAGACAGAGACTACCAAGGATAGCAAGTGGAAAAAAAATAAACTGAACTGCCAGGTTGATTGGCATTTACATCACTGTCCTGGTGATGGAAGCATGATGATTTGCATCAAACTTTTAAAAACTGTATGAAATTAAAACCTCAATAGTGCCGAGCTTTCAAGATACTAGTGTGTGCAGCAGGTATGTGACTCCTGCCGCAGTTCCCAGCGACCTGGAAGGCTGAATGCGGCGGATCACTGGAGCTGTGTTCAGTGTCCAGCTGGACAACAGAGAGACCCCCAGCTCAAAGGGTAACTAACAGATAAAAAAAAAAGATTAAATGAGGGGAGGAAATGGCTCACTGGATAAAGCACGTGCTGTGCCAAGTATGAGGACCCAAGTCTGGGTCCTCAGAGCCCACGTAAACGCCAAGTGAACATGGTGCCTGCCTGCCTGCAAGACCAGTGCTCAGAAGGCTGAGAATTACCATGAGCAAAGGCAAGTGAGGAGGAAAGCATTTCTTTTAGCTTACAGGTTACAGCCTATCACTGATGGATGTCAGGGAAAGCTCAAAGAGGATCTTGAAGTCAACAAAGAGGCATGCTGTTTGCTGGCTCCCTCCCAGGCTGGTGCTTAGCTAGTTTTCCTGTATTGCCCAGTACCACCTGCCCACGTAACTATCAAGAAAATGCCCCAGACATTCCCACAGGCCATCCCCAAAGCAAGTTAGATAGACAGTAGCATACTCAAGCTCTGGGTGCAACTGAGAGACCCCGTCTCAACTAATAAGGTGGAAATCAATTGAGGAAGATTGCCATCAGTCTCGGACCTCCACAGATGAGTACACATATCTGCACACACACACGCATCCACACACATACAAATGTGTATACACACACAAACACAGCAATGTAATGAGTTCAGTGTGGCTCGGTTAGCAGAGGGCTTGCCCAGTAGCATGTCTCTAACATCGGCTCTTGGGGGGGCAGAAACAGGAGGATCATAACTTTAAGGTCATCTTCAGCTACATAAAAAGTTCAAGGTTAGTCTGTGCTACATGAGACCCAGTCTCAAAAACACACCAAAGAAAAAAATGAAAAGAACCCACACAGGAAGAAGCGAAGAAATAAATAAGTACATGTCCATTTTCCTCTAGTTCTGACGAAGACTATAACTTCTGCCAGGTTTTGTCTGTTCTAGTACTTAGGAACATTTCTGGGTATAATAAAAGTCTAGAAATTCAGTTATGAATGATCAGATGATCAGGCCTTTATTTCATTTTTTTTAAATATGGAAGTTAAGTAAAAGTTTCATAGAACAATGTGATAAAAAGCATAAGAATTCCAACTTCCAGATGGACTAATAAGTTCCTGTGGAGAAAGCCCATGATGCTCAGAGACACAGAAAAAGAGAGCGACTGCTGTGTACAGGCGAACAGAGGGCACAGTAGACAGATCATAAACCATCTGTTGAGTGTTTAAGGAAAGAAGGAAGGATTAGCTCTCACGATGTCATGTCATTTATGCATTGGCGTATGTGTTTTCTGGAGCCACATGAATAAAGACAAACACCATCATCAAACTCTCTGCTCTAACGTGACGCTCACGTGAGCCCATTTCCATCTGCCCTAGGGAGTTAACAGTGAATCCTCTTTCTCCAGTCCTGAGAAGGCTGTGGATGGATTTCTCAGGACTATGGGACAGTGGAAAAGGGCAGAAATGGGAGTCTCCTCTGTGTACAGTTGAGGAAAGCAACTGACCCGATGCTGCATCGTCCACCTCCGCCTTTGCCTCGGGCTTCCAGGGCCACTCTCTATACTGTGTGAAACTGTCCATCTCATGTGCTGAACTTTGAGTAGATCTCTTTAAGATCCTACTTCAAACACATTAAAGAATGTGTAGAAGGAAAACTAACCAGATTCTACGATTCTTAACCAAAATAATGAATAAATAGTCTGACAGTATCAAATATATAAGAACTGTTAAGGTCCTAACCCTGAGGATTCCACTTTTGCAGTACACTTTCCAAACTGTCTTCTGATCACACAGAGATATTCACATATTTTCTCCCTCTATCAGGAGCATTGAACTGTGAGGTCCAAAAACCATCCACAAAACTAGAAAAAAAAAAAAAAACACTCAAGCCAACACCCTGGAACTTGATGTCACAGCATGTTTGCTGAGTACCATTGAGAGCCCGAGGTCATTAACCTCCTGTGTTCTCACCTGCAGACCACTTATGGCTTCTATACCCATCTCAACTAAGTGCTCATCAAATGAAAGGAACAGCCAATCTTTTCTCTAAGGTTTTGGTGGTTTATTTTTATAACATATGATATAGGATTCCAAAGAAATTATAAACTTCTATCATAAATAATAAATTTCAAATGTTGAATATTCTCTTCATCGCACAGAGAGAAATACGTCCATGTAGTATTATAGACTAGAAAATAAGGGCGAGTTGTTGGGAGTTAACAGAAGGAGCTAGAAGATAATGACTACACTGAATCCCTTGGGGAAGCAAGAACGGCCCTAGGAATTAAAAGAGGGGATTTCTTCCTCACTGTTGTTAGCCAGGCGAGACCTAGACATGGAGACTTGGTCCTCCACAGCTGTAATGCCCTGGCAACCAAAAGGATGTTCTGTCTCACTGCCCCATGAGACTGGAAACAACCATTGCTCGCTGTAAAGCAGGCAGTCTGCAACGGAGATAAGCAAAGGTCATCGGTACGGTTCACAGCCAGTGAACAGTTCTGGGCAGCCATGGTCATTTCTTAATCTGGATGTCCACGGGAAATTTTCATTTTCCTTATGCATTATTTGGAAAATCAAACTATGTCTGTAGAAAGTAGAAGTAACTGTTAAGAAGAGGGACAGGAGCTAGAGAGAGGGCTCAGTAGTTAAAAGTGCTTGCTGCTTGACTCAAATTCAGTTCCCAGCACCTACATGGTGCAGGTCACAGGTACCCATAATCCCAGCCTCAGGGGATCCAATGCCTTCTTCTGGCCTGTGTAGGCACAAAGATACATGTGCTGTAAACATGTACACATACATAAAAATAAGTATTTTGAAGGGAAGGATATTTTTCCAATGCCCTCAGCTACACTTTAGTGACAGGCCAGGGTCTCTTTTCAATAGCAACAGTGCATTTTTAACCAAGTGAAGCTACTGTTCACACAGCAAGCTTTCGGCAAGTCCACATGCTAGAACTGGTCAAACAAACTCTCAAGACCTGCAGATGGTTATAAACACATGGTCTGTGTCCCATGTGATCTTGGGCTACTTGATCTGTACCAGGCTGGCATCACTTTCTCTAGCTCTTGCTCATAGCAGAGTCCACCACAGAAACTACCCATGAACATTTGCTTCCTGTTGTCAGAACACTAGTACAGTTTTAATACGAGGCTGGAAGAACTTTCTATAAAATTAAGCCAAGAAAAAAAGTTTACTATTTTCTGAGAAACCAAATTAATGTTCTGTTATGATTTCCTTATGCATGGGAAGAAAGGGCAGCTACACCACTTAATTTAAGCTATGCTATGCAGAGGCATTTGGTCTGTTCCTTAATGAGACACTTCGGATATTTTCCAGGCATTCTAGAATAATGGCTCATCTTCAAGAAGAAGATTTGTCTAGCACTGTCCCTTTGGGAATTTGCCATTAGTAGTGCTAATTGTATAAATCAATACAATTCATGGTTAAATTTCTATATACACCTGTACCATCATGGCCGTCTACCCTACTCACCCTGTCTCAACTCTGTTTTATTTTTACTGTAAAACACTCAATCGTATTCACACCTCTAATTCTGCAGCTTGCAAATAATATTCATGAGCATTTTATTGCATAGGTTCCACCCAAATCTGCAGCCTCTGAACAAGAGAATCAATATGGATCATATCTTAGACTTGGCCATGGTAAAATTAGCAAAGAAAGGGGAGAGGGTTGGAAAGGGAAGAAACATAAGTGCCACTTACTTTTCAAAGAAGTATCTGACGATCATCAAGAGAAGGGCATATGGAATCGTCATGTACAAATGGGAAGCTTTAACAAAGACGAGCCCGTCATGATCTTCAAGATCTGACCACTTTATTGTCGGAGGAAGCCAGAATTTCTCCAGCCAGAACCAGTCTTTAAACTTCTGAAACATTCTAGACAAATGAAGAAAAGAGCACATTAGACTCGTCAAATCAGCACTTGGAATTGTAATAATGTTGAGCGCTGTCCTTGAAAACACCTAAAGCGGGATTCTGGGATTCCGAAAATAACAAAGGGAGTATACTAACTCCCACGGTCCTCTGCTGCATCTAACAAGAAAATCTCATCCCGTGCTCCCAGAAGTGCTTGGACTATGGAGTGGAAGCCTGAAACTTTACATACTCTCCTTCATAGTTCAGGAAGCACACAGGCGGGCAGTGCAGATATTTATTTTCCACTAATATCACTCATGATATAGAAATGATTCAATAGGTTCTACAATTTCAAGGTATTGAAAGTCAATGCCCTGAAAGCTCCAATGTGTGTATAAAATTTGACTAGCACCCTAAAAACATTGCCTGGGAAACAAGGGACAGGAGTTCAAAGGAGATCATGGCCATAATCTTTCTATTTTTATTTTTATTTTGATGACAGTAGGGACTGAACTGAGGACTTTATTCATGTTAGGCAAAGACTGTACAGTGGGATTCGTCCTCAGACTTCGGTCATGCTAGGCAAGGATTCTACAGTGAGATTCATCCTTAGCCCCCTTGTCACTTTGAAGCTAGTTCTTACTAAGTTGCATAGATCAGCCTTGTTCTCATTTTGTTGCTCAAGCAGGCCTTGAACCTGTGGATCCTCCTGCTTCAGCTTCCTAACAGCTAAGATTACGAATCCTTGCCATCGGGCACGGCTCTGTGTTAATAATTATATCTATGGGAACTTGGTCATGGCTCCACGATAATAATTATATCTATGGGGACTCCATTATCTGTGAGGCACTGCGCTAGGTGGTGGGTGCATAGCAGTTAATAGCTAAGACTCCATCTTAAGAACCAAACAGCATTGTAGGTAAGGCAAGTCTGACTAAAGTAACTTTAACACATATTTTTAGGTACCCATAAAAATTATCCAATTCCAAGGTGTTATTTTTGTTTCATCTTACTTTGTAAATTATATTATTATACCTTAGAAGCCTGTTCTTTTTTAATGAGAGGCAGAAAGGGAGTGGAGGGGAGGGGAGGTGGAGAGGACCTGGGAGGTGTAGAGGGAGGGGAAACCATCATGAGCATATATTATTTGACTCTATTTAATTTTCAATCAAAGGAAAAGGAAAAAAAAGGAAAGAAACCTAACTAAAAAAGGAAGAAAAAACTACAAGGTTCTGAGAGGCAAAAACGGACACTGGGCCCAGTAAGGGTAAGTCCTAGAAAGATGGCTGAGCAGGAAGTTGAGTGAACTGGAGAAGGGAGAATAACGGGAGAGGAACAGCAAGCAGCACTGAAATGCAACTTGGATTCTGTCGCTTCCCTTTGCTGTTCTAACAACCAACCCAGAGACATCTGTGACCACAGAGTGCAAACAAGCATCCCTCTCCAGCAGCAAGCATCCCTCTCCAGCAGCAAGCAGATGGCTTTGCAGCACTGAACACCTGCTGGGCGACCTCTCACCCAACTCAAGTCTGAAATTACTGTGGGCTCAACCCCAAATCTGCTGTCTCCCTCGCAGGTCAGATGTCAGCCTCAAGCCCCAGGTTATTTGACTTGTGCTTTTTGACAACTAGCTACACATCTAGGGGCACACAAAACCCACCAGGCTTGGGAAAGATGGACTTACATTGGTTTATTATCAATGATGCAGAGAAGACATGTATTGGACAAAGCATGTAGGAGGGGCACTAAGCATCTATGCTCTCCATGTGGAGCTACCTGAAGCCCTTGGAAATCTGCCCTCTGTTCTTACTGAAACTTCACTGTGTAAGCATGAGTAAGCCATTTGGCCACTGGAAAAGAATTCAACCCCAAGCCCCTTGGCCCTTCCCAGAAGTTGAAAGGTATGACTGATGACCAAACCCTTGAATCCTGCCTTGGTCTTTCTTGGGCCCTGCCTAGTGCATCAACTATCCATCAACTTATTAGCATATAAGAGCATATTGCCATTTTAGAGATTTCAACAATTTCCTGTTTGCCAAGAAATGTGTAATTCATGACATCACCAGCATGTTTTAACCTCACCATTGAGGGCCATTTTGATCCTAGCATTTTGAAACTGAGACTGTTTTGATTTTTTTCTATAAATATTTAGCCAGGAACACAGGTCACACTGTCTTTAGATTTCACAACCTTATGCCCAGTGTTGAGAGGGACACCAACCCAATCAGAATCACACCTGCACAGCCATGCCCTTGGAGAAAAGTGACTTTGTGTATGGATTATCATTCCACTATACTTTCTAACTAGAACTGACAATTCATGCAAATACAGTTGAATATTTCCACCAATACCTGTACATTCTCTGTTGGGGTTGGGGGCTGAAAAGAAGGAAGGGATGAGGGAGTGATGCTTGAATTCAGGGAGATTACAACCCAGTCAAGAGTTGATGTGGTCTGAACCAGGCAAGGGTGGTGACAACTGATAAAGCAGCTGGGGCTGGGCAGTGGTGATGGGATGTCAACAACCTATTCGGTAAAGTAACTGAAGAGTCAAGCTTGGTTGTAAAGACAAACATATCTTTTAAGAAGTTTGCCTTGGCAGCTTTATGGCATTATTAGCCGTGATAATAAGAAAAATACCAGGGCTGGGAGCAAATAGCAATGCTGTAAGTTAGGTATTTTCCAATATTGTTTAATAATCACTACATAAAATAAGTTGTTCGCTCCTATAACACAACTCAAAGCAACACAGATTTTTCTATCTTGGGAGAAGCAGCTTATAAATTACACAGGAGTAAATTCTTGCAGTGACTTCAGGGCTATCGAAAATAATAGTAACTCTAATTTCCAGTAATGCAAAATAAAGACAGCCAAAAAAAGAGACAACGTAACAGAAGTCAGAAAGGATGCAGAAGACAGACCCTGAAAAACAACTCAAACTTAGAAATGAAGCTAAATCAATCCATACTATGCACTCTTTTTTGGGTGTTGCTACCAAACATCAGTGACAGCAGAATCAGGGGTCTTAGAGCCCTTTGTTCATATCAAGGACAAGAAGGACTCAAAACTATCTAAATGTAGGAGCCAGAGTTATACAACTCTTAGAATAAAATGTTGGCATGAATGAATCTTGGTGACCTTGTCTCAGGCCAGGCCTTTGGAGATGGCACCCAAAGCATAAGCAACAAGAGAAAAAGTAGATCAAAATGGATCACAATTAAAGACTTCTGTGCATCAATACATACCACCAAGAACATGAGTAAAGAACCTACAGAACAGGGAGAGTGTCTGAAAAATTTGTCTAATAAGGGTATCTTAGTCAGGGTTTCTATTACTATGACAAAACACCATGACTAAAGAGCAAGTTGGGGAGGAAAGGGTTTATTTGGCTCACACTTCAGCATTGCTGTTCATTACTGAAGGAAGTCAGGACAGGAACTCAAACAGGGCAGTATCCTGGAGACAGGAGCTGATGCAGAGGTCATGGCAGGATGCTGCTTACTGGCTTGCTACCTCTGGCTTAGTCACTCTAATGTCTTATAAAACCCAGGGCCAGCAGTCCAGGGATGAGACCACCCACCATGAGCTGGGCTTTCCCCATTGATCACTAATTGAGAAAATGCCTTACAGCTGGATCTCAGGGAGGCATTTCCTCAACTGAGGATCCTTCCTCTGATGGCTCTAGCTTGTGTCAAGTTGACACACATAACCACCCAGTACAAAGGGATTAACATTTCAAATATACAAAAATCCCTTACAACCCACTAATAACAAGACAAATAGCCCATCTTTGTAAAGAATCTGAATAAACATTTTACCTGAGACACACAGGTGACCAATAAGCACAAGAAGGGATGCACAACGTTATTGGCCATGAAAGAAAAAGAAACTCAGTCACTTCACAGCACTGGGTGTGATAATGAAGTCTGATAAACACGGATAGGCCATAGAGAGATGTTCCTGCGTGTGCTCCAAGGGGGTGCTGATGGGGAAGACAGTCTTTAGAACATCAGAGAGTGCATGGGACCTGAAGTCAGTCATTCCCAGCTAGCAGGAGATTGAAAAGATTGAAGTTACAATGTGAGTGACTCTTGAAGACTTAGGCAAAAGGCCAGACACAAATGGATATATGAGCTCATGGATATGAAACATTCAAAATAAACAGCTCCATAGAGACAGAAAGCAGGTTAGAGATGCCTTGGGGTGGAGCAGGGGTGGCATTACCAGTTTGAGGGGATTGGAAGTGATTTCTGAGGGAGGAGTTATGACAATTCTTTGAGAGTAATGAAATATTCCAAACCTGTGCTACTACACAGCAGAGAATACACAAAAAAGCATTTAAGTGCACACTTTAACTGTGTAATATGTGAAATTTACATCAAAAACCAAACCAAACAAAAAAAGAATAAAATACCTTAGGCAGGAAGATTTCAAGTTCAAGGCCAACCTAAACTGTATAGCCTCAAAAGAACGGTATTCAACTTCATATGGAAAAGCAAATGACCCAGGATAGCCAAAACAATCCTGTACAATAAAGGAACTTCTGGAGGCATCACAATCCCTGACTTCAAACTCTACTACAGAGCTACAGTACTGAAAAACAGCCTGGTATTGGCATAAAAACAGACAGGAGGACCAATGGAACCAAATCAAAGACCTGGATATTAATCCACACACTTTCAAACACCTGATTTTTGACAAAGAAAAAATATAATGGAAAAAGAAAGCATATTTAACAAGTAGTGCTGGCATAACTGAATATAAACATGTAGAAGAATGAAAAGAGATCCATATCTATCACCATGCACAAAACTCAAGTCCAAATGGATCATAGACCTCAACATAAAGCCAACAACACCGAACCTCATAGAAGAAAAAGAGGGAAGTACACTTAAATGATTGGCACAGGAGAGCACTTCCTAAATATAACCCCAGTAGTACAGACACTGAGATAAACAAATAATAAATGAAACCCCAGAAAAGCTTCTGTAAAGCAAAGGACACAGTCAACAAGACAAAACGGCAGCCTACAGAATGGGAAAAGATCTTCACTAACCCCACAACAGATAGAGGGCCAATCTCCAAAATATACAAAGAACTCAAGAAATTGGTCATCAAAAGAACACATAATCCAAAAAAAAAGGGTGTACAGACCTAAACAGTGAACTCTCAACAGAGGAATCTAAAATGAATGAAAGACACTTAAGAAAATGCTCAACATCCTTAGTCATCAGAGAAATGCAAATCAAAACAACTCTGAGATTCCATCTTACACCTGTAAGAATGGCCAAGATCAAAAACACTGATGACAACTTATGCTGGAGAGGTTGTGGGGTAAAGGGAAGACTCCTGCATTGCTGGTGGGAGTGCAAGCTGATACAGACCCTTTGGATGTCAGTGTGGTGATTTCTTAGAAAATTAGGAAACAACCGTCCTCAAGACCCAGCAATACCACTTTTACCCAAAGGATGTTCCATCGTCATAAAGACATGTGCCCAACTATGTTCATAGCAGCATTGTTTGTCATAGCCAGAACCTGGAAACAACCTAAATGTCCCTTGACTGAAGAATGGATAAGGAAAATTGGTACATTTACACAATGGAGTACTACACAGCAGGAAAAAAGTAATGACATCTTGAATTTTGCAGGAAAATGGATGGAGCTAGAAAATATATTGAGTGAAGTAACCCAGACCCAGAAAGACAAATATCATATGTACTCACTCATAAGTTGTTTTTAAACATAAAGCAAAGAAAACCAGCCTACAAATCACAATCCCAGAGAACGTAGACAACAATGAGGACTCTAAGAGAGACATACATGGATCTAATCTACCTGGGAAGTAGAAAAGGACAAGATCTCCCGAGTAAATTGGAAGCATGGGGACCTTGGGAGAGAGTTGAAGGGGAAGGGGAGAGGCAGGGAGAGAAGCAGAGAAAAATGTAGAGCTTAATAAATTCAATTAAAAACGTGGAGAAAATTGACTCTCTGGAGTTATCCTCTCACTTCCACACATGTGCTATGTGTCAAGTGGACACACACATTCATACATCATACATACCTACACAATACAGTTAGAGTAAATAAAAATGAGAGAGAGAGAGAGAGAGAGAGAGAGAGAGAGAGAGAGAGA